>NW_022900920.1:2075390-2149061 GCF_012274545.1 Fukomys damarensis
GTGGGCCGCTCAGGTCGAGCGACCCGCGGTTCCCTGCCCCGGGGGGAGGGCGCGAGTAGGTGGGGACCGGGCCGCCGTTAAGGAGGCGGGATCCGACTCACACGGGTCTGTGAGCCTTCCCTCTCCTGCGGCCTTTAAGCCCCCAAGCACATGGAAAGAAAAAGAAGCGCCACTGGCTGGCTCAAGAGTTGGCCTTTTTTAAAAACTCAATTAGAAAAACAGAGATTGAGAGTCTTTCTCATAATCGTAGGACTCAAACGGGTTAAATATTTTTCCTTCAGCTTTTTTCCTGTAAAAATAAACAGCCATGCGTGCAGTGTTACACATTTTTTACTTTGCATTACATCATCATCGCCTTTCTTGTTACTACATGCACTTTGAAAACATTTTGCATGATTATGTAAATTTCCACTGCGTCTTTGAATTATTTAAATTCCTTTAACTCTGCTATTTGCCTAATTTTACTGTTGTAAATAAGTGTATAAGTAACATTTTTGCCCATAAAACTCGCATATTTATGATTCTTTCCCTAGACCATAGTCAAAGATATTTTCAGGTTTTTGATAAATATATATTCTTTCCAAGAATTAGATAACAAGTACTTTCATTAACATGTGGCATACACTCATTGCATCTTCACTAGAATTTGAATATTATTGAAAAAAGTGTGTTAATTTCGTAGGTGAAATTATATCTTCTTTCATTTTGCACTTTGGGGGGGGTACCTGGGATCAAACTCAGGTCCTTGTGCTTATGAGGCAGGTAGTGACACCATTGAGCTAAATCCCCCGCCCACATTTTTCATTTTAGAACGAGCAGTTTTCTAAATGTTTCTTAACCAACTTTACTTTGTTCTTGATAAATTGTGCATGTTTTACTACAAAAGATACTTAAAGTTTTTTGTTGGCTTTGTGCACTGTTTTTCTGTTTTGAGAAAGTCTCATGACGTAGTCCAAGCTGGCCTTAAATTTAGGATCCTCCTGCCTCATTCTCCTGAGTGCTGGAATTATAGGCAACGGGCCACCAACACCTGTCCCCCAACCCAGTAAAATTTAACAAATTTAATGCAATTAAATCTGTAAAATCCCTTTGAGACTTCTAACAGGATGCTAAATTTAGAATCTTATTGCCTGCAGAAAGTTTTTAAATATTCAGTCCTATTTTCTTTAGGTTTTTCTTCTTTTTTTGGTACGGGGATTGAACTCAGGACCTTGTGCTTGCCAGGCACTTGTAGTGCCACTGAGCTAAGTCCCCAACCCTTTAGGTTTTACTAATGCCTTGATTTTTTTTTTCTTTTCTTTCTTTCTTTCTTTTTCTTTTTTTTTTTTTTTTTTTTTTTTTTTTTTTTTTTTTTTTTCCTCCAAATCCATCTGGGATTAACTTTGGTCTTTGGTGCAAGGAGATGAGATGAAAGTTTAAAAACATTTTTTTTTCCCAGGGAGCTTGCTGGCCAAGGCTGTATTTCCTCACTAGGACTGAGGTGCGTGGGTAGCATACACAGTTGTTCTGTCTTGTGAGTTCCCACTGGTTAAACCAGTGGTTGTGAAGACTGGGTGGGAAAAAAAAAAGACTGGGTGGGGCTGGGAATATTTCCATCAGTCTCAAGAGTCAAAAGAGCCCTGAACAGGTTGTACAAAGACCTAGATTCAAGTATTCTTCCTGCTACAGGCTGGGTGTGGGACTCCTGGCAAATCACTTTACAAGTGTTTTCACTAGTTAATCCCTGCCCTGCCTCCCTCTGAAGATTGTTTTCAGGATCAGATGAGATGATGGGAACGGGCTTTGTCAGGCATTACACAAATGTACTGTGGGATTAGGTCCAGTGGTTTACTAACAGAGCCTTGGCAGGTGGCCAGCGATGAGCGCCCCCCGCAACCCCTAACAAGTTGGTGATGAAGGTTGCCCTGCACACTACCATCTCCAGGATACCCTCCAGGCCTTGCTTCCTTGCACTGGTCTGGGCCCTGGAATCCCGCTTTTATCACCCTGATCAGGCATTGTTCAGGGCCTCCCAGAAGACAGCCCAGGGCTCCCAGTCGGGAAGCATCACAACTAGTTCTGCGGGTTTGGGTGTGAGACCTCTGCCAGCCGCACCTCCTGCCTCTGTCTCTGGAGGGCCCTGTACACACTTCACTGATGACGTTTGGAAGCCATTTCCCCAAAGAGAGTACGTCTCATTTTCATTCTGATGGTACTTACTGAAAAATTTCAAGGGGAATGAAAATTGGGAAGGGCTTATGGATTTCAGTGCCGTTAAATGGTAATTTTTTTCCTCCGCTCTGTAAGATGAGGCCTGGCTGTAAGTAGAGAAAAGCAGTTTTATGCTTCATTGACTTTAAATATTAATGGTTCTAGTGCAGCTATTTTCTCTAACCCAGCATCCCTGGAAGTTGTTTTGTCTTCCTGTCAGGGTAATTCCAATAGTGTTCTTACTACTACTGTATAGGAAATGGAGCTTCGAGATGGAATTCTTTTTTTAAAATCTTCCCTTTGTAGTGTTGCTTTTGTGTGCAGACTGCTATGTAAATATGTCTAGATGTAGATATACTAGACTGGTTGCAGGAAAGCCGCTTCGTTTTCCAGGATCACTTCTCTAGAGGGCTCTGAGAGGGAAGTGTGTGCTGGACCAGTGGGAGGTGGCGAAATGCCCTGGATTAGGAAGCAAAGTGCAAGATGCCAGGGCATCTCTGATGCAATTAAAAGTAATGCAAAGGTAGCAAAAGGGAAACAGTGAGAGCTGCGTGCCTGGCACACTGACTGCCTGGAAAGACGCGCTGAGAGCGTGTAGAAACACCTGGGGAGGAACACGGGACGCAGAGGTCTTGCATTCATATAGACTTCACGGAATTCCTGGTCAAGGACTTGTCTGCCGTGCAGGCCACGTTTTACATTGTCTGCACTCAGATATACCAGCCAAGGTAACGTGGCATGATGCGAGGCTTGGAACTGTGCCTGGATGGGTTCACTGAATCCTTCTGTGCCCTTGTTTCCTGATCTGTCAAACAAGGCATACCATTTTCTGGAAGGCCTATCACGTGGATGAGGATGGTACTGGAGTTGAGTTAGATTCTAGGGAGCAGAAATAACTTTGGGGAAGTTCAAATTCAAAAAGGGCTAGTTCTAATCTAGCATGATGGTAAAAACCTGTTATCCCAGCACTCAGGTGGCTGAGGCAAGAGGATGATAAGTTCACTCCAGGCTGGACTACAAGATCGTGTCTCAACTGGGGAAAAAAATAATTTTGGGGTGCTGGGGACATAGTTCAGTGGCAAAGTGCTCGGAAGACCCAGGTTTTGAGGGGTCTTTTGTTTTGTTTTGCTTAGTTTGGGTATTTTTTTTTTAATTTGTTTTTGTTTCAGTTCTGGGGTTGAAACCTAGGGCCTCACAAATGCTAGGCCAGTGCTGACAGACTGAAATACATCCCTAGTCTAAAATGGCTAATTTTATGTTATATGAATTTTCCTCAGGCCAGGTGTAGAGGCACATGCCTGTTATTCTAGTACTGGGAAGGCTGACACAGGAGGATCACCCTGAGTTCAAGGCCAGCCCAAACTATGTGATGAGACCTTGTCTCAAAAGAAAGAAAGAAAGTTAGTTTTTGTAGTGGGTCTGGTGCATCAGTCATCTTTCCTGTCGCTGGGACAAAATACCTGTCATCCAATTGGGTATTTTCGGGTTTTTTGTTTGTTTATTTTCCCCCTCCCCTAGGGAATGAACTCAGGACCTTCAGTCTGCCAGGCAAGCACAGTGCCGCTGAGCTATATCCCCTGCCCAGTCTCGTATTTTGGCACACACCTGTAGTCTCAGCACTCAGGAGCTGAGGCAGGATTGTGAGACTATATAGTGAGTTCAAGGCCAACCTGGATAGCAATACCCTGTCTCAAAATAGCCGACCAGGGCCAGGGATTTAGCACAGTGGTTCCGGGGCCTGCCTCGCAAGTGCAAAGGACCCAAGTTCCATCCCTGGAAGCAAAAAAAGAGCCAACTAATCAAATCTGGAGTGGAGTAGGGAAGGAGAGAGAGAAAGAGAGAGAGAGTGTATGAATGAGTACACCTGACACCCAAAATTTAAAGAAGGAGAGGTTTATTTTCGCTCACAGTTTCAGTAGGCTCAGACATGGCCGGGAGGCTGCAAGGTGGAAATGTGTGGCAGAAGGAAGCTTCTCACGTCATGGTGGCCAGAAAGCAGAGAGAGGAGAGGAGCCAGGAACCAGGTCGTGCCCCCAGTGACTCCTTCTTCCCCTCAGACCCCACATTCGGCTATGAGTTTATCGATGGATTAATCACTGATGAGGATGGCGCCCCTATGATTCAGTCACTTTCCAAAGCCCCACCTCTGAGCACAACGAGGCTTTGGGGGACATTTTAGACATAAACCATAGCAGACAGATAGCTCAGGGCAGAGCACTTGCCTAGCATCTGCAAAGCCCTGCATCTGATCCCTAGCCTTACCAAAAAACAGCCCCCCCAAAAGATTATGATCCACTCTTCTTCAAATTGGAAGTGCAGTCTATTTGCTGATAAAAATAAACATGCCTTCCCCACAGTCTTAGTCACTTTTTCATTGCTGAGACACAACCCTAACCCACAACATAAAGGAGGAAAGGTTTATTCTGGCTCACAGGTTATAGAGGTTTCAGTCCAAAGTTGCCTGGCTCCAAAGCAGGGCAGTATGGCAGAGGGGTGCTTATGGTATGGCAGATAGGAAACAGCAGAAAGAGCACAAGAGAGGAAGGAAAGAGACAGGCGTTCCAAGCCCAGTGACCCACCTCCCCCAACCACTCTTCACCTCTCAGCATCACACTTAGCTATAGACTCCTCAGTGGACCAATGTACTGATGAGTGTCGTTTACCTGTGAACCAAGCACCTCTCCAAACCCCACCTATGAGCTCAAGGAACAGCTCACGTTAGGTATAAATGATAACGACCATGCTTCCAATGCTGGTCTAATCATTCTCATCTTTGAAGTCACAGCTGGGCATTGTGGCGCACGCCTGCAATCCCAGCACTTGGGAGGCTGAGGCAGGAGGACCACTGTGAGTTCGAGACCAGCCTGGGCTACACAGTGAGTTCCAGGTCAGTTTCAACTACATAGTGAGACCTTGTCTCAAAAATAAATAAATAAATAAATAAAATTGCCACATTGCCTGACTCCCTTATTCCAGTTATACATTTGCAGGGGATACCAGGGATCGAACTTGGGACCTTGCACTTGTGAGGATCCAGTTACACATTTCTTCTGGCCAGTGTGAACTGGGTTGTTGTCTCCCCAAAGCACGGAAGTAAATGCTGCTTCAGAGGCGTCCAGGGGACCATATAGGGTTTGACAACGACCTTCCGTAATCCTTCCCAACCCAAAGCCCTCTTTGGGTAACCAGACTCTCTCCTTAGTGCTAAGGATGTAGGTTGGAGAGGAACTGTAGGACAGATAGAGAAAGATTTCTTTTTCAGTACTGGGGATTGAACCCAGAGCCTTTTGCATGCTAAGCAAGTGCTCTATCACCAAACTACAACCCTAGCTGGAAAGAATTGTTTTTTGTTTGGTTTGGTTTTTTGGTTTTTTGAGACAGGGTCTCACTATGTAGTTGAGATTGACCTGGAACTCACTGTGTAGCCCAGGCTGGTCTCGAACTCACAGCGATCCTCCTGCCTCAGCCTCCCAAGTGCTGGCGTTACAGGCATGTGCCACCACACCCAGCATTGGGGGAGTCTCTTTTAGATCTACTTCAAGATAAAAATACCTGTCCCTAAGCTTGGGGAAAGCATAAGAACAAGCCAGACATGAACTTTAAAACTATGGGACGTGCTTTGAGATGCTACTACCAAAGGGGAATTCTTGCAGAGGTTGAAGGCCAGAGGCTTGTGTATCCAGTTCAAGGACATGCCCAAAAATACAGTGGTCATCGATGACGACAAAAGCAAAACCTGTGATGAAGATCTGGCAGCAGCTGCTGATGAGAAGTCCTTAGAACGAGTGTCACCGTGTCACCGTCTACAGAAAGTCTCCTGAAAGCAGCTTCCATTCATGGTGGCAAAAACTCATCTCCTATCAATTGTTCCAGAGCAGAGAAAGGTGTGGCTAGAGCTGTGTGTCACCTCCCCCATTCAGGACGCTTAGCCCAGGTCTCCCCCTCGGCTTCCCTATCAGCAGCAGCAGCTCCAAGGACAGTTCTCCAGGCAGTGCAGGTACCTGTTGTGATGACATCGTTAGGTCAGAGGATTTCAACGGTGGCCCTTCAGTCAGTTAATGCAGGTGCACCGTCAACAACCAGCACCAGTCCAGCCACAGCAACCTCTCCAAAGATAGTCATTCAGACAGTCCCAAAATCACCATGCAGCCTGCCAAAATTATCACCATCCCAGCCACACAGTTAGCGCAGTGTCAACTGTAGACAAAGTGAAGCCTGACTGGGTCAACACTGTCGGCACCCCCTGGTCATGAGAGTGCTCACCCTTGTTTCCTTAGCCCACTGGAACGCTTGTCATGAGACTATCCTGTGTCTGCCCAGCAAGCATCAGGCCAGAGTCCTCCTCATGTTATCAGCGCCGTCATAAAAGGGCCAGAGGTTAAATCAGAAGCAGTGGCAAAAAAAGCAGGAACATGCCAAGTGTGGTGGCACATGCCTGTAATCCCAGCACTGGGGAGGCTGAGGCAGGAGGATCGCTGTGAGTTTGAGACCAGCCTGGGCTACACAGTGAGTTCCAGGTCAATCTCAACTACATAGTGAGACCCTGTCTCAAAAAACCAAAACCAAAACCAAAACCAAACAAAAACAAAAAGAAAGCAAGATCATGATGTGAAAACTTTGCAGCTGGTAGAAGAAAAGACTACAGACGGGAATAAGACTGGCCTGCGTATGGTTGTCAGTTCATCTTCAGCTATTGCCCTTCTGTAACCATGAAAACGGAAGGACTATGGCATGTGAGAAATAAATAGCAACCCCACCTTGGACTTCAGACCGTCAGTAATATTGACATAAATACATGCAAGGGAAGTCGGTCATCAAAAAAGTCAAAAGAAGACTTTAAAACTTTTTGGTTTTTTTTTGGTAGCAGGGATTAAACTCAGGTCCTTGCACTTGCGAGGCAGGCAGCAGAACCACTGAGCTAAATCTCCAGCCCTTTAAAATAAATTACTTATCCCATGTTTCAGTAAAAAATGAGCTACACATTGATACTGACGGAAAACTGCCTCTTAAAGTAGCAAACAATTGAACCTGTCAATGAGAAAAAGGATTGAAAGGGACCAAGCAGCTCATTACAATATCAAGTTACACTGAGACTTGGAACACTAATGTCTGTAACAGGTTAGGGTTTTCAGCAGAGAGGGTTGGGGTGGTGATCTCACTGTTACATATAGCGATTTTCGATGCATTTTGATTGCACAGTACTCACTTAACTGGTGCTGTGTGAAGACTCTGCTAATATGGGTGTTCTAGAATGTGAATTGAACAGTGGATCCAAAAGCTTCAGATTGGAAAGCAAAAAAGATCTAGTGCAATTTTTTTTAATGTCGTATAGCTTAAGGTGCTTTATTTGCTTTGGTTTTTGGTTTTCTGAGACAGGGTCTCACTATGTAGTTGAGACTGACCTGGAACTCACCATGTAACCCAGGCTGATCTCGAACTCACAGGATGCCACCCTCCTGCCTCAGCCTCCCAAGTGCTGGGATTACAGGCATGCACCACCACACCTGGCTCAGTAATTTAAAACAAAGGCCTTAGACTAATTTTTGGTTTTCTTTCTTGAAATAAGTCAATGGCATGTTTGTGTAAAGCTTTCTTATTAAAAGAAAAA
The DNA here is from genome assembly GCF_012274545.1 of Fukomys damarensis. Lineage (NCBI taxonomy): Eukaryota > Metazoa > Chordata > Mammalia > Rodentia > Bathyergidae > Fukomys > Fukomys damarensis. Next base: position 2,083,189 of record NW_022900920.1, read on the forward strand.
ATTTTAAAGTCTTGTACCTAGCACAGTATTGTTACAGAATTTACATGTAACATTTTATATGGTAGTTTAAATCTGTCAGTTTTTTTCTTTTTTTTTTTTTTAAGGTACCGGGGAATCGAACTCAGGACCTTACACTTGCAAGGCAGGCACAGTACCACTGAGCTAAAATCCCCAGCCCTCAAACATAGTCCATAGTATAAAAACCTCTCACGATTTTTTTTTGTTTTGTTTTGTTTTTTTGGTAACAGGGATAGAACTCAGAACCTTGCACTTGCAAGGAAGGCAGCCACACCACTGAGCTAAATCCCCATTCCTGTAAGTTTCTCAGTTGTGGACAGATTAACAGTTGGCTCTGGCCTTTTGCTGTACCGTGCCTGTGTCACTCACTTAGCCTGGCCTTGTGCAGACACAAGTTCCAGTTTATTGTCAGTTGTAAGTGTAAGCCCAGCGTGAACTTTGCCAGGTAGCTGTAATGCCTGGCTCCCCTCTCTCCCTCTTCCCCTCCCCTCCCCTCCAATCCCCCTTTTTTCTTCCTTTCTTTCCTCCTATTTTTCTCTGTTTTTTTAGTTGACTTTTTAAGAGGGAAAGTGCCAGTGTTCAGATTTGGACTATAACAGTCTGTATGTTCAACATTTGAAGTGTATTCTACTTTGTTGTACTCTTGTTTCAAAGTGTATTCAAGTAGGTTTTCTGAAATGTAGAAATGAAACTTAAAAAGAAAACTACTGTTTTAGTAATCACGATCAAAATTTATCGTGAACTCCTGGGGCCAATCTCCAATACAAGAAAACAAAATTTCCTTGAATAAACTGTAGGTTCAGATAACAGATCACTGATTGTCAAGGTTACGTGTCAGGAAGGTGGGGGTAACAAAGGGGAAGATAGGAAACTTGGGAAGTTATGAACAATTTAGTACCCTTATTGTGGGAGTGATCCATACAGGTATTAAAACTCAGAATTTTGGCCAGGCATGGTTGCACATACCTATAATCCCAGCACTGTAGAGGTTGAGGCAGGAGGATTGCCCTGAGTTCGAGGCCAGCCTGGGCTCCTGAGCGCATTCAAGACCAGTCTGGACTACATAGCAAGACCCTGTCTCAAAAAAAATCCCAAGAAAATGTGTAGCCATCAAAACTGAGAATTTAGCCAGGCATGATGGTGGCACGTGGCTGTGGTTACAGATACTCAGGGAGCTGAAGTGAAATCACTTGAGCCCAAGAGTTTGCGGTCATTCTAGGCAAGACTCCATCTCAAAAAACAACTTGGGCCAGGGATTTAGCTCAGTGGCACCACGCCTGCCTTGCAAGCGCAAAGTCCTGAGTTCTATCCCTGGTGCCAACCCCCACTCAAAACCCCAAACAACACAAAACTTTACTGAAACAGCAATGAATTATAAACACACCCCACACACATACCATACACTGATCATAGTAGTGACTGTGAGAGTGCATATCTTTCAAGAATACTTAAAATGGGTGAATCCATACCTCCATACAGATGAATTTTAAATAGGAAAGGGCATGCTGCGTCTAGTTGCACATGCCTGTAATCCTAGCACTTTGGAGGCCAGACCAGGAGGAGTTCAGGGCTAGTGAGTTCAAGGCCAGCCTGAATTACATAGCAAGGCACTCAGGAGAAATAAAATGAAGGACCCAGCCAATATAAACCCTAGTCAGTCACATCATATGGGGAAGATGAACATGCCAGGCCAGGCATTGTGAGCAACATCCTGGCAGGGTCACCTCATCCTGGAGCTCGTTGTGGGAGGCTGTGACACCCATTACTCCATACACTGAAGCACGCCTGCCCAGCCACGGGCACTGTGACAGATTCCTAGGCCACGACCTGTGAATATGTGATTTTACATGACAATGGGGGCTTTGCTGGGTGACTAAGTAAAGGATCTTTATTTTTTTAATTTTGGAGCGGGGGTATCAGGGATTGAACTTGGGTCCTTGCGCTTGCAAGGCAGGCCACTGAACCGCTGAGCTAAATCCCCGGCGCCTAAGTAAAGGATGTTTTCAAGGAAGCTGAGCCTGGGTGGGTCCAAGTGATCATAAGGGTACTTATCAAAGGGAGGCAGACAGGTCAGCATTTGAGAAGGACAGAAGCAGAGGTCATTACTGACTTTAAACCTGGGAGAATCCCTAAGCTAAGGTGTGCGGCAGTCTCTTAAAAGCTAGAAAAAGTGAAGAAACAGATCCATCCCTAAATCCTTCAGAGAAAACACAGCCCTGTCTACACCCTGATTAAATTCAGTGGCACCCACTCCAAGTTTCTGATCACCAAAATTGTAGAATAATTTGTGTTATTTGAAGCCACTAATTTCTAGAAATCTGTTACAGCAGGAAAGAAACAAATATACAATATAACAGGAAAATACATAAGTGATTATTGTAACTTACTTTAATCACAGGTTATAAAATGGGGCGAGAACAACTTGACCCAGCATCATGAGGTAAGAAATACTTCTGAGAAAGCAACCCTTCTAGCACCTCAAAAAGGGTGTGACAAAGTGTCTGAAAACCCTTTCTCTCATCCTCAGAAGTACAGCTAAAACATACTGTCCAGACTTTACAGTTAAATGTGACTGTATAACAGTCCTAGCCAGTGAAATGTGAGCAAAAAAAATTTTTTTCTAGTACCAGGAATTGAACTCAGGGCCTTGTGCTTGCCAGGCAGGTGAGGGGACACTGAGCTACATCCCCAGCAGCAGAAATGTTGTATGCTGACCCACAAAAACTTCCCTGTGTAATCATCCAGTGCACTTTCCTAATGTGCCAACAGGGTGTCAATTCTCAGGAGCTACAAGGAGGTGACAGCAACCTCTCCCCCACCCCATGCAACCACGAGGAACAGCCAGGTATGGTCAGCCAGGTATGGGAGGTCTGTGGGGCCTTCCTTCCAGCACCCTGCAGGGATACCAGACTCTATGGAGGGCATCCCTTAAATAAAATGGCATCATACCTTCCTCTTGTTCTCTTTTAATCATCCCTAAATTACTAACAATACCTAAAACTATGTAAATGCTATGCAAACAGGTGTTATACTATGTCGTTTAGCGAATAATGACAAGAAAAAAAGTCTGCAGGTTCAGTATAGATCTGTTTTTTTTGGGGGGGTGTTTTTTCTGGTAATATTGGACATTGGACCCAGGTCCTCCAGAGTTCTTCCCTATGAGTATGTCCCTCCTCGGCCCTGTGAGCTGTCTGGGACCATATCTCTGTCAGTCATCCTGACCAACATTAGAAGGGAGTGAAGGGGCGGGTGGGAGTCAGCCAGCCAGATCCCAGTCCTGATTTCTCTAGCACCTGGGCATTTCCCAGTGCTTCTTCCTCTGTGTCCTCTGTGAAATGGGCACATTACACACCCCAGTCAGGAGCTGTTCTAATGGGCACAGGAAGAGCCTGTTGGTTCCTAGCTCAAGGAAACCATGGTCCTCTCTTTTAATGTAGGCCCCTGGAGGCATTTTGTTTGTTTGTTTGTGACAGGCTTTCTAAATTACCCAGGCTTTTTTTTGTTTGTTTTTTTGTTTTTTTGAGACAGGGTCTCACTATGTAGTTGAGACTGACCTGGAACTCACTATGTAATCCAGGCTGGTCTTGAACTCACAGCCATCCTCCTGCCTCAGCCGCCCGAGTGCTGGGATTATAGGCGTGCACCATCACGCCCGGCCTTAGTTTGGACTATTTAAATAGATAAAAATTTATCTCCTAGAAAGAATGAAAAAAGAGACAGGTGTTGTGGTACACACTGTGATCCCAGCACTCGGGAGGCTCAGGCAGCAGAGTTGCCATGAGTTCAAGGTCAGCCTGGGCTACATAGTGAGCTCAAGCTCAGCCTGAACTATATAGAGAGACTTTGTCTCAAAAAAAAGAAGAAAAGGGCTAGAGATTTAGCTCAGTGGTTCTACCGCTGCTTCACAAGTGCAAGATCCCAAGTTCAATCCCTGGTACCAAAAAAAAGAAAAAACCTAACAAGGTTTTTCATTATGTGCCACGTACCAAACTTAGGTATATGTTTCATTTTATTCACAAAACATATGTATTAATTACATATAATTATCTCTAAAGATATTAATTATCTCTGAGGAAGTGGAGGTATTGCGTCCATACTCACAAAGCTAGCAAGTAGTGAGCTGGATTAGGGTGACCACTCACCTCAAGTTGCCGGAAACTTTCCTAGTTTTAGCACTGAAAGCCCTTTTCTTCGGAAATTTCTCTGGTCCTTGGAAAACTGGGACACATTTAGTGTTTCTTTTTTTTTTTTGGTACCAGGGATCCAACTTGGGTCCTTGTGTTTGTAAGGCAGGCAGCAGAACCACTGAGCTAATTCTCCGGCCCTAGTGTTTCTTAATTGGGAGCAATTTTGGGAATGGTAGTTATTATAATGGCATATTACTATCATAGAATGTTTTTTTGCTCTCTGTACCAGGGATCGAACTCAGGTCCTTGTACTTGCGAGGCAAGTGGCAAAACCACTGAGCCAAATCACTGGCTATCACAGAATTTTTTTAACCTTTCATCCTCACTTTTTCTACTGCCACACTGTCCCTAAGTGTCTTACTATATTGTCTGGTGTTGTAACAAAAAACCTGAGGCCAGGCAATTCATGAACAAGAGGCTTAGGGCCTGGAATATAGCTCAGCAGCGCAGTGACTGCCTGGCAAGCACTAGGCCCTGAGTTCAATTCTGAGAACACACACACAAAAGAGAATGCAGGTTCATTTCCTCCAGGTTGAGTCAGGTTCTGCCATTGGCTTGTCTCCTGGGAGGGCCTCCTTGTTGTCCCCTAACATGGTGGAGGGCATCCCACATGACACCAGACAAGGGTGGGCTTATCTGAAGAGCACACACTTCATGGTGTTATTATTCAGGCACAAAAAGGAATGAATTACTGATCATGTTTTTATCAAACTTGAAGTATTATGCTAAGTGGAAGAAACCCGACACCGACGACCACATGTATGATTCCATTTTTACATGAAAAGTTCATGAGAGAATCCACTGAAACGGTCAGAAGAGGGACCTCGCTTCAGAGCAAAGCTACTCCCTTGGTCGCTCGTTCATCTGGGCAGAGCCTGCTCCCTGCTGTAATGCAGAGTGGGAACTTGTTCAAACCCATAGCACTGAGAAAGGGATGCCTAATCACTTCCTGGCACGAGGAGGAAAGGAGTTCATTTGGGAGTACCCAGGGTGCAGGAGGGTACTTACATTTTAGTTTGAGCCAGCAGCCACTTTTCTGGCTCTGCCAGTGTTTGAGCCACAGCTGAGCTTGCCAGATGCCATAAAGCCCTCCGCCCGGGAGCCCAGCAGCACAGGAAGAGGTAAGAGGCTGAGGGAATCAGTGAGTGGTGAGTACCTCTGATCAGTTTTGCTGCTGTCTTCAGTGTTCCCTGAAACCCCCATGCTTAAATGGCGCATTCTCTCTTTTGAACAATGAAAGTTCATTGCAAATAAAACTTTTCTTTTGAGACAGGTTCTCACAACATAGTCCAGGTTGGCCTTGAATTCTCTGCAGTCTTTCTGCCTCTGTCGGCACCACCATGCCCAGCGGCAAATAAAACTTTAAAAACAAGGCTGCTCAGTGGTTTCTGCACAAAGGGAGAATCCTCTAAAAGGTAAACCGCCCACAGAAGTGTATGGTAGCAACTTGGGAGTTCTGCACTATAGAAATGGCTAGAAGGCTCCAAAAGTGAAACAGAACTCCCCACTGATGCAACAGTTCTACTTCTGGGTCAGAAGCAGAGATCTAAGCAGCCACTTATTCATACAGCGTTATTCACAATGGCCACAAAGTGGAAGCAACCCAAATGACCACCCACAGATGAATGTATAAACAATAATATTCCACACAACCGGTTATTATTCAGCCATAAAAAGGAATGAATTACTGATCATGCTTGTATCAAACTTGAAATAGTATGCTTGTGGAAGAAACCAGACACCCAAGACCACATATATGATTCCATTTTTACATGAAAAGTCAGCAATGAGAAAATCCATAGAAACACAAAGTAAATTAGTGATTACTAGGAGCTGGAAGGGAAAGAGAATAAAGGATAGGAATGCCTGCTGAATGGTGGGGATCTTTCAGGATGATAGAAATGTTCTAGAGCTCTAGGTTGGTGATCATTGCACAATGTGGTAAGTATATCAACAAATTGTGCTTAAAAGGGTGAGCTTCAGTGGTTCCACCGCCTGCCTCGCAAGCGCAAGGACCTGAGTTTGATCCCCAGTACCCCCCCACAAAAACAAAAACAAAAACAAAAAACGGTCCTGGGATTTAGCTCAGTGGTTCTGCTGCCTGCCTTGCAAGCACAAGGACCCGAGTTCAATCCTGGAACCCCCCCCAAAAAAAACAAAAGTGTGTAAAAGGGTGAGCTTTATGGTTTGTGACTTGTTTCTCAATAAAGCCATTATTAAAATGATACCAAGAGCTGGACACAATGGTACATGCCTATCATTTCAGCATTTGGGAGGCTGAGGCAGGAGAATTGCCATGAATTAGAGGCCAGCCTAAGTTACACAGTGAATTCAAGGAAGCCTTCGCTAAATAGTGAGACTCTTGTCTCAACACAAAGAGAAAAGCCAATAAGAAAATAAAATAGGACAGGCATGGTGGCACACACCTGCAGTCTCAGCTACTTTGGAGGCTGGGGCAGGAGAATGGTAAATTCAAGGCAAGGCTGGGTAACTTAACAACTTAAAGAGACCCTGCCTCAAAATAAAAAAAATTTAAAATGCTGGAACCCTGAGAGAATGAGACAGAAGGATCAAAAGTTCAAGCCCAGTCTGGGAAAATTTAATGACTCAGGGAAATCTTGTTTCAAAATATTTTTTTTTTTAAAGACAGTGTCTTACTGTATAGTCTAGACTGGCCTTGAACTCACAACGATCCTCATGCCTCTGCCTCCTGAATGCTGGGATTACAGGCCACCATGCCCGGCCATCAGAATAAAAAATTTTTTTTAAATGTTGGGGATATAGCTCAGTGCAAAGCCCTGGGTTCCATCCCCAGTACTACCAACCAACAAGCAAAATATCATAAAATTAATTTGAATAGATATTTCATTAGAGAAGATACATTGTGCTCAGGCCGAAGCACAGCAGTGGGGCACTTGCACAGCACACACAAGATGCATGTTTCATTCCCAGAGTCATAACACACACACACACACACACACACACACATAAAAGTTACTAATAAGTACTCAGGAAGATGCTGTGTCATTAGGGAAAGGTAAATTAATCCAAGATGTGATCCCACTGCACACCCACTAGATGGCTATTAAAAAACAGGCAAAGCAGGGCAGAGTGGTCCACACCTGTAATCTCAGCACTGTGGGAGGCTGAGGCAGGCCGACCCAAAGTTCAAGCCCAGCCTAGGCAATTTAGTGACTTTGTGAGTCCTTTCCTCAAAATGAAAAATAAAAACAGGGCCAGGGATTTAGCTCAGTGGCACTGTGCCTGCCTTGCAAGCACAAGGTCCTGAGTTTGATCCCTGGTACTGAGAAAGTAAGTAAGTAAGTAAATAAATATAAATAAAAGAGGTACTAACTCCCCATAATGAGTGTAATCACTATGTAATTATACACCACCAACATGGACTAATAAAAAATTAAAAATCTTTAAAAAGAAAAAACCCTCCAAGAGCTGTGGGTGTAGTTCAGTGTGCAGGCCTTGGGCTCAATCCCCTACACTGAAAGAAAAAACCAAACAAAACATTGCTGCAGCTTGTATCTAGATGTCCCCCAAAGACTCATGTGATCACAGGTAGGGCTTCTCACAGCTGGTTAGATCTAGAGGGTGTGACGCTGAGATTAAACGTGTGGTGCTGGGACCAAGGGTGCATGATTACTAAGACGGTGAACTGATCGGTTGGCATAGCTCTGGCAGGGATCATGGGAAGGTCCACCCGGTGTGAGTGCTACCTGCCCTAAGGGTGGGTCGCCTGGAGAGCATATGAAGGGACAGAAAAGATGTGTCACTTGCTGCTTCTTGTTGCTGCTTTCCTGCTTCACTGCCTGCCACCTTTGACCTTCTGCCCACCATGAACTGTTGAAAGCCTCTGCCATGCCACCCTGCCCTGGAGCCTGCTGACTATGGACTGAAACCTCTACACACTGTGAGCCATATAAACCTTTCCTTCTTCAATTTGGGGTGTTGGGTATTTTATCTCTGCAGCAAGAAAACTAAGACAGACATTAACAACTGTTGGCAAAGATGAGAAGAAATGGGAGCCCTTATACATTGCTGGTGTGAGACCAAATGCTGCAGCTACTTTGGAAAAACAGTTCAGCAGTTTCTTAAAAGATTAAATACGAACTTGCCCTATGACCCAGTGATTCCACTCCTAGAACTCTGCTCATGAGAACCAAAAACACATGTCCACACCAACGTGTCCCTGAACATCCAGAGCAGCACCAGTCATGTTAGTCACAGTTTCAAAGTTGGAAACAATCCAAACACGTACAACTGGTGGGTGGATAAACAACACATGTGTTGTCTATACACGGGATCTAAGAAAATGAATTACTGATACCTGCTACAAAATGGATGAAGCTCAAACAATGCTGAAAAAAAGCTAAGCAGGAAGGACTTATAGTTTATGATTCTTCTTACATGAAGTATCTAGAAAAAGCAAACAAAAAAAATTTGTAGTACTGGGGATTGAACCCAGGGCCTTCACACTGAGCTACATATTTTATTTTGAGTTAGGGTCTTGCTAATTTGCTAAGTTGCCCAGGATGGGCTTGAACTTGTGATCCCCCTACTTCAGCCTCCCTGAGTACTGGGACTATAGACAGGCACGAACACACTCAATGAGAAAAGGCAAATTTGCCAGGCATGGTGGTACATCCCTATGATACTGTCACTCAGGAGGCTGAGGCAGGAGGCTGCAAGTTTGAGGCCCAGCATAATAATTACATAATAAATTCAAGGCAGCCTGAACAACATAGCAAGACTATCTTTAAAAAAAAAAAAAAGCAAAAGAAAGAAAAAAAGGAAAGGACTCAAATCCATGAAGTTAGCAGTTACGAAGAGGGTGAAATCACAACAGACCCTACAGAGATCAGAAGATCATCAATACCTACTTTGAGAATCTGTATTCTAATAAGGTGGAAAATACAGAAGAAATGGACAGATTCCTAGGTACATATGAATTACCAAAGCTGAATCAAGAAGATATAGAAATTCTAAATAAAGCAATATCAGTCAATGAAACTGAATATGTAATTTAAAAATTACTAACAAATAAAAGCCCTGGTGCTAATGGATTCACTGCTGAATTCTACAAGAAATGAAGAGACGACCTAATGGTACTACCCCTCAAACTCTTTAATAAAATTGAAAGGGAAACAATACTCATTCCTGGAAGCAAGCATTACCCTGATCCCAAAACCAGAGAAGGATCCAACCAAAAAACAGAACTACAGGCCAATCTCCTTAATAGACATAGATGCAAAAAATCCTCAATAAGATCCTGGCAAACAGCCAGGGGTTTAGCTCAGTGGTGCCACGGCCTGCCTTGCAAGCACAAGGTCCCGAGTTTGATTCCTCATGTCAAAAACAAAAGCAAAAACAAAAACTATACAATCCTCTGAATAGATGCAGAAAGAGTGTTTGATAAGGTCTAACAACTATTCATGATAAAAACCCTACAGAAAATTGATATAGATGGTCTTTATCTCCATCTGAAAAGAGCCACCTATGACAAACCAACAGCCAACATCATACTAAAAGGACAAAAACTGAAAGCTTTCACTCTAAAATCAGGAACAAGACAAAGATGTCCACTATCACCACTCTTATTCAATGTAGTTCTGGAAATATTAGCCAGAGCAATTAGACAAGAGAAAGACATAAAAAGGAATAAGGACAGGAAAGGAAGAAGTTAAATTATCATTATTTGTGGATGACATGATCCTCTACATAGAAGACCCCAAAAATTCCACCAAAAGACTTTTAGATTTGATAACCAGATTCAGTGGCATAGCTGGATACAAAGTCAACACTCAAAAGTCAATAGCCGCCAGGCGTGGTGGCACACGCCTGTAATCCCAGCACTCGGGAGGCAGAGTCAGGAGGATTGCTGTGAGTTCAAGACCAGCCTAGGCTACATGGTGAGTTCCAGGCCAGTCTCAACTACATAGTGAGACCCTGTCTCAAAAAACCAAAAACAAACAAAACAAATAAATCACCTTAAGTTATATGACATTAAAAAAAAATAAGAACAGCAAATAAATATATGAAAAAGTGTTCAATATCACTTGTTATTTTGTGAAACGCAAGTTCAAGCAATGCTGAGACTTCATCTCAGTCCAGAAAGAATGGTTGCTATCAAGAAATCAACCAGGGGCGGGGATTTAACTCAGCAGTTCAGTGGTCTGCATTGCAAGCGCAAGGACCCGAGTTCAATCCCCAGCACCAAAAAAAAAAAAAAAAAAAATCAACCAATTTGGGGCCGGGGATTAAGCTCAGTGGTGCCAGTGCTGAAGGGACTGTGGGGAAAAAGGAAACCTTCTTCACTGTTGGTGGTGGGAGTATAGACTGGTGCAACCACTGTGAAAATCAGTATGAAGATTTCTCAAAGAACTAAAAGTAGAGGTTACATTTGACCCAGCTATACCTCTCCTTGGTATCTTCCTGAAAGAGTTAAAAGCATTGTACCACAGCAAGGTTTGCACACCTATGTTTACAGCGGCACAGTTTGCAATACCCACATCTTGGAAACAGCCCGAATGCCCATCAGCTGACGAGTGGATAAAGATGTGTTGTTTTTGGTTTTTGTTTTTATATAATGCAGTGCTACTCTGCCATAAAGAAGTGTGAGAGTCAAACATTTCTAGCTAAATGGATGGACCTTGAGACCACACTCTTAACTGAAGTAAATCAGACACACATTTAAATACAGAATTGTCTCTCTGCTGTGAGAAACCCAAAGTGGAAGTAAGGACTGAGATGTATAATGGATGTTGGGAAATGGGAAGAAGGTGTTCAAATGAGAAGGGGAACAAGGGAGGAGGGAGGGAGGGAGGAAGGAAGGGACAAGGAAAAGAGTGAAAATAGAAGGAAAAAATGGAAACAAAGCTTTTGTACATAGGGAGAGGAGGAGGCTTGCAGAGTGGAAAGGAATAAAACAAAAAATAAAATAAAAATTATTTTAAAAAAGAAAAGGCAAATTTATAGAGACAGAAAGTAATCCATTGATTGCCTGAGGCTGGGGGTGAGAGTAAAGAATAACAATAAAATGGGGGTGGATTTCGCTCAGTGGCACCACCCTACCTTGCAAGTGCAAGGTTCTGAGTTAAATCCCTGGTGGTATGGGAGGGGGGATGAGGGAGGACAGAAACAAAACAAAACAACAAATGGGCCTGATGCTAGGCGTGGTGGCGCAGGCCTGTGATCCCAGCACTTGGGAGACTGACACAGGAAGTCACTGTGAGTTCAAGGCCAGCCTGGGCTACATAATGAGTTCAAGACAAAAACCAAATTTATAAAATGGATATGAGAGAACTTCTTCGGGTGATGAAAATGTGAAACTAGAGGTTGGTGATGGTTGTACAATGTATAACTTTACATAAGATTGTACACTTACAGCTGGGCCTCGTGGTGCACACTCTAAACCTAGCACTGGGGAGTCTAAGGCAGGAGGATCACCATGAGTTCTAGGCCAGCCTGAGCCCGGCGTGGTGGCGCAGGCCTGTAATCCCAGCATTCCGGAGGCTGAGGCAGGAGGATCGCTGTGAGTTCGAGACCAACCTGGGCTACACAGTGAGGTCCAGGGCAGCCTGAACTACATAGTGAGACCCTGTCTCAAAAAAAAAAAAAAAAAAGTTTAATCCTATTTTCTTTCTTTCTTTTTTTTGAGACAGGGTCTCCCTATATAGTTCAGGCTGGCCTGAAACTCATGGCAATCTCTTTGCCTCAGCCTCCTGAGTGCTGGGATTACAGGTGTGCCCATTTCCTTTTAACTGAACTTCAGAGAGAAGTTTGGACTACATTGCTAAATTCACAGAATTCCTTCAAGGATGTGGTATCACTAGATCCAATAATCCTCATGTTGACCCCTCAGCCTGTTCCATGCACTGTTAACTCCTGTTCCTTGAAATGTTACCTTCACTTAGCTTCCAGGATACCATGTGCTCCCATTTTCATTTAGTTTTTCTTTTCTGCTTCACCAGTTATTCCTCCTTTACTAGATGTAACTTAAAAAAAATTTTTGGAGCCAGGCGTGGTGGCACATGCCTGCACTCGGGAGGCTGAGGCAGGAGGATCACTGCAAGTTCAAGACCAGCCTGAGCTACACAGTGAGTTCCAGAGCAGTCTGAACTACACAGTGAGACCCTGTCTCAAAACACAAAAACAAAAAAATTTTTTTTTATACTGGTGATAGAACCCAGGGCCTTCACACTGGGCTACATTCCAGCCCTTTAAAAAAATGTTTTGCCAAGTGTGGTGGTGCACACCTGTTACCCCAGCACTCTAGAGGCTGAGGCAGGAGGATCACCATGAGTCTGAGACCAGGCTTGCATTATAGTATATACATAAATACATCGATTTTATTTTGAGACAGGGTGTTGCTAAATTTCCCAGGCTGGACTTGAACTTGCAATCCTCCTGTCTCAGCCTTCCAGAATGCTGGGATTACAGGTAGGCACCACCATACCTGGTTTAAAAAAAGGTCTGGTAACCACTGATTACCCTTCAATAGCATTCAGAAGGTAATCTGAACACCTGCCATGTATAAAAATGTTGTAAGATATTTTGAATCAATCATAGTCCTACAATTCGGTCCCGTTTGACCATCTACAGTCATCCCCTCAGCCTTGTGAAACTGTTAACCGAGACCCATGGGGACATTACAACAAGCACTGTGTAAGAAGGTCCAACTTTCTTGCATGTAAAAAATAAACTGAAATACAAACTACATTGTTACCTCAGATCCTTCACAAAACAGTAAAAAGCAAAAACTGACCTATTATGGGAGCTAAAAATGATAGACTTCTATATGTGCAACATGATTGCCAAGATTAATATAAAAAAGGGCCGGCGACTTAGCTTAGTGGTGCCACCGCCTGCCTCACAAGTGTAAGGACCTGAGTTCGATTCCTGGTACAAAAAAAAACAACAACAGAAACAAAAAACAAAAAAACACCCACTGAATTCAGAAAGGAAAGGAAAAGGAAAAAATGTAAAACCTTGTTTTTTTATATTTTTTTTTTTTTTTTTTTTTTTTTTTTGACCTTGCACTTTCGAGGCAGGCAGTGGCACCATTGAGATGAATCCCTGGCCCTAAATTCCTTTATTTTTGGTTTTTGAGACAGGGTCTCACTGTGTACTTCAGGCTGGCCTTGAACTCACTATGTAGCCCAGGCTGACCTCAAACTTGAAGCATCCTCCTGCCTCAGCCTCCTGAGTGCTGGGATTACAGGCATGCACCACCACACCAGGCAAAAACAAGGTTAAAAACAACTGCGATGGTTTTGTCTAAATGTCAGATCAACCTGAGCTTGATCCCCAGTACCAATAAATAGATAAATAAATAAAAAATGTCAAATCAATAAAATCTGAATTCTGAAAGCATCCTATTATTGGCATTATTATTTTCTAGAAACCCATTCCTGAAAGTATGGATTGATAAAGGAAATGGAAAATGGTACAATATGATACAAAATAGGACATATTAAAAATTCTTTCTAGGGGTAGTGGCACATGCCTGCAATCCCAGCACCCTGGAAGGCTGGGGCAGGACTACAAATTCCAGCCCAGCCTCCATGCCTGGCTTTTAAAAATTGTGTGTGTGTGTGTGTGTGTGTGTGTGTGTGTGTGTGTGGTGTTAGGGATAGAACCTAGGGTTTTCACACTGAACTGCATATCCAGCCCTTTCTCACTTTATTTATTTGGAGACTGGTTCTCACTACATTCCCCAGGTGAGGATGAAAACTGTCACTCTTCCTGCCTTCGCGTCCCAGAGGGCTGGGATTGCAGGAATGTACCACCATGCCTGGCTTCTGTTGGAATGTCCAAAGCCCAGGCCTTGGGGTGTTGTCACCCCGCCTGTTACTATGGCTACACGCACACACTGAGCACCCTGGAGTTATCCCTTGAGTTCCAGTGTGTCCCCTGGTACTAGCAGGTTTCCTTTGTTTGTCCTCTTACTCCATTCTAAGTATCATCCACATAATGGCCAGGGACTTTTTTTCTTTTTTTTTTTTTTTTTTTTTTTTTGAGATAAAGTCTTGCTAATCTCAAAGTTCAGACTGGCCTTGAACTGATGGAGCGTCTCCTGCCTCAGCCTCCTCAGTGTTGGCATTATAGGCATGTACCACCATGTCTGACTCTCAGCCAGGAATCTTTTTTTTTTTCTTTTCCTTTGAGACAAGAGTTTCACTGTGTAGTTCTTGCTGGCCTTGAATTCAAAATATGGCCCAGGCACCGAGCACCGTGGCGAACGTCTATAATGTGCTTTGCCATTTTTATGAGCCTATTTCCAACCAAGGGTTGGTCTTGGGTAATCTACTGTGCATGTCACTCAGGCTCTGCACATTAAAGCTCTATGTTGTAGTAACAGTTCTGGTTAAAAGCAAGAGTTTTGGAAATAGAAAAGGTCTGGGGGCCGCGGATTTAGCTCAGTGGTTCCGCCGCCTGCCCTGCAAGCACAAAGACCCAAGTTCAATCCCTGGTACCAAAAACAACAACAACAACAACAAAAAAAAAAAAACAAAGAAAAGGTCTAAAGGAATACGGGAAGTGGAAAGGGTAGGGGAAAGGAAATAAGGGAAAAGAAAAAATATGAGAAAATGGAAACAAAGTCTTTGTAAATAGGGAAGGATGAAGGGGGTGAAGGGAGGGCAGGGGAGTAAGGAAAAAATGAGAACCAAGATACATCATGTAAAGGTACAAGATCCCAATGATGAATGTAACTGTTGTACTGTATACCTAGAATGTACCAATAAACTCAATGGGGAAAAAAGTTTTGGTGTTGTTTTGCAGTACTGGGGACTTAATCCAGGGTCTGTCTACTAAGCTACATTCCCAGTGCCTCTTTTTTTAATCTTGAGACAAGGTCTCACCAAGTTGCTAAATTGCCCCGACTGAGTTCGGCTGTCTTGGAATCCTCTTGCCTCAGCCTCCCAGAGTACTGGAAAGAACAGAATGAGCCACCACATTGGCCTAAAATCAAGTTTTTTGTTTTTTGAGGCAGGATCTCCCTAAGTAGTTCCATCTGCCTCTGAACTCACTATGTAGCCCAGGCTGGCCTCAAATTCACAGTGATCCTACCTCAGCCTCCTGAGTGCTGAGATCACAGGAGTGTACAACCAGGCCTCGCTCAAAATCAAGTTTTTATTTTGTGGCCTTGAGCATGCTATTTAGCTCCGTCGGGCCTTGAATTTGTAGTCCTTCTACCTCAGGTCCCCAACTACTGGGATCACAGGCCAGCTGCACCTGACCCAGCAGCTATCTCAAGGGCTTGCGAATGCACTGAGGAGCCACAAGGACTGCAGACTATTCCGGCACTGTTCACAATCATGCCCAGATCCTCTCTGAAATTCTAATTTAAAATGATTAGCTCTGTAACTCGTACATCTAGGTCTTCTGAATGACACCCCTGGAATCTGGAAATCAGGCTGCCGTCTGGAAGTTAAAGACTTCAAGTCCACATATGCCCTGCAGAATTAGTTACTTGTACAAGGACTCAGAGGGGACAGCCTGTCTACCCCTTGAGAGCCAGAAGAACTGGGCTGGGAATTCAATCCAGGCGTGCTGCATGCGAAGGAAGCAGGAGCCTAATTAAATCTCAGCAGCAGGAAAGTGACTAGAGACTAGGAGCCACTGGAGAAGGCTCTGGTCCGGCTTTGCAGAACTAACCACAACAGAGGAGGGTGGCCCAGCAGGTTGCTACCATGGACCCATCAGCAGGCAAATCCTTGTGGAGAAAAAGCTGGCCCACTCCAATCATGTTACTAAGATATCACTCCCTGGATTCCTTCTCCTCTGCTCTATGCACTAACTCCTGATCTTGACTTCAGATACAAGGTAGAGTATGTCCTTAGCAGTCAACATCAATCTCTTAGGCAGTTACATCTCTCATTACAAAATTATTACCATTTTTTTTCCCCGTACCAGGAATTGAACTCAGGACTTTGTACTTGCCAGGCAGATGCAGTGCTAATGAGCTACATCCCCAGGCCCCATTTGTTTGTTTTTGATAGGGTCTCGATAAATAGCTCAGGCTGGCCTTGAATTCACTATGTAGCTTTCTCTTTTTTTGTTCTGGTACCAGGACTCAACCTCAGGCCTCACACTTGCCCGGCAGGCACGGTGCTGCTGAGCTACATCTCCAGCTTGAACTCACTATGTAGCTCAGATTGGCCTCGAACTCATGGCAATCTTCCTGCCTCAGCCTCCTGAAGGCTGGGATTACAGGTGTGCATCACCACACTGTTTGCTTCAATTCTGACTCGACCTCTGTTGAGGCTGGATTCTCCCTGAATTCAATCACTCCTGACTTAAGACTTGTAAAGCCTGTTTCCAGACCCCAGCTCTGGAATGACTGCGGAACGACCCCCACCCCACCCTCACACTTGCAGAAGACTGACCTCAGCTTCAGAATCCTGTTCTGGGCATTTCCATGATGCATCCATGGAGCTTAGAATGGAAGCAGAAACCTGTCACTTCAGCCCTGTTAGGTGACTCAGCGGTCCCCTAACAGCGTGGTGTTTCTAATGGCACTAAAGCTACATTAAGCATAATTTCAGGAAACGGTAAAAGCAGCTTACATTGTCACAAATCAGGGTTATTTTCTGGAGTATGGTCATCATCTGTTCATAATAAAGTATATCAAAAATAGAACAAGGAGTATTCATCATGTCCTTTTCTAAATATTGCTTTGCACATGGCCTAGTATCTAGTGATGGCTTTAAACTCCTACGGAAGCAAGGAGCAACATACTTATGGACTCAAAGTTCTTTATAAATAAATGGAGTTGCATCCACTGGGGAGATGTTTCAAATTGGGCCACTAAAACTGTATTTATGAAGTATTTATATACATAAGGTAAAAACTTTGTTATAGTCAAGTACAAATTTAGAATAAAAACTTGTTTGTTAAAACTGTATTTTTACATTAAAAAAATAGGTTCTGTGTAGAAAAAAAAAAAGAAAGTGGGAATACTCTATGTGTGAGAATTTGGTGGATGGATTCTAGCTCCTGCTTCTACTTTTGTGTTTTCTAAATTCTGTGAATCTGTATTACTTTTAAGTGAAATGCCTTTGAAGAAACATAAACAAATCAAAACAAAACAAAAAACTAGGGAAAGGATCCCGAGGACTGAAAACAGAGGCTACTGGAATGTCTTAATTAACTTTTCCAGTGTTACAAATATAGAAAAAAAACTGTTTCTTTCTGGTCACTGTGGCTCATGCCTGTAATCCCAATACTCCGAGGGGCTAAAGTGGGAGGATCAAAAGTTTGAGTCTAGTCTGGGCAACTCAGTGACTTAGTGAGGCCCAGCCTCAAAATAAAAAATGGGGGAGAGCCTGAGAATATAGCTCAGTGTGAGGGTTCAAACCCTAGTACTATACTGAAGAAAGCAAACCAAGAAGGGGCTGATCAAGCACCAAGAGACTGAAAGATGGCCACTGCCACAATCATGAGATGGTAAAAAAGAAGGGGTAGGACTGGCTTAACCTGACTCATCCTTGTTCGTAAGTACCAACATAAAGGCCCAAACAGACTGCCTTGGCACATTCCTGACTACCCTGGGCACAGAAGGGCTGCTGTTTTTTTTTTTTTGGTTTTTTTTTTGGTACCCGGGATCAAACTTCGGTCCTTGTGCTTGCAAGGCAAGCAGTGGAACCACAGAGCTAAATCCCTGGCCCAAGGTCGCTGCTGTTTTGGTGTCAAAAGGGATGTAATGAAATTCAAATAGTAAATCCCAGTCTTGGTAGAAGCTCTTAACTTTTCTATTTGTCCCAAAACTGAATGAATATTATGTTGGTGAACTCTCTCAAGATTTCCCTTCAAGTCCTCAGTTGACACAAAAGCAGCACTGACCTTCATATATTTTAAGCACCTGAAGTTTCTAGAGCGTAAGATTAGTTCTTGTCAAAGTAATCTGAACCAAGGAAATTTGCATTTGAAGTCTACTTCCCAAAGATGGGCATATCACTAATACCAACCTTACAAGGTCCTCTGTCCATGCCTCCTTTGAAAGAAAACAAGTGGAAGGATGGTGGCATATACTGTAATCACCGTATCCAGGAGGCTGAGGCAGGAAGACTGCTATGAGTTCAAGGCCAGCCTAGGCTACACAGTGAGTTCCAGGCCAGCCTGAAATACATAAGAAGACCTGGTCTCAAAAAACTAAAACCAAAACAAAACAAAAAAGAAAGAAAACAAAGCCTCATAGAGAACACACTAATAAATAGGCTGGCTTCAAATTTTTTAAGACAAATCATGGGTAAATTGGCTCATTCCTATTTTATATGAAGCTTCCTGGTGCATGTGGTTACACCGCCTGAGAAAGGAGATAGGAAAGGACTGGGATTGACAATCTAATGAATCTTGTGTCTACAGTGTAGTAATTGGGTTATGGTTAGATTACCTTTGCAAATCCTTAAGAGCTGCCTCTTCCAGCCACCTTTCTTGCTCATTCTCCCATTGCATTTATCTGTGAACAGGGCAAGCACCTCTGGGTGAAGTATGATTCCTCTCATATTCTTAGCCAAAGACCATCGGAGATGCCCTAATTTTGGTGGCACTGGATGCAGCGAAGACATGGGTCCCCTTGAAGAATGAGTGAAATAGTATTAACAGACAGGGCCTCCTGGGAGCGTTATCAGAGCACGACACCAGGATGGAAACTCTTGGTGTATATGTGGTATCATTTCACAAGGGGCGAAGAGGCTGATCAAGTGTCAGGGGACAAAGCACATTCCTCATGCTGGGGTGTGGGGACAGTCCTGGGGCTCTCTGCTTTTGGCTGTCTGCTAGGAAAGCACACAAAAAGAGGGACCCTGGGCTGATAGGACAAGCGATCGCAGGGGTGCAGCAGATATGCACCAGAGCGAGGCTGGACCAGTGGGAATCATGCTACACCTCAACTGGATCGGAAACGAAGACCGAGTAGTAACAGGGAGATGGGTAAATCAGGATGTGCTGTGCACACGGAGAGCGTAGTACACACTATCTGGACAAAGATACTAAATCTGCAGCTTTAATGTTCTGAGCCAACTGCCTCCTCTCTCTATTCCAACTCCCTAGTGCCCAACCACAGCTACAGGGATCAGTTTTGGAGCCTTCTGTTCCCTTCCTGATCCCTACAAGTCCCCTTCCAACAGGGACTGCAAGGTGAAGTCAGGGCACCCTCCTGACACCCTGAGCAAGGTGTAAGGCCTGAGCTTTGAGCAAAGCATCTGAGCGTGATGTTGAGAGTCAAACAGGAAGGAATCAAGTCACCATGGCCAACAACCAAACTGTGTTCTTCTACCTGGAAAGGGCAGGTTATGAAACAGTGTTTCTAAGACTAATGCATCGTGACACACATTTATTGTGCACCTGGTCACAGCAAAGTTCATTCAACCTGACCACAGCCAGGCTGAGTGCCACCTGGTCATGCTCAGCTGCTCATGGCCACTGGGCAGAAAGCACATTCACTTCACTGGGCCTACTCAGAGGCAGTGAGGCCAGTGTCCCACCCCCGAGCACCAGGGATGTCTTTAACGGGTGCTTCCCACTCGGGGCTTCCAAACCCCTGAGCATCTCTCTGGGAGTCAAGTTCCAGTTCCAACAAGTCACTGAGTCCAGGCTCTGCCAGTCTTGAGCACTTGGAGCTAGCCTCAGGTTAGACCACGGAGAGACGCAGGAGCCCTGGGCTTTAGAACCGGCGATCCTTTCTTCGGAGTTTGTGTCCCACCTGGGACCCCCGTTGGGCAGCTTTCACCAGACCTTTGAACTGTCCCTGCAGTTTCACTTTCTTCCTGCAGGGATAAGAACCAGACGTCACAAGTCATATTATCTTGATTATGTCAATCCACGGCTCACACTGGCAGGTACAGGGAGAACTGGGCTACCTAGTGGTAGCACGTGAAGGGGCAGAACACATGCAGCCCCAGCTTCTACACTACAGGGGTCCTGCCTTGGCGTTTCCACTGATACAGTCTTTACCTCCCTGCCACTCTTCATCTGATGCACACGCAGAGGTCAGGGTTGATTCTAACCACTCATCCTTCCTTCCAAGGGTAACTCCAATGCTGCAGAAGCCTTTATGTACTTGAAGTTTAGAATACTATTTTCCTAGTGACAATCATCAGCAAAGCACTTCTACACAGAATGCATACGCGCTCACCTATGCATTAAGAACCCTATGTAATGGTCAACATGGAAACAAGTCTAATTTCTCACCAACAAGGGCATTAGAAAATCAAATTACAGGGTCAGGGATTTAACTCAGTGGTTCCGCTGCCTGCTTCACAAGTGCAAGGACCTGAGTTTGATCCCTGGTACCAAAAAAAAAAGAAAATCAAATTACAGAACTAGGGATTTAGCTCAGTGGTACCATGCCTGTCTCACAAGCATAAAGTACTGAGCTCAATCCCCGGTACAGGAAAAAAAAAGCAAGAAAAGAAAATCAAATTACACAAAGCTAAGAGAAAGGATGAGTGTGTAGAAAAAAATATATTAGCTGGAAGTGGTGGCCCACGCCTGTAATCCCAGCACTTGGGAGGCTGAGACAGGAGGATAGCTGTGAGTTTGAGGGCAACCTGGGCTACACAGTGAGTTCAAGGCTAACCCAAACCAACAGCAAGACCCTGTCTCAAAAATTTAAAAAACCCCAAAAAACAAAAATAAAAGGAAAAAAAATATACTTATTAGAATATCTCTGTATGACATATTGAGGCAGGAGGGCTGCAAGTTTGAGTTCAGCTTGAGCAATTTACTGACTTAGTAAGACCCTAGCTGAGTGTAAAGGGCCTCGGTTCAATTCTCAGTATTGCAATACATAAATAAATTAATAATAATGATGATGGCAAACAAAATTGAGGTAGGTGCCAACTACATGTAGGTGCACATTAAAAAAAAAAACATCTGGGGCTTGGTGTGGTGGCACACCCCTGCAATCCTGGCACTTGGGAAGTTGAGGCGGGAGGACTGCCATGAGTTTGAGGCCAGCCTGGACTACACAGTGAGACCCTGTATAACAAACTAAAAAAATAAATAAATAAATGAAATTAGCTGGGCACACTGGCATAAGCCTATAATTCCAGCTACTCTGGAAACAAGTAGAATCTCGAGTTCAGGGCCAGCCGAGACAACTCAGTGAGACCCTACAGAAAAGAAAAGAAAAAGGGAAAGGGAAAGGAAGAAAGAAAGAGCAAAGAAAAAGAAAAGGAAAGAACAGGGAAGCTGGAGATGTAGCTCAGTGGCAGAGTGCTTACCTAGCACATGCAAGGACCTAGGTCCTGGGTTCAAATTACAGTACCACAAAATATAAAAATAAAAAACTCCAAGAGATCTGAGCAACTGAGTTCCTAGCCCACCCTATATACCACCATACCTTCGGTTAAGCTTGGTTCTGTTGAGCGGGATGTAGGCATAGGGATCAAGCTGACCCTTCTTTTTCATGTCACCCTTTGCTTTCTGTTCATTCAGAGAAACAGAATGAGGACTGTGAGATTCCTCCTGCCCCCACCACTGAAATTCTGGCCCTCTGCCCTCCTTCCTTACATTCTCTGACTTGGATACCAAAGAGCTCCAGGGGTCCTGGGAGGGCATTTACCAAGGTCCCCAACCTCAGATGCCAATGAGGCCTGGGTAAGTCCCTTCCTCTTCCTTTATTTCATTGCCTGGCTCCGTGAAGGTGCCTCTCAAGGATGGTGACAGGTGTACCTCCTAAGTCCCTCGCAGCTACCCAGGACCAGCCAATCTCATGCCCCCACCCTCAGCTCTTACCTTAGACTTGTATTCAGCCCCAGGTGTGACCCTCTTAGCCACTGGACGATGGATACCGGAGCCTCCAGCTGTTGTGAGAAGACAGAGACCACATGTTAGGCAGAGCCAGGGCAGCTCTTTTCTGGAAGGCGACAGCACCTCCCCTCAAGAGGGCTGCTGGTGAGCACATGAACAAAGGCTAGGAACTTGGTTCTGTCCTTTACCAAGCAAGGGCAAAGTCCACCTGTGAGGCACTGCCCAGTGACTTGACAGATGGACTCAGAAGCCTACCAATGACCTATGAGAATACATTCTCTACCAACAAAAAATGACTCACAGTCTCAAAAGTTATACCTGCTCCATTTATTCTAGGAGAAAGACAAGGGTTTTATTTATATTCAGACAGGCCCAAGTTCAACTCTCAGCTTTGCCACTTACTATTTTCTAGAGAATCTTAATCTCATCTGTAAAGTAGAGCACATTAGGTCTTCCTGCCCTCATCTCAGTTGGGCTTCACACAGCACTGTGAGATACAAAGGCAGCTGTTTATCCCATTGTACAGAGATGAAAACTATAGCTCAGAGAGATATGGATCCTTGCCCAAAGTAAGCTGTCACCTCCAGCCTGGAATTCAACAGTCATGAATGGAATCCTGCAATGCTGATGCAGGAGGACTCACTGAGAGACCAGTATGAACTCCTTTTTTACAGATGAGAAAGTGGAAGCTCAGACAGGCAGCTTGACCAGATTCAGGTCACACAGCTAAGCAGCAGCTGAGCCAGCTGTCCTACATCCATGTCTCCTGCTGCATGGATCAGCACTGCTACCTCTGCCCAACATATCATCTTGGAACGAAGCAGGTGACTAAGACCCCAGGGCTTGGGTCAGAAGAACCACAGGTTCTCCAGTGGGGTTAGGATACCATAGGCGCTTAGAACCTCCAGAAGCACAGCAAATGTTCTGGTGCAAGGGCTTAGGGACAGGGCCATGGGGGACACCTTGGAGGAAGGAAGCAAAGCAGCCACCAGACAGGGGCCAAGAGACACACATGAATGGAACTCTCTGGCCTGGAATCATCCTGATTCTATCGACACAAGCCAGGTGGCTGCTCCTGGCTGACTTACAGCTGGAGCTGCTAGATGGGTAAGAGAGGCAAATAGTTCCCAGGGAAGGAGCAGGTACAAGCCTCGCAGGTCTGGGTGGGTAGGGTGGCTCAGGGGCTCCCTGGAAGAGCTAGAGCTCCAATGTACAAATATTCTAACCCTCAGACTCTCCTTTACCTCCAAATCCCTCGGCCACAGCCTGATCTTGGGTGTCACATCAGCCAAATGGTGTTGGTGCCAACTGAATGCAACCAGGCTATTAAGCCTTAGGACACTGCCACCCCTCCGTGCAACTCTTGCTTGATGCAGGTGAAAGGATTGGTGCATCCCAAGAGAGCAGAGTGGAAGATTTACCTTGGTACTGAGGGGGCATCTCCAGCTCTTCCTCCTCAGCCTCTTTCTGCTGCTTACGCTTCTTCCTCTACAGAGAAAAAGGAGGTAATAAACAGGAAGTTAGTGAACAAGGGGACATAAGCATGCTCACTAATGATGCAATGACAGCAATAACCTGCACTAAACATGAAAGGCCCTCTGCCCTTAATCCCTACTTACAGATAAGAAAATTAAGACCCACAGAAGGTAGGTAACTGTCCCCAGGTCATACAGCTTGATAGTGAGGAAACGAGGCTTAAGCCCACATCCTGACCACAAGGCCTGTTTCTCCACCCCAGGGCTACAGATGCCCATTTGGCACCCTGATATGGAGCCCAGCCCCAGCCTTGCTAACAGGAAAAATGAGGTCCTGGCCTCTCAGGCTTCACCCACTCTCCACTTAACACAAATGCCTCTCCAACCTTCCCATTAGTCACTTGCATACTGAACCTGCACTCAGTGCCAGGCCCTGGGGACACAGGGGACAGGATTCACTCCCATGGTTCCTGGGGTTGTCAGTTAGGTCAGAGACCACTGCCAAACTCAGTCACTGAGGTCCCTCAACATCGCTAGGGTTGTAGCAGTTAGAAGTCTGCAGAAGTTAACATGTGGACCCAGCTGACTGGATACCACAGCAGGTGGTGAGCACCTGCCACATGCCTGGCATTGCATTAACACTGCACAGGAAGGAAAGGGGCCTGCAGCAGCCCCACCCACTAGGAGATTTCAGCCTAGGCTCTACTAATCAAGCCTGGCAGAGGCATGTTGTGCAAGGAGCAGTCAGGCAGCTCACAGGGCTGGTTTCTATGCTGTGGTCTTCAGGACCAAGGATGCCAGGTTGAGGGATGACTCTGAGCAGAAGGAATGGGTTGGAGCACACAGGTATGTCTGGGAACAAGGACACCAGTTCCACTGGCTGCAGCACCTTGTGGAGACCAGAAACTGGAGGCCCAGCCTTCCACGGAGGCTCCCACAACTACAGGCAGATGTCTCAGCAGCTCCACATGAGAGCTGCTGAGGTTGGTGGTGCAGGTACTGATTTGCAGCCATTGTGGGCCCTCTCAGTGTCTCAAGACAAGGTTCCTAGGCCTGCACTCCTAGGAAATATCTGCCACCCTAAGGGCTGTAGTCAGGTCTCCCCAGTCAGGAGAAATTGTGGACTGCCAAGGGATCACAAAGCCATGGACATGCTGAAGGAACTAGGAAGACTCTGATCAAGAAAAGATTTTCGGGGAACATGGATAACAAAGAACAGCCATTCAGACATGGGGGTACAGGCTTATAATTCCAGCATTGAGGCAAGAGGGTTCCAAGTGCAAATATGACAACCTATTAAAATAAAATAATAAAATAAAAAAGGGCTGGGGGGCCGGGGATTTAGCTCAGTGGTTCCACTGCCTGCTTTACACGTACAGGGTCCTAAGTTCGATCTCTGGTACCAAAAAGTGGGGGGGACCTGGGGATGTGGCACAGTGTGAAGGCCTTGGGTTCAATCCTGAGTAAACCACCCCCCAAAAAAAAGAAAGCCATAACTTACTCAGTCAGCATCCCTAAGAGCCAAGAACTTTAAACAGTTTAGGCTAGGGGACATATTCATTCACTGACTACCGCTATTGCCAGGAAAGCAAGACCGGACTGTGGCTGATGGTGGGCTTACAGTGGGGTAGATCTTGGACCAGGAAGAAGAGCTCCCAGCAAGTGGAGCTGTGCCTCACTAAAATGCAAGCAATGGCAACACTGCCATAGCAGTGTATCCTTGATTTCCAGCATTGGGGGCCTCTAAGATCCTTTGCTACATTCCGACCCCATGACTCTCATGCCCAGTTGTCCAACCAAACAACATTCTGCACTGTTACTACACTAATGACAAAGTGGTTCCTCAGGCTGAGGGAGAACTCAGACTGGAGGGGCAGAGCACTTGGCAAGGACAAGGGGAAAGTGAAGTTTACACGTCACGCTCTATACTGATTTTACCTTACGTGTCCAATCTCGTTACACTATCCAAATAATTATACAAGATGGTCTACTTACAACCTCTCGCAAGCCATAAACTGAGGCTCCAAAAGGTTATGTATGCTGTAGCCACGATGTAAGCCCACACCTGCCTCTTCACCACAAGTCACTGCACCCTCTTACATAGGCACCTACTGACAAAGGAGGATGCCAATGAAGGCTGGGGGCCTGGGCAGTCTGAAGGACAGGAAGAACAAACTCCCTCAG
Organism: Fukomys damarensis; assembly: GCF_012274545.1. NCBI lineage: Eukaryota > Metazoa > Chordata > Mammalia > Rodentia > Bathyergidae > Fukomys > Fukomys damarensis. Next base: position 2,108,822 of record NW_022900920.1, read on the forward strand.
AATGCCCCAGAAACGCCCATGGGCTTGTACACAACAGGTCGCAGCTGCTGGCTGAAAGCCATCATGGAAGGCCACAGGCCCAGGTCAAGGGAGAAAGCAGCAAGGGGATGAAATTCCTGGGCTCAGGAGACTAGAAAACCAGAGTTCTGGTCCCTGGCTGCCATCTAATGAGCACCGTGACTTCAGGGAAGTGTCTCAATGTTATGTCCACCCCTCTCAAAATGGATGATAAAGCTCCTATCTTTGACGAGGACAAGTAAGAAACACAATGTCTAGCACACTGTGTGCTTCTCCATGCGATCCCCATCCATGTGGGAGTCCTTGACCCTGGAACACACAGGCCAGCCACTCCCCTTGCAGCCTGCACAGCGCATGCCCTTGGGGGAGACACGGGCTTAATTTCTTCAACCAGCCAGCACTGAAGAACACACGGAGTGTTTCAGAGGTACTCAAGCCCCGTCCCCACTCCCAGAGCAGTGAGGCACCCCGACCCTCCCACACATGCACCCAACTCCCTGATACACGTATACTCAGAAACCTGCTGAACTCTCCAGGAGAGGGGCAGGTGCTGCATCTGTGGGGAATGGGAAAGTGGGGCCCAGGCTGACGTCTGCGGCCCTCAGCCCTCCAACAGTAGCAATACTCACATGTCTGATGCCCACATCTTCCATCAGGTCAGCCATCTCTTCATCCTCAGCTGGAAATCAAAAGGAAGACAGGCCTGTGGGTACTCAGAGTTCACAAAACCTAGTCGTTCTTCCTGCGTCCTCCTGTCTCATCAGGATAACGGCACCACCTTCAACCCCAGAGTACAGCCTAACTGCCTTTCCTAGACCTGTGTCCTCCTCCTATAGGAAATGAAACTCTTGTATACTGCCCTCTCCTTCCAATTCTAGGCCACAGGGACAATGGCCCTTCAAGGAAATGGTGACCCCACTTCTGTAGTGAATATGGCTTTTTTGAGAGTCAAACAGCCAAATGTAGTGGTGCACACCTGTAATCTCAGAACTATTGGAGGCTGAGGAAGGAGGACTGTCAAGAGTTTGAGGCCAGCCTGAACCACACAGTGAGACCCTGTCTAAAAAGAAAAAAGAAAAGCCCGGGGGAGTCAGCCCTCCTCCATTTTGTCAGAAGAAATGTTTCCCTCTCCTACTTGAAAACTTCCACGTGCCAGGCCAGGCACTGTGTGGGATATAAAGAAGGGTAAAATGACAAGGTGGAGGGAAGACATTCAGGCGAAGTCAAGCACTGACCAAAAGACCATAAAGATAACACATATGGGGCTGCGGTGTAGTTCAGTGATAGACCACCTGCCCAGCAGGCTCAAGGCCTGGGTTCGATTCCTAGAACCACAGAATAAATAAATTAAACAAACAACTTCTTTTAAAAACGAAAAGAAGGGGCCGAGGATTTAGCTCAGCGGTTTGGTGGCCTACCTTGCAAGCACAAGGACCCGAGTTCAATCCCCGGTACAAAAAAAAGAAAAGAGGCCAGGCGTGGTGGCACATGCCTGTAATCCCAGCACTCGGGAGGCTGAGGCAGGAGGATCTCTGTTAGTTCGAGACCAGCCTGGACTACACAGTGAGTTCCAGGTCAGTCTCAACTACATAGTGAGACCCTGTCTCAAAAAGCCAAAACATAAATAAATAAATAAATTAATTAATTAAAATAAAATAAAATAAAATAAAAGAGCATATAACAAACGCTGAAGACAGATGATCTCTAAGAGCAGTATGGGAAAAGAGGCCCAGGGGCTGAGGCATTCTGGAAAGGCCACCAAGGACCTGAGCTGGATCCTCAAGAGCAGAAAAGCTTTGGAAAGGTAGGCAGAGGGGGACAGGTATCCCCAGCAACAGGAAACCTGGATACCAAGACAATAGGAGACCGGGAAATGCAAAGGGCTGAGTGGTGAGCAAAGAACTAGCTAGAGAAACAGTTACGGCCACATTTACACCAAGCACAACACGCAGTGTGCAGGAAATGTCATTTCATTTGCATAAGCACTCCAGAAAGCAAAGTGCTGGTTATCATTCGAATTTGGGAGTGAGGAGGCAGAGGCAGAGAGGTTAAATAAGGTCTGTGGGTACTCAGCTGAGAGTGAGATGAAGCAGGTGCTGTAGAAACACTGGATGAGGGCTGGTGAGTCAAGGGCCCAGAGTTGGCAGTGGGGACCAAAACAACCAGAAGGCAGGTTTTTTTCTTTCATGGGGTTGAGGGGAAAAGGGAGATACTGGGTATGGAACCCAGGGCTTTGTACATGCAAGGCAAGCACACTATCACTGAGTTATATATAGTCCAAATCTGGAAAGGCAGGCAGGCATTGTTTAGAAGACCTGGGAATTTCTGGGATGAGACTAATGTAATTCCCAGGAGAGACAATAGTACATCAAACAACGAGGGAAAGCACTAAGTCTTGCTTCAATTGCATGTATACTAAACAGATAAACAGAAAAATACAAATATAATGTATAATATAAAAAGATTTTTTAATGTTGTCAAGTCACAAAACTCAAGAAGGTTTGAGAGTTGCCATAAATGGCAAGCATCTTTTTCCCCCCTGGTACTGGGGATCGAACTCAGGACCCTGCACTTGCCAGGCGGGTGCAGAGATACAAGCATCTTGCATCTGTTTAGCACTCCTTCATCACAAATTGTCACTACACCAATGGGCAAATACACAAGTAGACATATGAGCAAGTAACCCAGGCAGAAAGCAGCTGAAATCCCAGATCTCAGAATGGACTGAGGTCCCACCTTTAGTGCCATCATCTTCCTCCACTCTGTCACCATCTTCCTCCTCCCGTATGATCAGCCGGCCATCGGCGCTCACCTTGAAACCATGGTCCTTCTTCTTGCCCCGGCCTGGCCCTGGCTGTGTGGCTGGTGTGGGAGAATTTGGCATAAGGAGATGGAAGGTCAGTCCTGATCTACTCATATCCTCCTCAGAACCAACACCCTCAGCTCTTGCCCACTGACCTGCCATAAAAGCCATCCCACCCACTGTCAAGAACCTAGCACCAAGGCAGGTCTGGTTTCTGAGCTCCTGGGCTAGTCATTTCTTGCTCACCAAGGACTCTCTGGGCCACCTTGGGATCCAGGAAGTTGAGGGGCTCATCCCCACCACTTTCCTTGAGCCATGCCCGGCTCCTCTCTCGTGCCAGCTTCCGCTGCTCTCTTCCATGGCCTCTATCTTCCTCTTCATTGTCTTCCTCATCCTCTGAGTCAGCCAAAATTTCTTCGATGCTAAGGACAGATGCCCCAAGTCAGAGCACCCTCAGGAGGCAGAGGTCATCAGGCATTGCTTCAATGGGCTCTGCAAAGAGGTGAGGTCCCCAGAACTCACCTGTCTCCTTTGTCGTGGTTGGGCTCCTCCTCTTCTTCCTCCTCTGCAGCAGCCTGGCTCAAGGCACGGTGCTTCTTGGCTCTGGTCTCAGCTTTCCGGATGTTAACCAGGACTTTGTGGTGCTCCTCAGGGAGCAGCCCCTTCACCAGCTCAAACCTGAAGGTGGCAAAAAAAAAAAAAGGGCAGGTGAGAAGCACTTGCCACAGTAAGCCACAGTGGAAGGAGGTGTGCAGGGCCCTTCCCTGCAGCTCCTGGGAGAACTCCGTGCCGGTTCCCCATCCCCACTCAGCATACAGACCCAAACTTGCGAATGAACTTGGTGAACAGGTTCCGAAGCTTCATGCGGAAGTGCCGCCGCATGTCGTCTGACAGTTTCCCAATGGCTTCCAACTGCCAGGCACAACAGAGAGCCGGGGTGTTAGGGGGAGAGGAGGGCACTGTGCCTTCCACCCTGCCCATCTTTCCCTGCTGTCCAGACAAAGGACAGAAGACAATGGGGCTAGCTAAGAGGGTAGGGTTTTGGCTGCCCTGTTCTGGCCCACGTCTTGATTCAATCGTACTTCTGGAATGAAGGCAGCTCCAGTTTTCCCTTAATCCCTCTTCACAACTAACTCAAGCCACACTTCCACGATACCCATTTTTGTGTTTGAACAGTTCTTGCACTCTACATGTGCTCTCACTGAATCCTCAGGACAACTCAATTTACAATGAGGAAACTAAGGCACAGGATCACATACTGGCTGTGTAGCCACAGTAGGAGTCTCATCTAGGTCCTTCTAATCCCACAGGTCCTACACTTTGCCTCTATCAACACCAGGCCTCTCTTGGCCCCGTGCAGCCCTCCTGTCATGTTGCATCATTCATCTGGCCTTGTTTGGACTCCATGTACAGGCCCAGATATCATCTACACATCTTCCCATCTGTATAATGAGGGGCATCTCTGCCACTGTTCTTTGCTCTGTAGAGGCCTAGCCTGAGGACAGGGGGCATTGAGGCAGTAAAAGGCAGCCTGGGCACTGTGGTCTTTCCTTGCCTCTGCTGGGCTGGATTTCTCTACAAGTCCCTTCTGAAGCTCCTTAACTTTATACTGTACAAAGAAGCTATAACTAAAGGAAAAATGTGAAACGTGCCGGCCTTTAAGCTCACAGAGTCCACACGCTGGCAACTCAGAGGCCATCTTGCCACTCACTCCCCCTCAAGGGAAAAGGCGCCCTCACCACAAGCTGCACGTGCTTGGCCAGGTGTACCACATCCATGATCACTATGGCCACCTTGATGAAGCCCAGTGCGGATTTGACCACATCACGGGTGCGTGAGGCCAGCAGCAGGCACACATTCTCCAGCAGCTGCTCCACTATGCTGGTCCCCATAAGTCCTGTGATGAAGGGACACTGTCAGAAGCACCAGGATCCCCCAGACCCAAAACCACCACCCGTGAAAGCAGGAGCTGCCACCAGATCAAATGTTAATAAAAGCAACATCTAGAGCCTGTGCACTGACACAGATATAATTGCCCTCCATGGTGCGGCCTACATCCTTTAGCAACCCTGCGTGAATACTATTTCTCCCCTCACTTCAGAGACAAAAAATTCTACAAGGTTAATAAAGTTGCTAAGCCATGTGAAATTCTCTCTTCCTGCTTCTTGGTACGTTCCGTGTTCCCATAGCTAGCCTGTCCTGATCACATCATGGGTGCATGAGGCCATTTTCCTAATTTGAGGGGTTTCTAGGCCTTCAAAGAAGTAAATCTTTACCTTTAAACTCAAACAGGAGGTGAGTTAGGGCCAGGATGCTGCAACTGACTGTGGTCACTGGGCCCACAAGGCCAGGGTAGATCAGGATGAGGTAGCGCTGCAGGGCCTCTGGGGGTGGAGATGAGAAAGTATCACATGAGCACAGGTCCCCAAGATGAGGGACCACAGCCAAGGCTAGGGAGGGAGCAGTCTCCACCTTTTGTCTTTGACCAGCAGCTTAAAGAATACTTCCTACAAGCCTACAGCCTACAACAGCTTGCATCCCCCAGCCTCACCTTCCTGGTTGGAACCAAACCGCAGAAAAGCATGGCCCATCTCCACCAGCAGGGCAAAAGCGTTCTTCCGTGCGCCTACTGACACCTCCTTGGTGCACAGGATTACCTAGCCCAAAGAGCATCATTAGCAGTCACTTCCCGAGATGCCCACCCTGGGGTGGGTTGCCCGAAGCACAGGTGGGTAGGTAAAGGCACCCTTGTACCCAGGAGCCAAATCAAGCCTACGGCCCTCCCCAGATTCTGACAGGCTCTTCAGAGCCATTCTCCAGCAACTCCCCGAAACATACGCATCTCCCACATGCTTCACCTCTGGGACGAGGGCAGCGATGAACTCCTCATGCTCAGCTGGAAGGTTCTTTACAACATGTATGAGGCACTTCAAACGGGGCTGTGTACAAAGGGACAACAGTTAGGACCCCTCAAAGCCTCCTCAGTGGCCTTTTCTTGGTGTCTCCCTTCCTCCCTCAGAAGAGTGGGTAGCCCTGAGCCCTCACTCTCTTGGCGGGTGAGGATGTGCTCCGGAGCGAGTCCAGCAGGGTCTTTTTCAGGTCATCTAGGTGGCTCTCCACAAAGCGCGTTGCAGGGCCCTGGGGGCTGGCACACACCTCCTCCAGCACACGATAGGCTTTCTTCTGTACTCCATGGATCTTGCTCTGTGAGGGGCACACGGAGGACAGGGACAGGTGAGAAAGGGGCCTAGGATCCACCCTCTATCCAGTGACATTCCCAGAGCGCCTTCTGGGGTCAGCACTGGAGAGGTGGAGACTAGAAGCTGGTCCAGCTCATCTAGTGTGCTCATAGAGAGCTCACGAGGTCTGAGAGGGCAGGTGCAGTACGGATAGTGACAGGCTAACTGCTGCACCAGGTGCAAGGGATGCTATGAGATACTCCATTCACCACCTCTACCTACCACACAGTCCAGCAGCACAGACCAAGGCCTCCACACCTGCTGTTTTCTCTAGCTGGAACAGCACTCCTGTCCTCCACCTGACTCACTCCTTGAGGTTCCAAAGCAGTTCCCAGCCACTCTCTTGCCCTAGACATCTGTGTCTACCTGCGCGTACCACCCCAGAACATGTCTTACCCTCTTAGTTGCTACTAACCTATGGCAGTGGGGACAGCTTTTGGGAGGCCACTGTTGATCTGAGATCTCTGTGATTGTGAGCCACAGGGCTAACATTTCAGACAGGATCCAGCAGTGCACAGGACAGGTGGTAAATGCTCTAACTTAGGACCCCTGAACAGCCTAATGAGGCCTCAGTGAGGGTGAACAAGGGCAAAGGGTGGCTTAGGAGGGACAAAGGTCAGACCAGGCTAGGATGTGCTTAGTGAGCATACAAGCAAAAGAGCTTAGCCTCTACTCTACAAAAGACACCTCAGCAGAGCATGGCTGTGCATTTCAGTCACCTTGGCATGTACATGACAGATGGGCAGGACAGGATACAGGGGAAGCCACTACAGGAGAAAGCAATGGGACTTGATCTGAATGAGCAGCAAAGAATGAAGACTAAAAGACGGGCCCCACCTTCCTGAAGCCTCATTCCCTCACCCCCAGGTGAAGTTCTGCGAGGCTCACCTCTAGGTAGGGCTGGATGGTGGAGTATAGTTTGTCGATGGCGGCTTCACCTGCATGGGGAGCCAAGGCCACAACCAGGTCCAGAACAGACAATCTGGATAGGGCAGGAGACAGAGGGCTTAGGAGGGCTGGAGAAGGGCAGAGGCTATCAGTGCTCGTGTCTAATGGCTAGAGAAAGTGGGAGAAGTCCGGTAAGGACAAGGACCACAAAGGAACTTGTGAAGAACTCTAGGTACCACCTAATCAAGCACTCAATGCAACAGGCACTGTTCATGGTGCTCTGCCCACACCACCTCCTTCATTCTGCAAAAAAGCCTTTTTGCAGACTATTATCATGCCCATTTTAGAGACCAGAACCCACATGCACAAGGTGGCTTAGTAACTTGTGCAAGGTTAAAAAGCTCACAGCTGATAGGGTTTCTGATAGACAATCTCCCAGCTTAAGCGGGGAAGCCCTTAACATGTTACCTGGTGAAATCTGAACTGGCAGGGTCAAGCACCTTCTCACTGGCTTTTTCCAGGAAACCATTCACCAACTGATAACCCCGAGGAGAGAAAAACAGAGCAGCCATAACCAGCAGGAAATAGAGCTGTCTCCCCACTGTTTAGGACCCTCCAGCTCAGCCCAAGCCATGAATGTGTGGCAGACCCACATGAACTCAGCAGATAGGGCTACTGCCTTTCTAACAGGCCCACCCAGGCTGCCAACCTGACAGTATTTCCCCCTCCCAACTCACCTGAGTCTCAGTTATGGTGAGGTAAGTTTTGATGGTCTCCAGCACGGCTCGGCGAGGGGCTGGCATATCCCCCGTTGCAACAGGCTGCCCGTATAAGTTGAAAAGGATTGGCAGAAAGTTCTTGGCAAAGCGGCTCACTTCAGCTCGGTCAGCCTCTGGCAGGAGGACCAAAGTTTGCACTGATGGGACAGAGATGCCTCTGCCTCAATGGCCACTGGTTCTGCAGCCAGAGATATCCTTTTAATGAATGCTGTGGCAGGACTTCAAACTGAAGAATACAGAGTTTTTCTGGCAGGAGAGGCAGAGGCCAGGACAGACAAAAAGATGCCATGATGGCCTGGGCAATCCCATGCTCCAATATGGGGGCCACTGACACTGACTGCACAAACCCACTGCAGCCATCAGCATACTGGGAGTGGTGGGGAGATGGGAGATCCTTGCCTCCAGATCAATCCTTGGATGGCAGAGACTGGTTTCTACAGCTCTGGCAGGTAGTTAAGCCTCATGTGGCCAGGGGACATGGCCAGGGACTGTCACCTTCTCAGCAGTGCCACGTACCTGCCTCACAGCCCTTGGTGATAAGGGTGCGCAGGGCCTGGCACACAGTGACTCTCAGGTCTGGGCGCTCACTGATGGCCGTGCCCAGTGTCCGTGCCAGACCTTTGAAGGAGGCAGCCACGTCTGTGGGCCTGGTGCAGAACCCAGGCAAGAGGGTCCAGATCTAGGGAGGAAGGAGACAAAACAGGAGAGTGACAGGAGCAGCCCATGATTCTCCCCTCCTCACCCACCTCTTCCTGGAGCTGACCCATACCTGCCACTGCAGTGTATCATAGATCTTGGACTCCACGGTGCTGCCTGCCTGGGCCAGCTCCATGGCTGAAATATGCAACAAAAACACAGGGTGACTCTGGGTACCCGCCTGGCCAACTAGCCTCATTTCACCAAAGCCAAAAGCCTAATCGTGAGGAGAGGAACATGGGTGATTTCCATTCCATGTGGATTAAATCGTAATACTTGTGACTCAAAAACTGAAACAAACTTAGCTGGGGGCTCGGGATTTACCTCAGTGGTGCTGCCACCTACCTCACAAGCGCAAGGTCCCAAGTTCAATTCCCGGTAACCCCCCGCCAAAAAAAAACCTGAAACAGACTTCAGGAAAAAAAGAAGGCAGATAGCTCTCCATATTCTCACTCACCCAGGCATGGCTTAAATTCCTTGTGACTTCAACTTCTTTAAAAACACACTTTTTAAGACATAAAGAAGACTGCTATATATATTATTCTGGAACCTTATTTACTTGATAATAAATGTTTGCAATAGTTACTGGCGAACTCTACATTAGAGTATGTGTAATAAATACTTTATGCAGTTATTTCATTTCATCTTCATGGTGTAATTATGCCCATTTTACATATGAGGTGCAGACCCCAGCATGTTAGAAAATGTGCCTAGCATAATATGCTTTGGCTGAGTTGGAATTTAGTCAACTCACAATCAACTATATTATCTGTTCTTAACTACCGCTCTCTCACTTTATTTATAATGACCATACCGAATCCCAAAGTGGTATTTTCCAACAGCTAACTTAATTAGAACCTGATGAAGGATATGGAGGTGGTGTCAGACTCTTGCTAGAAGAAACCATGCTTCTAGGAACACCTTTGTGAATACAGATATATATGTATTCATCTATTTCCTTAAGACAGATGACTACATAGATTATCACTCACACAGAGTGCACAGTAAGATCATTGCTAGTGCTGGGGTATAGCTTAGTGGCACAGAGCGTGGCATACTTAAGGCCCCTGGTTTAGTCCCTACCAGCACACAAAGTATCTCTAAGTGTTACATTATATGGTTTAAGGAATAATGGTACGGAAGAAATGTTTGAGCCAGGTATGATGGTGCACTCCTATAATCCCAACACTCAGAAGGCTGAGGCAGGAGAATAGCAAATTTGAGGCCAGACTGGGCTACACAGCAAGTTCGAAGCCAGCCTGGACTGGTGAGGCTATAGTGAGACTATCTTAAAAACAAAAGCTGGGTGTGGTGGAACAGCCTGTAAGCTCCAAGATCAGCCTAGGCTACAGCCTGAACTACATAACAAGACCCCATCTCAAAAAAAGTTTCTGCATGATCAGTTAGGACACAATATTTTCCCAAGTATTTCTGGTCTGTGGTTGCTTGAATCTGCAGATGCAGAACCATGGGTATGGAAGTGCAACTGCATACATATAAACAAATACATCCAAAGATTTTTAAGTCTGTCTCAAGGGCTTTTATGAGGAAGAAGGAGCAGAACTGTTTCTTACTGTCCACTGAGGAACAAGAAGACCCAAGGGGTAGAAGCTCCATGGGAGGGATGAGAGGGCCACAGACTGCTCCCCTGGACACACACATACACAGTCAGGGCTGTCCCTAGAGGGAGGCCTGGTCATGCCTGGGGCCAAGGGATGCTGCTCAATGTCCTGAAATCAGGGTGTGCCAAGACTCAGGCCCCTCTAACTCTCTGCTGAGGCACAGAGAAATGAGGGCCTCTGGCTGCACACAGGAGAGGGCTCCACACCTCTGCTCTTCAAGGTGGTAGCCAGGGGTAAGAAGTAGGTGGTGAAAAAACTAAGTCGTGTCTCCTGGACATGGTCTCGGATGACAGGTAGCAGCCAACTCCGTGGGAAATCCAGAGTCTCCCTGGGAGAAGAAAGGAAAGGACCCAGTGAGGAAGGGTGACAGCCTGAAGGCCTGCTGTACAGACTCTGAAAGACACCCTTTCCAGGGAGAACTGGGGACTAGAGCTGCCTGGTACTCCGGGGGCCTGGACAACCACAGACACTTACTCAGAGCCATTAATTTCCAAAGGCACAGCCTGTAACACAACCTCAGGTCCCATACTGGTCACTGCAGCCCCCACGGCCTGGTCTAGGGCTGCCGTGTGGGGGAAGTGAGGAGAGAGGCGCAGGTCACACAGAGACTGGAGGCACTGGAGCAAAGGCATAAGAGGTCACAGAGGAGACATGGCTGCAAGGCTGAGGGTGTAGCCCAGGGGTACAGTGATTGCCTGAGGCCCCTGGTAAATCTCCAGTACCTTTTCCCATTCCTCCCATGGTGGCCCAGTCACCTTTCTGGGAATGTAGCACTGGGCACCCGTCATGGGAGTGGTGGGAGCCCACAGCCCCAAGCACCACCTTCTGCTCTGGTCCCAGGAGCTCCCAGCTCACCTTCTTCATCACGGGGTGGGCCTGTCTCCCACACACCTCAAAGAAGACACACAGCAGCTGCAGCACAGAGCTCCAGGCCGCATGGAATTTGTACGTCAGGCCCTCTTCCACTGCCCTGCCAGGGAGAGGCACAGTTAGCCAGTCACACCACTCAGTGCCTCAGCCAGGGAATGTCCATGGCTGGCATCATGAGCTACAGACTTGGAGCTGGCCCTTAAGGAGGTGCCCCAAGAAAAGAAAAAAGAAGTAAAACTTAGAAAGTGGCCCTGTGGTTGGGCGTGGTGGTACACACCTGTAATCCCAGCACTCGGGAGGCTGAGGCAGGAGGATCACTGTGAGTTCCAGAACAGCCTGGGCTACATAGTGAGTTCCAGGTCAGTCTGAACTACATAGTGAGACCCTGTCTCAAAACCCCCCCCCAAAAAAAAAGAAAGTGGCCCTTTGACTCTCTCTGCTGAGTTCAATTTATATACTCCTAGTATTTAAAGAAAAACCTATTGGGGGCAGTCAGGGCATTATTTCCCCTCATGCTGGAGCATAAATCCTAATAAAGCCTCTTTTGTATAGCAAAAAAACTGAAAGAATTAAAACCTGTGAGGTGGTAATCTTTCCCATCTTTAGATGGGGAAACGGAGGTCCAGAGCTTTAAATAACCACACTGAGTCTCCCCAGTCCACACTCTGTCACAGGCCTATGGGAGGATGATGGGCAGGAACAGGAGCATGGGCAGAAGGGAATAACTCTAGCACTCCTGGCTCCTATACACCTTGGCTGGCTCCATCTCCCACTGCCCTCCCTGTCCAGCCCTCTGGAGATTTGAAGCAGTAAGGGCCACTGAAGGCATCACTATGGACAATAGGTGTGGCTGGTGGGGAAGTTTATTCCTTGAGATTTCCTGAAACTTCATCCCAGATGTACAGGCCTCTCTGTCCACATGAGGAATAGTCCCCAGTGTTCTACATCATGACACTGAGCAGAGACCCAGGGGAGACACCAGGACTCTAGCCGCTTTCTTGGGATTACTCAAGGGTGTGGGCCATGTGCGTGAATGGCTCCTCTCACAGGTGTGGAGGGCAGCACCTCAAGTAAGAGTGGATTCTAACTGGTGGTCACCCTGTCACTGGACAGGTGACCTCAGCTTTCTGTCTATAAAATGGGGTTAACACTGCTGTCCCAGCACCCTAAGGATCACTAGCAGCTTCTATTTACTGAACACAAAACCATGTACTGAGTACTGGTAGAAAGCAATCCATATACGCCCTGCCATTCCCTTCAATTGATAAGGATCCTGAGGTTTGGGGAGTTTAAGGACCAGGTCTAGGGTCGAGGATCTCCAGGACAAGAACCCAGGATCCGTACTTACAGCCCACACTATGGCACCCCCCCCCACTGGAAGGGTATCTGAAATGTGGCAGTGCTCCAGTTGGTAGGAGCTGCTCTGGCAGCGGCTCGGTATGCAGGCCAACACCCCCCAGACTAGCTGGTGCTAGGTGATGTGTTGTCCACAGCAAATGTCAGATGAAGCACTGGTCACTATACAGAACTTCCTACAAGGTACCTAACCCTCATGCCTTCTTCAGGTGACTCCATGTTCTCACCTGAACATCTTGGCGATACACTGGGCAGGACCTGAAGCTGAAGAGGTCACCAAGCCAATATCAGCCATGCGCGGAGCCACACACTCCTTCAGGATCTCCTACAAAAAGGAGCCACAGGCTCCCAGGATCAAGGCAGCAGCCAGGAACCACTCATCCCTCCCAGGCGACTGCCTGCTGAAGCTTCTAAGAAGCCATCTCCCAAGGGAGACCAAGGTGGGGTTCAGGGGCGAACTGGGCAGCAAGCACAGCCCTGCTGCTCCCTGCTTCTTCAGTAAGGGCAGGGGCTGGGGAAGTTGTGGTACCTTCAAGCTCTGGGTGGCGGCTGTCACCACCTGTGAATGAGGGGAGAGGAGACAAGGCATCGCAGTTCCAAAAAAGCGACCAAGGTGACCCAGGCCCAGGTCTTGCCGCAACCTGTCAAGACAAAATGTTTCTGCGGGGCCAGGCTCTGTGACTCAGAGACCCCAGCCACCAAGGCTAAATCCTCATCAGTCCAGTTCAAATACAACCAACACCCTGCAGGGCTCTACAGGACCTGGGTGGTGGGGTGGTATGACATTTAATAAAATTACTTTTTTTGTTGGTATTTTTTTTTTTTTTGAGACAGGGACTCACTATGTAGTTGAGAATGACCTGGAACTCATTCAACTCATTCAACCCAGGCTGGTCTCAAATTCATAGTGATCCTCCTACCTCAGCCTCCTGAGTGTCGGGATTATAGGCGTACGCCACCACACCTGGCTTAAAAGTACTATTTTTAAAGTAATAAATCCATATGGTAAAAAAATTAAAACAGGCTGGACGTGGTGGCACAGGCTGGCGTGGGAGCACATGCCTATAATCCTGGCCCTTTGGAAGCTAAAATAGGAGGATCAAGTTCAAGGTGCAGCCTGTGCTACATAGTGAATCAAGATCAGCTTGAACTACATAGGGAGACACTCTTCAAAAAAGAAGAAACAAAAATTCAAACAGGTCTTCAAAGTACAGAATGAAGGTCATGCCTGCCTTAATACCTCCCATTAGCCTGACCTTTAGATACACCTACCAGGAGAAAATCAAAAGTAAAGTTCTTACATACTCTCCCAAAGCTTTTACAAATATATAAACACACAAAATAATAATTGCTCAACATTTGTATAACCCTACATACCACTAATATAACATGCATTCTACTCATTTCAACCTTGCAAAAACAGAGAGAAGTCCTATTTTCATTTCCATTTCATACACAAGAAAGTCGAGACAGAGAAGTTAAGTAACTTGCCAAAGCCCACACAGCAAGGCAGGTGAAGCCCAGATTCTCAGCCTGGCAATCTGGTTCAAAATACCTTAAGAGTTCTTTCCATAGAAGCATATATACTACTCTACTTTTCCCAGTCTCTTGCTATTTACCCAAGTGATTTTTTTGTTTTGTTTTTTTGAGACAGGGTCTCTCTATGTAGCTGAGACTGACCTGGAACTCACTATGTAGCCCAGTCTGGTCTTGAACTCACAGCAATCCTCCTGCCTCAGCCTCCTGAGTGCTGGGATTACAGGTGTGCGCCACCACAACCGGTGTCAACTTCATTATTTCTAATGGCTGCACAGTATTGCACTTTGCATTTAACCTCTCCCTACACCCCACGGGATATTTAGGTTTTTCTAGTTTCTTCCACTATCTACTGCTACAAACATCCTGGGACATAATACCAGGGCACAACTGTGGGCATGCTCCTGCAGGATAAATCCTGAGCATTACTAACAATCTTGGTGATTTTGCCACTGCGGGACCATGTAGGTGAAAGGCAGTCTGGAATAGGACAAAGAAACTGGCCTAGCAAACCTGGGCTGGACACCTGTCCCAGCCCCTCAGTAGTGGTGTGACTAGTTAAACTGCATGCAGAGCTACAGCTTCTGGTTTATAAAGAAGGCTAAGTCCTTCCCTAGTAGGACACCTATGATCAGTGAGGCAAAACAAGGCTACAAAATGTTCGGCACCACCTGAGAGCAGGCTGTGGGACCCTTCAGCTAAAGGAGACAGACCAGCCCAGTGGAGCCACCAGACTGAGGGATCCTCCCTCCAGGAAAAATGTCTCCAAAGGGATCACTGAATACTGATGCTTCTTTCCAATCTTCTTCCAGAAAAGTGGAATTACTATTAAGTGGCCAGGCCCCAACCTTAAATGAATGTGGAAACAGAAAGCAGAAACTAGGTTCAAAGAACCATGAAATCCAGAAGAGAAAACCATTAGCTCTGGTGGGGGTGAGGGTGCTAATGGAGAAAGGGAATGAAACCCTCAGATAAAGAAACTGAGAGCAAGGATATCACAATCAGGGAGTGACAAAAATCAAGATCAAACTCGGTCCCAACATGGAGCACAGTGTGCTCAGCTGCCCTGCTTCTCAAGCACAAGAGCAGAGCTGCAGCCTGCTCAACACACAAGTACCACCCCTCCCAGGAAGCTGACAGCCTCTCCAGCTGCTAGTTCACATCTCCCATCAGCACCACACAGCAGGCAGCCTGGAGGGAGGTCCTGGACCCCTTCCCCTCATTCCTACCGGACCAGGTTGATGTGTGCTTTCTCCATGACCTTCAGCCAGGCCAGCAGGGGCTGCAAGTCATTCTCACTGGGAAGGTAGTCATACAGGGCCTGGAGGTTAGGCAGGGGAGAAGGAGGTGACTAAGCAGGCAGTCAGCAGCAGCCCCAATGAGGACATTTTCCTAGCCTCAAAGCACCAGTGTCCTGCTGACAGGCAGGAATACACAGATCCTTGGCTTCTGCCAATCCACGAAGCCCAGTTACTCTGATATTGTGACAGCCCAGCCTTCAGGAGCAGGAAAATGGCAGCTCACTCATCCTTCTCAGAAGCAATGTGCTAGGCACACAACACACGCGCACACACAAACTTGGCAGTTTTGGGGACTTATGGTTATGGCTGAGAGCCCTGTTCACCAAGATCCTGCTGAAATCATTTATGAGATAAGCTAGGTCAAGAAAGAGCCAAGGCCCTAGCTTCTAGGCTCCTGTCTGCACGCCTGTCTGCTGGCCCCCTCCCTGGCACTGCCCGGCCCACTGCACCTCACTCTCATATAAGCAACAGGACTGGTGCCCCCAAGGAACCCGCCCGGCAGTGCCCCTTCTCCCACACCGAGCCTCACCGTGATGATCTGGGCGTTGAGCTCTGCAGACAGGGTGCTTGGGATGGGCTTGGCATGGAAGAGGCTGTGGAAGGCCTGCATGGCACAGGCTGTCACCAGCTAGAAGAGATACATTGGCTTAGAGGGGAACCACAGAGCCCACAGCCAGCCTGGACCCCTTCACACAGAGTTGGCTAAGGGAGTCACAGGGCCTCCAAACCTTGAACATGCACCTAAGGCCAAGACAATGAGCAGCTGGGCCAGGGATTTATCTCAGTGGCACTGTGCCCACCTCGCAAGCACAAGGTCCTGAGTTCGATCCCCAGTACCAAAAAAAAAAAAAAAAAAAACAACTATACAATAAGATATGGCAAGCACTAGAGGCTGGAAGTAGCTCAGTAGTATAGCGTATGCCTAGCATGTATAAGGTTCAAAGATCAATCTTCAACACCAAACAAGAACAACAAAACCTTTCAATAATGATGATGAAGAACCATGTAACATCATGACTAAAAAAGCAGATTATAGAGCTAAGCATGGTGGCATATGCCTGTATTCCCAGAATGCAGGAGGCTGAGGCAGGAGGATCATTTCAAGTTTGAAGCCAGCCTGAACTACACAGAGACTCTGACTCAAAAACAAATAAAAAACCAGGGGCCAGGAAGGTAGCTCAGTGGCACTGTGCCTGCCTGGCCAATGCAAGGTCCTGATCAATCCCCAGTACCACCATCACCATCTCCGCCCAAAACAAAACACATTAGGGGCCAGGGATTCAGCTCAGTGGTGCTGCCGCCTGCCGCACAAGCACAAGGTCCTGAGTTCAGTCCCCAGTACCAAAAACAAAACAAAACAAAAAAGCAGATTATAAGCCAGCTGTGGTGGCACACAGATGTGATCCCACTTACTCAGTAGGCAGAGGCAGGACTGCCTGGGAAAATTAGTGGGACCTTATCTCAAAATAAAATGAAAAAAGGGCTGAGGATGTAGCTTGGCACTCAATGGATTAAATCCCTAGTGTCTCTCTCTCTCTCTCTCACACACACACACACACACACACACACACACACACACACACACAAAACAAAGTGAAAAGCAAATAAAAATAGACAAGACAAAAAAGCTGTCTATACTATGTATGTAGACAGTTAAGGGAGAAAAGAGACAGTTTTCACTTTATATACTTCTGAATGGGTTTTCCCTCTAAATATTAGTCATATAATTTAATAATAAAAATTTTTAGCCAAGCAGGAGGATGCTGTGACTTCAAGGCCAGCCTAGGCTACACAGTGAGACCTTGTCTCAAAAAAAAATTGTTTTTTGGGCTGGGGATTTAGCTCAGTGGTTCTATTGCCTGCTTTGCAAGCACAAGGTCCTGAGTTCAATCCCTGATAAAAAAAAATTTTTTTTTCATGTATATCAACAAACACTACAAGAGACACTATACACAAAACAATATACAAGCCAGGCATGGCAGCACATGCTTATCACAGCACTTCGGAGACTGAGGGAAGAGAGTTGTCATGAGTTCACAACCAACTTGGCTACACAGTGAGTTTAAGGTCAGCCTAAATGACATAACAAGACAAACAAAATATATAAAGATTGATAGCTGGGTGTGGTAGTGCATGCTGTAATCCCAGCATTCTTGAGGCTAAGGCAGAAGGATCACTGTGAGTTCAAAGCTAGCCTGGGGTACACAGTAAGTTCAAGGCTAGGCTGAACTACATAATGAGACCCTGTCTCAAAGCAAAAAATAATAATAATAAGAAGAAAAGATTAGTCCAGGGGATGTAGCTCAGTGGCGCCATGCCTGCCTGGCAAGAGCAAGGCCCTGAGTTCAATCCCCGGGGTGGGGGAGGAGTGGGTTGGAGGGGAATTAACAAAACTGTGCTAAGGAGTGCCTGTCTGGCAAACATGAGGTACTGAGTTCAATTTCCAGTACCCTCTCCAAAAAACCAAAAAACTGCTAGAACGGTATCTTCTTCCTCTTCTTCCTCTTCTTCCTCTTCTTCTGTGTGTGTGTGTGTGTGTGTGTGTGTGTGTGTGTGTGTGTGTGAGTATGTGGAGTGTATATGTGTGGTGTGTATGTGTTGCAAGGAATTAAACCCAAGGCCTCACACATTTTAGGCAAGCACTCTATACTGATCTATACTGCCAGCTCCCAGGGATAACCCATGCATCTTCAAAGCTGCTATACTAGTATGTTAGTAAGCAAGACAGCAAACAAACAAACAAATGGTATAAAGTAGAAACAACTGTGACTCTGGCTGGAGTGGAGCTTGAAAGGGAAAGTGACACTTTTAGCAGCCATACCAGCAATCCTCACTATGACTGATCGCTGAGGTCAGCTTCCAACTATACCAGGGCCTGAGGTGGCCTGGCCTATCTCAACACTGAGGACGTCATGGGACATCATGTCAGTTTTTATGTAAGAGCAGGGTCAGGACAGGGAGACCTCAGATCCTACTTTATTTTAATCTTCCTGCCTCAGCCTCCTGAGCACTAGTGTGTACTACCATGCTCAGCTAAATTTTTATTTTTTGAGACAGGTTGGTCTCAAACTCAGCCTCAGCTGATCCTCCTGAGTAGCTGGGACTACAGACACATATCACTGCACCCAGTGCTAAGTCCTGCTTTTCGCCTGACCAATGAATTCCCCACATGCCACACCCACGGGCCCCCCTTTCCTATGGCTTGAACTCACCACATGGCTCAAGGTCATGACCCGCAGAAGCATCTCACTGCAGTTCTTCACCAGGCCTTCTGGGAAGCAGGGCAGCATGTCTTTCAGTAGCGTCAGCATGTGTAGTGTGGTAGTGGCTTCCTTGGCACCTGGCACATAAAGGGGGAGATTTATTAGCAATCCTCCTCCGCTGGCCACCACTTCTCACCCATCTGCCCTTGGCCTGGCCTCTGCACCTCCAGACTTCTCAATCTCCTGGATGCAGAACTTGGCAGTGGAAACAGCAGCAGGATGATGGGCAGGGGACTTCTCACCAAACATGAATTCACTGCCCTTAAGGACTGAGCACACTCCATGCTGGGCAGCCTTTCGGATCTGAGGGGGAAGAAAATGGGGGGACAAGACCAGATCAGCGTTCCACCAACCACCAAGTTTTAATTGAACACCTACTATATACCCAGTACTATATCAGGGCCTCTCACATGTAGGACCCTGAGCACTCTTCTAACTCACCAAATGACCCTGTACAAGCCCAACTACTTAATCCAAGTGTTCTAATTTTTAAGAAAGGAATTTAGCCATTCAACCATGCAGCAAATACTGAGTGTCACCAAGTCAAGTACCACTTCACATATTAGCAGCTGACAGTGAACTAACATCCTGTTTGAGTGGCAGAAAATAAATACACAGCTGAAGGTAAAAAATACAGTGGTACCTTGGTTCACAAACTTAATCTGTTCTACGATTTTGGAAAAGGTGACCACATTTGTGTTTGTGTGGGAAAGATGGCTGTGGTCATGTCACCTGATGCATGTCACCTGATGCAGAGTTTGTAAACAAAAACAAAATTTTGCTAAATGCTGTTTACGAACTAAATTGTTTGTAAAAAAAATTCATAAACTGAGAGTCCACCATAATTTGTTGCACAAGCGGGTCCAGCCTGGATAACTTAGTAAATTAGTGCAAACTTGCCTCAAAGGAAATAATTTTAAAAGGGTTGGGGATATATCTCATTTTGAAAACCCTAGGTTCAACCAACAGTACTAAAAACAAAAAATTTTGCAGACAATAAAACAGGGTTATTAGTTTAGGGGTGGGGGTGGTACTAGGGATTGAACCCAGTGTTTCATTCACCAGACAAGTGCTCCACCACTGAGCTACATTCCCAGTTTGTTTATTTTATATTCAGGCAGTCTCACTAAACTGGCCTTAAATTTGTAATCCTGCCTCAGCCTCTCAAGTATCTGGGATTATAGTCCTGCAGCTCCACATTGGCAGATTACTACTCTTTATGGAGTGGCTAATAAAGTTGCATTTCAGCAGTAACGTAAAGATGAGAGAAACACCCAGTGGTGATGGCACACACTTAAACTTCTTAGAGAGCTTGTCTCAAAAAACAGGGGGGTGGGGAGAGAAGGCGGGGAAGGGAGAGAAGGGTCAGGGATTTAGTTCAGTGGCACTGTGTCTGCCTTGCAAGCACAAGGTCCTGAGTTAGACCCCCAGCACTGAAAATTAATTAATAAAAGGAGAAAGAAGGGAGGGAGGGAAATACTGTGAACATACAGGGAAGGAGGTGTAAGATTCCCTAGGCTAAAGTGCTTGGAACAGTGACAGGTGATATAATAATTACTATAAGGCTCCCTGCCTTAAGTTTCTGGATGAGACAGGGTAGGGAACCACTACTTGCTGAATGCCTGCTACATGGCAAGAACTGCCCCAGACCTGAAAACAACGAAGACTTCCCAAAACCCCACATAAAGGTTAGAATTATTATCCCTCCTATATAGCTGTTGAGGAAGCTATGGCTTGGAGAAAAGTAAGTAACATGGCCAAGGTGACACACCAGTAGTGAATCCAGGATCCATCTCAGGTCTATGGAACCCCAGAACCCCTTCTCCCACAATGCCACCCTCTGCCAAGGTAAAGATGCACTGGGAGATTCATGAGTCAACAGTCACTGACTGAGAAGGCAGCAGACTCGGAAGGGGCCGAGAGTGACGCTCCTGCCTAAGCAGATCAGAAGGAGAACCTGGTAAGAGCCCAGTACAGGTCTCCTCGGCCAGTCTAGCCCGTATTCTGGTGTCTCGAAGTCTCACCTTGGGCTTGGCATGCACGGTGAAGCTCAGCAGCCCATGGTATACCTGAAGGGTCACAGGGTAGCCCCAGGCCTCCAGGTCTTGCTTCCGCAGAAGGGTAGCCATGCAGGAGAGGACCTTGAAGATGAGAGGCAGAGTTCCTCAGCTCCACCAGCGCCAGCCCGGAGGAAAGGGTTCAGATTCTAACCAACTCCAGCAAATCCCAAAAGGATCTGTCTAAGATTGGCAGAGTGCCTCCCAAGGAGCACCCATCCTTTAATCAACCTGAGGAGCTCCTGGAGTCACAAATACTAACCCATCGGAGAGCAGAGGTGGAGCCGCTGCTGGCCTGGGCAGACATGATGTCCATGAAGGCTTTGGAGGTATCAGAGAACTTCTTAATGAGCACAGGACTAGGCACACTGTGGGGAGAACAGAGACTGTCCCAGAGGGGCCTCTGAAGAACAGCTGGGCAGGCCCTGGTAGTATAAAGGAAGCTGGACCAAGGAAGGGTGCATTATAATACACCAGCCCCCAGCCCCTCAGTGACACCAGATCTCCGGCTTCCCTCACCTTCCTACTACCCATTCTCTGCACTGCCCATGCATCAATCCTTCTGCCCCAGCTGCAGGTCTGCACACAGCCTTGCGCCAACATTCTAGCCTATTCCTCCTGGACCCCTGACTGTCCAGAGCTGGCTCCTCCCCAGGCACCAGCACTTACTCCATGGTGGGACAGCTCAAGCCACACCCAGAGCCTGACGTTGTAGAATGCTGCCAATACACAAGGATCTTAGCATTTTTGTTTTTTAACTGGCAAAATATACATACATACCTACATACATAAAACTTGTTATCTTAACCATTTTTGCAGAACTAGGGACTAAACCCAGGGCCTTGTGCTTTCTAGTCAAGCACTCTACCACTGAACTTACATCCTTAGCACTTTTGTATTTTACTTTGAGACAGGGTCATGTTACATTGCCCAGGCAGGTTGAACGTGATGGTGCATGGCAATAAACCCAGCACTCAGGGTGTTCAAGGCCTGCCTAAACTACATAGATTATAAAAAAAAAAAAAAAAAAAAAGTTGCACTGGCTGGTCACACACTTGAGATCCTTCTGCCTCAGCCTCTCCAGCAGCTGGGATTATAGGTATGTAACCTCCATCCAGTTATCATCTTGAAGTGCAATTTGGTTGTATTATGTATATTCACACTGTTTTGCAACCAATCTCCAAAATGCTTTCACCATAAAAAATCCTGTTCCTCTTGTTCACATGCCCTCTTGCACAGAGACTTGCAGTTCAAACAAGAGATGGGACTCACCGCTTCAGGACAAGGTTCAGTAGGTAAGCAACGGCAGCCAGGGACTCTGGGGACTCCACAGCCTCCATTGTTGTCATCTGAGGGCCAGATTAAAGGGGAGTGAGTAACGTGTCATACTATACAAACAGGAAGGAGAAAAGGAGAACCATGGTCCAATGTAACAATTATGACCAAGAACCATGGTGTCAGAGGTTCAAATCCAGGCTTTGGCACCATGTGATTTTATTCATCACTCATTTTCCTAATGTAAAATAGGGATAATAGTCATGTGTTACCAAAAAAAAAAAAAAAATGTTTTAGCTTAGTGGTTCCACAGCCTGCCTGTTAAGCACAAGGTTCTGAGTTCACTCCCCAGTACCAAAAAAGAAAGAAAGAAAAAAGACAGTGGTCCTATAAGATTCTGTCACCTAGTGTGATACTGTATCAGTTCTATTTGTGTTAAAACACTCTGTAATATTCATATAATGCCAACATTGCCTAACAATACATTTCCCAGAAGTTATCCCTGTTAACTAAATTAATACATGTAAAATACAAACGATACAGCCTCACACCATAAAAATCCTATGCTACTATCTAATTTACCTCATTCTTCTAGAATAGAGGTTGGTAAATATTTTCTACAAAAATAACAAATATTTTTCTGGGAGTGGTGTTACATTCCTGCAATCCAATCCAAGCATTCTGAAAGGTAGAGATGGGAGGATCTCAAATTCAAGGTTGGGCAACTTAACTTTAAATTTTTTTGGTTTTTTGAGACAGGGTCTTAATATGCAGCTTAGGCTGGCTTTGAACTTGCAGCAATTATCCTGCCTCAGCCTCCTAAGTGCTGGTATTAAAGGTGTGCAACACCATGCCTGGCCTTAATTTATATTTAATATACGTTTGTGTTTTTTTGGTGCTGGATATAGAACTTGGGACCTTGTGCTTGCGAGGCAGGTGGCAGTACCAACGAGCTAAATCCCCAGCCTTTTAATTTATATTTAAAAAATAAAAAAGGCCAGGCGTGGGAGACTGAGGCAGGAAGATCACTATGAGTTTGAGACCAGCCTGGGCTACATAGTGAGTTCCAGGTCAGTCTCAACTATACAGTTAGACCCTGTCTCAAAAAAACCCAAAATAAATAAATAAATTACTTAATTAATTAAAAGGGATGGCCAGAGATTTAGCTCAGTGGTATTGCTGCCTGCCTGGCAAGTGCAAATACCTGAATTCAATCCCCAGTACCAAAAAATAAAGTAAAATAAAAAAGGGAGGCTGAGACAGGTGGATCAATGAGAGTTCAAGGCTAGCCTGAACTATATAGCCAGATCCTGTCTCAAAAAACAAGGGCCAGGGATGTAGCTCAGCATGAAGGTCCTGGGTTCAATTTCTAGTACTGGGAAAAACAAGTATATTTTGGAAGTCAGGTATAGTGTCTCTGTTGCATATTCTTAGCGTATGTTTTTTTAACAACCCCTTAAAAATATAAAAACCAGCCGGGCGTGGTGGCGCACGTCTGTAATCCCAGCACTTAGGAGGCTGAGGCAGGAGGATCACTGTGAGTTCGAGACCAGCCTGGGCTACATAGTGAGTTCAGGTCAGTCTCAACTACATAGTGAGACCCTGTCTCAAAAAATAAAATAAAATAAAATAAAAATAATATATATATGTGTGTATGCAGCTAGCCAATCTTAGAAATGTAAAAGCACAAGGTCCTAAGTTCAATCCTGGGCACACACAAAAAAAAAAAAAACACAGAAAGAAAAGAAAAGAGAGAAGAGAAAAAGAAAACACAAGAACAAATGATAAAAATTAAAACAAGAGGAAAGATAAGGACCTTCCCTCCCAGGACGAAAGTACCTATGCTAAGTTAGTTGGCAGCTTCTCTCAAACCTCAAGGCTGGGGGTCAGGGATCTATAGGACTGGGGAGACCACAACAATGATGAGGACTGACTGATGAGGACAGACATAGACATGCAGAGTAATAATCTGTTTCCTATGAACCAGCTAAATGACTAATTTTCTTTAGATCATAAACCTGCAAAGATACCTGACCTCACCGCTCTGCTTATGTACATAAGTCTACAACAAAGAAAGCACATCAGACTTCTATGCAGAGTATCCATCAAGATCTTTTTTTTATTATTATTTCCAATAAACACTCCTAACGTCTTCCTTTTGTCTTTTGTAATTTTATTCTTCAATTTCAGGAGACAATTTGTACAAAATCAACTGTTTCAACATCATTTAAAAGGCTGAAGCAAGCCGGGTGTGGTGGCGGACGCCTGTAATCCCAGCACTTGGGAGGCTGAGGCAGGAGGACCACTGTGAGTTCGAGACCAGCCTGGGCTACATAGTGAGTTCCAGGTCGGTCTCAACTACATAGTGAGACCCTGTCTCAAAAAAACCAAAAAACAAACAAACAAATAAAAGTCTGAAGCAGGACTGCAAGTTCAAGGCTAGCCTGGCCTACATAGCATGGAAAGAAAGAGAAAGAGAGGGAGGGAGGAAGGAAGAAAGGATGGAAGGAAAGGAAGGGAAGGAAAGAGAGAGAGAGAGGCAGGGAAGAAAAGGAAAGGGAAGGGGAGGGGAGAGGGAAGGGGAAGGGACAACATAGCACATACAGGCCTTATGAAGCCATGTGAGCTTAACAGAAGCACTTTCCCTAACAAGGTTATCCTTCTCTGTCCCTCCAGGCTGGGGACACTTTTCTTCTCTCTATAGGCTGACTAATGTGCTCTCAACATCCAACCTCAAATTGCACTCTCACCAGAGCAGCAAAATACTCCGTCTCCGTCTCCTTCCCTCCTTGGGAGCGAATCACCTCAGTGACAGCGGCCAGAACTGCACAGATCTGCATGAGGGAGAGAGCACCTGTGACATATCTTAAACCCAATCCCATCCCAGGCTTCCTCTTCTCCCTCCTTCACAAACTGATTCCTTATACAGCCAAAAGACAGGCAAGAGAGGCACAGACAAGAGCCATGGCAATACACCACAAAGCCTACAGCCCCAGCTATCTGGGAAGTTAACACCAGAGAACTGTTTGAGCTCAAGTTCAAGGCCACCCTGGGCAACATAACAAGACCTTGTCTCTACAGCCAGGCATGGTGGTACACATCTGTAATGCTAGTGCTTGGGAGGCTGACACAGGAGGATCACCATGAGTTTGAGGCTAGCCTGGGCTACACAGTGAGTTCAAGGCCAGCCTGAACTACACAGTGAGACCTTGACTCAAAAAACAAAACAAAACGACCTTGTCTCTGAAAGAATCTCATTTGCGTCAGATTTAGCTCAGTGGTGCCAGTAAGATCCTGAGTTCAATCCCCGGTACCACAAAAAATAAGAATCTCATTTAAAAAGATACTGATTAGGCAGGCATGGTGGCACAAGCCTGTAATCCCAGCCCTCGGGAGGCTGAAGCAGAAGAATCGCTGTGAGTTCGAGACCAGCCTGTGCTACATGGTGAGTTCCAGGTCAGACTCAACTACACAGTGAGACCCTGTCTCAAAAAAACAAACAAACAAACAAAAAAAAGATACTGACTACATATTTTGAACAATACTTCATATGTAACAGAAAATATATAAAGATTACCAGTTTCTTTTTTTGAGACATTTCATTTAAACAATGAAAAATATAAACATATTAACTTTAAAATATAAGTAAAAATTTAGATCTTTCTTGCTCAATAAAACTGTTAGTCAGAATTACTTTATTCAATAAGTATTGCTAGAAATATATTCTTTTTTGGGGGGGGGTACCGGAGATCGAACTTGGGTCCTTGCGCTTGCAAGGCAGGCGGTGGAACTACTGAGCTAAATCCCTGGCCCTCTTAGTCTATGTAATAAGTCCTGTGAGGTAGGCGTGGTGGCACACACTGGTAATCCCAGCACCCTGGGAGGCAGAGGCAGGAGGGTTGCAAGTTCAAGCCCAGTCTGGACAAATAAGATTTTGTTTTTGTATCAAAAACAAAAAATAAAAAAAGCTCAGGGCCGGGGATTTAGCTCAGTGGTTCCATAAATGTTTGGAAATACTACCTTAGGGACTTAACACTTCAGCAGAACATATACAAAAAGTGGAAAGTGGAGGCTGGGCATGATGGTGCATGCCGGTAATTCCAGCACTTATGAAGGCTGAGGCAATAGCATGTCGAGTTCAAGTCCAGAATAGACTATATAGCTGATGAAACCCTGTATTAACAGGAACAACAACAAAAATAAGTGGAACCTGCCCTAGAAGGGTAATATGAAGGGGACACAAAGGGTAGTAGAGATGACACATCATCCAGAAACACCAGCTGCTGTCACCAGAGCTGGAAGAAAATAAAAGACCTACATCTGGGCCCTCCTCGCCACCCACCCATTCCTAAGCCTCCCTGCTACCTCCTTGTGGGCAGCCGAGTTGGACTCCCAGAAGCGCTGCACTTTGCTGAAGGTGA
Source organism: Fukomys damarensis (assembly GCF_012274545.1). Lineage (NCBI taxonomy): Eukaryota > Metazoa > Chordata > Mammalia > Rodentia > Bathyergidae > Fukomys > Fukomys damarensis. The sequence goes on from NW_022900920.1 coordinate 2,134,946, forward strand.
CATTTGTGCAGTCAGAGAGGCCACTCAGGAAAGTGCCTGAGGACTTCTCGGTGAAAGCCAGCTCCTCGCCTTCTTCCATGGCAGTCTCAGAGGCTTCGCTTTTGGCCCTGTGCAGGGACCCCGACTGCAGCTCATTGTGTAACCTCACAGCATCAACAGTCAGGTCGCTCTTTCCTGAGAACCAGACGCACAAGGTAAGGTCCCCACTTTCGATCCAAACCTCTTTTTGGCCGAAAGAATATCCTTGTGAAAAGAATCAGCCCAGTCCGGATCCCCAACCCCAGAGGCTGAATTCTGAACCCATTCTGCCCCGAGAGCCCACCACAAACTACAACTTAGAAGACCGAGGAGAAAAGCGACCCGCCCCCCAAGTAACCTTCGGCTTCCCTGTTCTTATGGTGCAGGTGCCCGTGGGGGTCGGACGCGACTACATTCAGGGGCCTAGGAAATACATGAAGATGCAAAGCTCCGTAAAAAGCCACCCCGGGTTAAACAGCCGCGCGTCCAGCTCTGACACCCGCAGTACTCTAGACAGCCATTCCCCACTGGGGACAGCTTCTGCATCTGTTAAACGGGAACGGGGGGCCTTGGCAGTAAGCTCCAGATCCGATATTCTAAAAGCCAAAGGCGCAAGGCCCGGCTCCCGTCCGGACCCAAGCCTGGGCCACCAGAGAACCCATCGACTACCTGACGGCCGGCTGAAGAAGCGGCTGCGGGCGGCCTGGCGGTGGCGGCAGATGGTGGGGTTACTGTCGCTGCTATGGCCTTTCTTCCAGCGCTTTAACTTGGCCGAGACACCAGAGGGCAACTTTCCCGAGCGACCCATGTCGCCTAAACAGTGACCCGGAGACAATTTAAAAGACCGGCTTCCAGAGGCTCGGAAACGCGAGTGGAACCCACGTGCGTTGCTAGCCGGTTTCACTTCCTCTTCCTCTGACGTTACTTCCGGACTCCCGGCCGTTACCATGACAAAACAGTCAACATCCGGTTGTAGGTTCGCCCTTTGCATCCGGAAACCTAGGCTCCCTGAGATCTGTTGCGAGGGAATTTCTGTTGTTAGGGATATTCTGGGCTTCTCCAGGGCCGCATTTCTTGGCCACAGGAATAAATCTTATAAAACTGCAATTCTTTTGCAAGTTAAAAAGAAATGTGCTGAGCCTGGTGGTGCACACGTGTAATGCCAACACACGGGAGGCTGAGGCAGGAGGAAGATTGCCACGAGTCCGAGGCCAGCCTGGGATACAAAGTGAGTTTGAGGCCAGCCCAAACTACATAGCGAGACACTGTCTCAAAAAACAAAAGCACAAAAAGTAAATTTACTAATCCAAATCAATCGATTTTCAAAAATTAGGCCTAGAAACAAATTTATTTGACAGTCAGAACATGTCTGATCCTGAAAAAGTGAAAATCAGTCTAGCTTGAGGACAGCAAGAAGCAGCCAATGGTGTTCTGATATCACTGTGTAAAATAAAACGACAATGAAACTCCACTACACACCTCTAGAAAGATTGCCAATACTATTGATAAGGATATGAAGCCACTGGCTCCATATGCTGCTGGGGAGGGTATAAAATCAATATAATCACTTTGGAAAACTGTATAGTAGTATCTACTAAAACTGAATATTTATTCATTCCATAATCTAGCAACTCATTCCAGGGTATAACTCAACAAAGATGTTTACTTATATGCAAAAAATATATAGGAGAATGTTATAATAATCAAGTACTAGGAATGAACCAGTGTCCACCAACAGTAGAATGACGTAGTGGCATATGCCTGTACTCCCAGCCTTAGGGGACTGAAGCAAGAGGATTTCAAGTTAAAGCCAGCCTACGTAATTTGGCATGATAGTCTCAAAATAAAATATAAAAAGGGATGAAAGTATAGCTCAGTGGTAGAGTGCCCCTGGCTTTGGTTCCCTATATCTCAAAAATAAAAACCACTGGGAGGGCTGAGTATGTTGGCGCATGCCTGTCATCCAGCACTGGGGAGGCTGAAGCAGAAGGATTCCCATGAGTTTGAGGCTAGCCTAGGCTATAGTGAGTCCAAGGTCAGCTTGAACTCAGTAGAAAAAAAAAAAAAAAAAAAAAAAAAAAAAAAAAAAAAAAAAAAAAAAAAAAAGGTGCATGCCTGTAATCGCAGCACTTGGGAGGCTGGAGCAGGAGGATCACTGTGAGTTCTAGACCAGCCCGGGCTACACAGTGAGTTCTAGAGCAGTCTGAACCACTTTGTGAGACCCTGTCTCAAAAAACCAAAGGGGGGAAAAAAACACCAGGAGGTGGTAATACTGACAGTGGTATCAGAGTTGTTTTTATTTTCTAATTTTTTGGAGTATACATGGATATGTTTACTGAGTAATAGCAAATTGACCCGTGCACTTATTTTATTTATTTTTTTGAGACAGGGTCTTGCTATGTAGTTCAGTCTTGCCTTGAACTCACTTTGAAGCCCAAGCTAGGCTCGAACTCATGGCAATCCTCCTGCCTCAGCCTCCTGAGTGCTGGGATTACAGGTGTGTGCCACCACACCTAGCTTGTCCTGTGCACTTATGATTTGTGTACTTGTCTGTATATATTTTATACTTACTGAATGGACTAAAAATAAGAAGGAATCTATGCGCACAGCATAGAGAGCTTACAGACTGTTAATGTAGCCAGGTATGGCCACGCATGCATGTAATCGCAGATATTTGGAAGACTGAAGCAGGAGAATTGCAAATTTGAGGCCAGCCTAGACAACTTAGCAAGATCCTGTGTCCAAAATAAAATTTTAAAAATTCTTTATTGAAAAAAATTTTTAAAGCTGGGGGCATAGACCAGTGGTAGAACACTTGCCTAGCATGCAAGAGGGCCCCACTGCTAGGGCCTGGGAGAGACAGTTAGTGTGAGAAAGTATCTCTCACTAGTAGAGAAGACAAAAGTCAGCAAGGACGGTGGGCCTAGCCCTCCAGCCTGAGGAGAGAACTCGTGGGCCCTTTCCTGGGACACAGGCTGAGACTGGGCTGTAGAGCTGAGGAAAAGGAAATAGTGGCCTGGGGCAGAAGCAGAAGTGGAGTGTGGAAATTATTGCAAGCAAGATGGTGCTAGCAACCAGAGAGACTCAAGGACAATTGGTGAAAAAAGGCAGAGAAAAGTGTTGGGTTCCTCTTAACCTATGGTCACATTTCATATTCATCAAAGTTTTACTGAAGAATGTGAACCACTAAACCCACTGGGCTATTGTGAAGATTCGGTGTAAAAATGAGTGTTGTATTAAAACCCACAGTTCCAGAAATTAGTTTCCTTGCAAAGGGTACAGTGATGAATCTTTACCACCAGAGGGAGCACTAGAAACAACCTATTAGGCCACACCCCCATTAAACTACTTCAAGTGTGGGATGAAGAGGCTGATTTAAAAAAGTAGGATTGCAAAATGGATGGGGAGATTCAGAGGCCCAGCTTTCCCATTCTTTTCCTGGGCAGCAGAAACCCGATTGCTTCCAATTTGAGTATACAGGGTTGGGGATTTAGCTCAGTGGTTCTATTGCCTGCTTCACCAGGGCAAGGTCCCGAGTTCTAATCCCCAGTACCAAAAAAAAAAAAAAAAAAAGAGCCAATTTGAGTGTACAACTGGATACAGCCCTTGGACGAACTCTCAGTGTTGGGGGGCACTAAGAGGCCACAGGCCATCTGCTGGCCCTCTAATCCTGGGCATTTGCTTAGAGCCTCCTGGAGGCAGTTGGCACCAGAAGAAAATATCCACATGTCCTGAGTATCCTCTCTCCCATTCTGCACTCCAAGGCTCTCATCTTTAGTGAAGGACCATGGTATATGTGCCTAAGAAAGACCACCACATCTGTAGGATATATTCTTCACTCATTCTGCATTGTGGTGCCTGCCTGTAATCATAGCTCTCAGGAGGCTGAGGCAGGAGGATCACTGCAAGTTCAAGGCCAGCCTAGGCTACAGTGGGTCCAAGGCCAGCTTGAACTACATAGCAAGATCTCGTCTCAAAGCAAAACAAAATCCTGCACTTGAACCTTCTGAGTTGGGACTCAAGTAACACCCCTTGCGGAGCGATCTTGAGCAAGTTACCTTAGTCTCTGATCTTTCTTTCTTTCTTTCTTTTTGTACCTGGGATTGAACTCAGGACCTTGCACTTGCAAGGCAGGCACAGCACCACTGAGCTAAATCCCCAGCCCAGATATTCAGTTTTCAACATCTGTAAAATGAGATAAGAATGCTGACCCCAGCTAGGTGTGGTGTCACACATCTGAAATCCCAGCAGTTGTTGGGCCGGGGATTTAGCTCAGTGGTTCTGCTGCCTGCCTTGCAAGTGCAAGGTCCCAAGTTCAGTCCCTGGTACCCAAAAAAAAAAGTGAAATCCCAGCAGTTGGAAGGCTGAGTGAGGCAGGAGGATAGAGTTTAAAGTCAGCCTGAGCTATATATAGCAAGACCCTGTCTAAAAATAAATAATTAAATGAAAGAGGGCCAGGGATTTAGCTCAGTGGTTCCGCTCCTGCCTCTCAAGCGCAAAGAGTTCCATCCCCGGTACCAAAAAATAGAAAGAAAAAGAGAAACAAAACCTACCCGTAAGATTTATGAGAACTAAAAAAGATAAGACCGATAAGGTGTTGAACACACTGCTTGGTACATAACAAGCAGGCAGTAAATGTGAGCTAGGAAAAAACTTTTCCCATAGCTTCTCATATATGATTTGAATGAGGAAGACTAAAGCAGGCACCCTCATTTCACAGACCAGAAACACGGTTCCAAGGTGTTCGGTGACGTCCCCAAAGGCACAGAGTTGGCTGATAGGCAGTAGCCAAGAAAGCCAGCTCTTAGCTGGGATCCACCTGTGGCCAGCGTTCTAAAAACCGTCTGCAGCAGTCCTATGGAAGGAGCAGAGTTGCCATGCTAAGGCTGAGAGGAACTTGGAAGGTCGTTCTCGGGTCAGTGGGGTTGTAATCAGTTAGCACACTGGGCAGGAGGAAAGGGAAATTGAGGGAAGCCTCTTGCCCAAAACAAAGAGGAAGCAGATGGCCTGGGCAGTTCCCTGAGGGCTGGCGCTCTGGGGGAGCCGCAGGCCTTACTCCCCAGTAGTCCGTTAGGCCCCACATGGTTAAGGTGCAGCAGCTCCCTGTGTTAAAGTGCAGACTTTGGATTTAGGAAGCTTGGGTTTGGAGCCACATCCTAGCAGTGGGATATGGGGCAGGCAGCTAAACAGTCTGAGCCATTGCTTCCCCATCTGAAAATGGGGTCGCTGTTAGGAGGCTACAATGAGAATACACATGAAAAGCTTAGTACAGCGCCTGGAGCACCATTGCTGCAGAAAGCCCTGCAAGATCTGAAACTAAAGGCAGGCATGTGGCAAATACCTGTAATCCTAGCACTCAGGAGCTGAGGCAGGAGGATTTCAAGACCAGCCAATTTCAAGACCACCCTGGGCAATTTAGTGAGACCTTGTCTCAAAAACAAAACAAAACAACAACAACCACCAACAAAAGCTGAACAGATTACTTGCTTTAGGGCCAAAATGACAAATGGGGGAAAAAAACTGCTCAAATAAGAAGGAGAACAAGGGAAGAGGGGAAGGAAAAAGAAAAGAAGGGACAAGAAAAAATAAGAGAAGGAAAAAAATGGAAACAAAACTTTTGCAGGTAAGGAGGAAAACCAGGTGTGGTGACACACACCTGTAATCCCAGCATGAGGAGGCTGAGGCAGAAGGATTGCCACCAGTTCGGGGCCAGCCTGGGCTACATAGTGAGTACATAGTGAGTTCAAAGACAGCTGGAACTACATAGTGAGACCCTGTCTCAAAAAAAAAAAAAAAAAAAAAAAAAAAAGAAGCAGAGGGGTTGAAGGGAAATAAAGAAGCAAGATATATCATGTACAGGTATTTATTATGTCTATCTAAAATGTACCAATAAATGTACAATTGTACAAAAACCGAAACAAAACAAAAAAGCTGAACAGATTATTTGCTTAAAAAGGTGGAACTACACCTGTCAGGTTCCATCTCTATGAGTGGGGCTGGGAAGTGATCTGAGGGTAGGGCCTCATGAGGCTGGGGAGGGAGAGCTGTGGGAGCTGGTCAAGCGGCGGATGTGTGACTGTTGCCCATGGCTGGCTCTCAGAAGTGAAGTCAGGAGGCAAACTGTCCTGGTTCAGCTACATGAAGATGAGTTGTCTTTGATTAGTTTAAAACTGGGTGTGGGGTGTGACTTGTCATAGCAAAAGAACAGTCTTCCTTATTGGTAGGGGTTTTTTATTTTCCCTCAAGTACCTGGAATCTGAAAACATTAGCCTTCCCAAGAGTTGTTCTACTTTAAAAGGACCATTTGCCACCTGCCTCACGAGCATAAGGTTCCGAGTTCTATCCCCAGTACCAAAAAAACAGGACCATTTGCTTGGGGGAGGGAGGTATGTGGGCCAGGAGGAGTGAGAACAGCTGCCTCACCCCAGCGGTTCACCCAGCTGGGGCCTGAGGCCCAGTTTTTGTCATCTCCCCCTAATACCCTGGGCCTAGGAAGTTCCCGACACAGAGAGATCAATGGCAGAGCAAAGGTGCAGATCAAGTCAGAACCGGAAGCGGGGAGCCCCACACCTGGTCACTCGTCCAGGAAGGGAGACTGAAGCATCGGCAGGCAGAACATGGCAGCCCTGGCCAGAACTCACAGCCATGTGCCCCACCTCGGCTGAGGCCTCCCCTCTGTCCCTCCTTCTGCCTCTAGCTGAAACCTTGTGTTCTTGCCCAGCCACAGCCTGAGAATGATCCCTGGAGCTGCTCAGAGACCCTGAGCTCCAAGTGACAGGACAGGCTGCAGGCTGCTGTCTTCCTGCACTTCACAGCCCTGTGAAGCTCCTGAAGCCACTATCAGCTTCCTCCCACAGAGAAAGGCTCCCATGCGTGTTTTTTCCTTAATAATTGTTTACAACATTTTGCAAAACAGCTTTAATGCGATATAATTCACATACCACACACTTCGCCCATTAGTGTACAATTCGTTGGTTTTTAGTGTTTCCAACAGTAAATTTCAGAATAGTTTCACAACTTCAAAACAAAACCCTGAATCGATGATTCATACCCCAACTGCCCAACCCTAGGCAACCACTAATCTGTCCTGTCTTCTGTCTCTATAGATTTGCCTGGACATTCTGGATATTTTATGTAAGTGGACTCGTATGTGGCCTTTTGAGACCAGCTTCTGTCATTAACATGTTTTCAAGGTTCAACCATAGTGTAGTATATATAAGTGCATCATTCTTTTTTATGGCCAGGTAACATTCCACTGCATACCACAGTTTGTTTATCTATTCATTAGTTGATGGACATTTGTATTGCTGCTATCGTTTTTTTTTTTTTGTTTTGTTTTGTTCTTGTTTTTTTTGGAGACAGGGTCTCACTATGCAGTTGAGACTGACCTGGAACTCACTATGTAGACCAGACTGGTCTCAAACTCACAGCGATCCTCCTGCCTCAGCCTGCTGAGTGCTGGGATTACAGGTGAGTGCCACTACGCCTGGCTGTATTGTTTCCATCTTTCAGCTATGATAAATGCTGCAATTATGAACAATAGTATCACTTTTGTATGAGTATTTGGTGGTGGGGCATTTTGAGACAGTGTCTTGCTATATAGTTCAAGCTGGCCTTGAACTTACTATGTAGCCCAAGCTGGCCTCAAACTCATGGTGATCCTCCTGCCTCAGCCTCCTGAGTGCAAGGATTATAGGTATGTACCACCTCACCTGGCTTTGTATGAGTTTTTACGTAAATGCATCTTTTCATATATCATGAGTACATAGTTAGGAATGAAATTTCTGGGTCTTACTGTACCGTATGTTTAACCATTCAGGGAACTCACATGTATTTCTGTTGGCTGTTTGTTCTTGTCAATGTTTCTTTTCTTTCTTCTTTTTGGTACTGGGGATCAAACTCAGGACCTTGTGCTTGCAAGGCAGGCAGCAGCACCACTGAGCTAAATCCCCAGACCTCTTATCAGTATTTCTTTTACTTTTTTCACAAGGTCTCAGTATGTATTCCAGGCAGGCCTCAAGTTCTTGGTGATCTTGCTGCCTCAGCCTCCCAATGTGGTATATGCTACCACTTTTCTGAGGTAGGACAACCCTAAGCCCACTCCTAATACCAGATCTGAGAGGCAGGATACTTTCCTCCACTGTAGTCTGAACATAAGGTAAATCAGATGTGGTGACACATGCCCACAATCTCAGCATGTTGGGAGGCTGAAGCAGAAGGATCACAAGTTCAAGCCCAGCTTGAGCAATTCAGCAACTTACCAAGATTCTGCCTCAAATAAATAATTAATTAATTAAAAAGGACTGAAGATGTAGCTCAGTGTGATGGCCCCGGACTCAATCCCTAGTTCCACTACCAAACAAACAAAAAACTCAAACAAATTCTGTAAACGCAGTCCTGAGGCAGGAAGGCAGGGGATGGCGAAGCTGATTGGGGAAGTCAGTGTGACCAGATTCCAGGACATGCCACATAATTCTCAGGACCCCGTATGTAGAAGCTCTCTAGGTTTCTGTGATGTGTGGATACCACTGAAAGTATGGGCAAACTCTGTAACCAAGGGTGTACTCTTCTTTCGGTTTTTATTTTTTCCTCTCTGTTACTCGCCCCCAGGTATGCTCTGTAGAGCCAGTTTCTCCTTTACCCCTTTTAAATTGTCAAGTAAACTTTGCCACCATTTTTGATTGCTTCACTCAATTCTTTGTGTGAGACAGAAAGACCCTGGAAACCAAGACCCCCAGTACCCCCAAACCCAGTAACAGTACCAAAGCCAGGCCCATTGTCAGGTGAGTCCTCAAGCCACAGAGCTGCTGCAGAACTCTCTTCCTTCTTTTCTGGCCGTACCAGCTCTGGCTCTGTTCATCATCAATGGTGACTGTGTTTGCGGGTTGCAGCATGAGTATCAGGTTGTCTTTTTGTTTGTTTGGTTGGGTTTGTTGTTGTTGTTGCTGTTCCAGGGATCAAACTCAGGACCTTGCACTTGGGAGGCAGGCAGCAGAACCACTGAGCTAAATCCCAGCCCCCCAGGTCCGGTCTTGATGAGAGGAAACACAGCTCCTCCTCCCAGAAGCTCAGAGATACAGTGCATCAGCTGAGCTCACTCCCTCTCTGTGACATACATCTGCTCCCCACACACTGCTCAGCTTGGGAGAGCTGATCATCCGGCCATAATTTTGCAGGATGGTTCCACAAGACATGCTAGTGTCTTCACAGGAGTCCTGGCGATCACAACCACTGCTTCTTCGACCCCGAGAAACCTTGGTTCACCCCACTCACGCTACATCTAGGTCTTCACTGACTGTTCAGTGCTTGATAAAACAGTTACCCTTTTGTGAAAAAAAAAATGGAGAAGGAAGGCTGAGTAAGGGAGGTTTTTGTTGTTCTGGAGGAAAAGTAGAGGGTAACAAGCTGAGATTCCTGAATATCCTCTGAGTTTTTATAATTCACAAGTTTGTTGTTTAAAAGTTGTTCCAGAAGTTGCAGAAGTTCCCTAGGACCTAAGGATTTTTTTTCCCTATTTTTTTGTTTTTTGTTTTTTGAGATAATCTGGCTGGCTTTGAATTTGGGATGATCTTCCTGCCTCAGCCTCCTGAGTGCTGGGAGTATAGACAAGATCTGGCATTTAAAAACCCACCAGAGCTGGGCATGGTGGTGCAGGCCTGTAATCCCAGCACCCTGGGAGGTGAAGGTAAGTAGATACTGTAAATTTGAGCCCAGTCTGGGCAATTTAACAATTTAGCTAGAGAAGAGAGAAGCTGTCTTAACATAAAAAAGGGCTAGAGCTGGGGATTTAGCTCAGTTGTGCCACTGCCTGCTTGTCAAGCTCAAGGTCTTGAGTTTGATCCTCAGTACCAAAAATTAAAACAAAAACAATAATAACCCCCCCACCAAAAGAACAACTTCCAAAACATAAAAAAGGGCTGGAGGTATAGTTCAATGTGAAGGCCCTGGGTTCAGTCCCCAGTACTTCTATACATACATATATACATACTTTTTTTTTTTTTCTTTTTTTTTTCTGGTAGCAGGGATTGAACTTGGGACCTTTCGCTTATGAGGCAGGTGGTGGAACCACTGAGCTACATCCCTGACCCCATTTATTTGTTTTTTTTTTTAAAAAAGAAAGAAAAGGAAAGAAGAGAAACTTTCTTGGTTCATTGAGCTGTAAGTTTCTCAGATTAAAGGTGCTGTGATACTCACGGAATGTGTCCCATTCTCTGCCCAGAAATTCTGACTTCTGACTGCTTCAGGATCCTTGCTACATGGGCAGGCATAACCTGCCATTCCTTTCCTCCCTCCAGATCTCTCTGGGTGCCTGCCTCTCTTTTCTGACGCAGTGAACCCCGACCTTGAAGTCCTTTCCTGTGGATCACATTGGGCTTGTTACGGACAAATCTAGTCCCTTGCTCATTTTCTTCTCTTTTGAAAGGCTGGCCTCATTTTCCTAATCTTTGGGAATTGTGCAATGGAGGGCCAGGAGGTGGGCACTTGCAGTGAAGGATTTGCAGTCTGTCTCAGCTCTGACATCCAGGGACACTCAGAGATTCTACAAAAGGCGAAGCATTCTTGGTGGGGGGTGGTAAATAGCTAAGATGAGGTGCCTATCTTCAAGGAGTTTGTAGTTGATTAAATGTGATGTATACATAAATAACTTTGATGATTCAAAGTAAATATACTACTGTGTGGTATAAAGTTATTGGAATTCATTAGAATTTCAAGGATAAACGACTCCTTCTGGAGTCAGATGGGGTGTTGATGAGAATAAAGTCAGTTTCTTAGCTCTCAGGACTGACGTCACAGCTCTCAGCCTCCTGACCAAACCATTTGACTGCCTCTCTCCCATCCCTGCAGGCAAGTCACCTCTTCCCAGGCATGGTGCTGGGTAGGAAGTCTGTCCAGGAGTTCCCTAGAGTCATACCCTCTATCTTAGTTATTTTTCTTCCATTGCTGAGACAAAATACCCAACAGCCAAAGTTAAAGGAGGAAAGGTTGATTTAGTTCAGTTTGTAGAGGTTTCAGTCCTTTCAGTCCATAACCAGTTGGCTCCAAGGCTGAGTGGCACATGGCAGAGGGTGTCCCAGAGGAGAAACAGTTCATGGTGCCTACAAGGTAACAAAAGCAACAAGGGGCCTTAGCAGCCTCTTTCTGCCCCTTTTATACTCTAGGCTACTGTGATTAGGGCAGTGCCAAACCAATTAGTGGACTGATTTAGTAATCACACACCCTCAATCTTACTGTTGTACCGTGGTCTCACCAAATTACTAAATTGTTGGGACTGGGTTTGACTTGCAATCCTCCTGCTTTAGCTTCCCAGAGTGCTGGGATTATAGACACGTGCCATCACACCTGGCATAGAAATCTTAAATTTCCTGAGACCACAGAGGAAGAAGAAAGGGAAATGGTAGGAGTGGAGAACATGGTTTAGGCCAAGGCAGTGGGCCAAAAAGCCCAGTGAAAAGCCAACACTATTGTGGTGGCGCATGCCTGTAATCCTTGCATTTGGGAAGCTGAGGCAAGAAGATTTCCACAAGTCGAGGCCACCCCTCATCTATATAGGGAATTCAAGGACAGGCTGGACTGCATAGCAAGACCCTGTCACCAAATCAAACCAAGCCAAACCAAACACTAAAGCCAAAGGAGGTCTGTTTAGGAGTTTGTGGATTTCAGGCTGGGAAGATCACAGAGCTGGAAGACCAGAGGGGAGAATTTAAGAGGGAAGTTCCTCAGAAGTCCTCCTACCAGGACCATACCCAGGAGCCCTTAGAGAACAAATCTGGCTGTGCAGCCCTGTGGACCTGTGAACTTTAGGGTAGGGCTTCTAGGGATACACCTCCTCCCAGTTACTTCTGTGAAACTGAACTCCCTTTTCTACCAACTGCAGAGAGAGGCACTGCAGTACTGTGGTTACAGTACAGACTAGGCCATGGACAGCCTGGGTCTGAGACCTGGTTTCTTTTCCACTTCCTAACTTTGCACACATTCCTTTTTGAGGGCCTTGATTTTCTCATTTGTGGAAATGGAGCTATAATAGTACCTACATGATATGGCTGGCTGGAGGGTTGAGAAAATCTGATATACTTGACACTGGGCTGGGGATTTAGCTCAGTGGTTCCACCACCTGCCTCACAATCATAAGGTCCTGAGTTCAATTCCCAGTTTTAAAAAAAATATATATATGTATATACTTGACACACTAGAATCTCACAAGTAGCTATTAATTTATACACAAATCAGTCTTAAGTATTTTGATTCACATTGTTCCCAAAGTACTTTTTCTCTGTCTTTCAAATCCTTCTCACTCTTCATGGTCAACAAAGGCCTAAAATGCAATAAAAGTACGGAGGCTGTACAGCGTATGGGTTAAAAACATGGATTTGGGAGCCAGAGGACTTAGGCTTAAATCCTATAATGTTGGGAAAATTACCTCATCCTCAGCTCATCTAAAAATGGAGACAACTACTATAGACAGCTAAGTTAGGTAGAAATATTCTAGTCAGTCACACAGGACTAGGCCCTCGAGGGAGTCAGTACAGAGAGTGAGAACACAATACAACTGTGCCTGGAGGTGCATCTTTCGAAGGCCAAAGTCTAAAGACAGAATGTCCAGGCCTACATGCCTCTCCAAAGGACAAGCAATAAATTGAAGATTATACTATAATTGGTATCACCTGGTCCAATAAAGTCTAGATAGATATCGGTTACCTAGATGGGTGACCAGGACCTCCGGATTCATATCTTCCTAAAAAGGGTCCTTGTTCTTTTCATGTACCCTTGCTATGTGACCGACTTCTCCATTGGCTCAATATTACCTAAGCAGCTAATTTGTAATCTTATTGGTTGATCATAGTTTTCACTCACGTTGTACCCACCTTGTGATTTTGCTCTATAAAACTTCCTCTGTGAAGTGGGGTCTGTAGCAACCCACTTTCAGGTCAGCTCCTGTCTCTCGAGTTATCTATCTCAGTAAGTTTTTCCAGCCTTAACCTCCATGGTTCCTTAGAATTCATTCTTCCATTTTGGGGAACCCAAACATGGCATATCTGACACCTAGCAGGTTGGGAGTTATATTATTTCCCCTGTATCACAACCATAGTACTTGCTTCAGAAGGTCAGCCTGGGTCTGAGACCTGGTTTCTTCGTTATGAAGACAGGAGTGAATGAGTGAAAGCTTAGGAGCATTTCCAAGGTTGGCTGGAACGGAGTAGGTGCTATTTCAGTTCGTGGTAGTTAAAAACTTCTAGGTTGTCAAGGTATAGCACATAGTAGGAAACGTAACTATTAAATGTGGCTGTTTTTGCCCTCTGCTTGCCTTGAAGGCAGGAATGGGCACAGTTAACCCATGCTTGGCTTTAGCCTTTAGCCTGGCCCATGTTTCCTTTTCATTAAAGAGGCTAGATTGAAATTAACCAGGAGTCAGCGCCCTGTGCGGGAGAAAGCCACCCACCAGTGCAGACAGTTAAACTGCTGGTTGGGCAAGGAGATATACATACAGGCAGTGACTAAAATCTGCTGCTTTGGATTATCTGAAGGGGCTTAGCGTTTGTCTGATCATTGGAGGAGGACGCCTCAAATTGAGACGTGTTAAAGCTCGTGGAATTGGTAGTCAATAGCCCTGTTGTCAGATGTAGAACAGGGCTTTGGAATCAGAAGTCAGGGTGATTATGTTAAATAGGAGTAAACAGCCCACTGTTTTACAGAAATGAAATAGCAGGAGCAACAACTGATGTTTATTGATTTTTCCAGATACCGATAAAACTCACTCCATTTTACGGATGAGGCTAAGAGATTTTTCGCGACCTCTCGGAGATATAAAGCAAATAAAATGCAAGAGTGAAGATTTGTACGCGGGTGTGTTAATCAAAGGGCGCGCGGATGAGACAGCGACCTGGCGGGGCTAAGAGTGGCACAAAGGATAAAGGACCGGTCCTAGGGATCAAGGACTCAGCGGCAAGACAGATGAGAGAAGTTCGAGGTTCCTCTTCCCAGAGGGCGTAGCTCAGTGACACCACCGCCCTTTGCGCTTACGTGCGCTCCGTGACCGCCGCGCCCGCTCGGGGCCGGCAGCGGAGTGCGCATGCGTTCTGGTGTCCGAGTGCGAGCTCCC
>NW_022900920.1:2149943-2157865 GCF_012274545.1 Fukomys damarensis
GCCGGTAGCCGGTACGGGGCGCATGCGCACACCTGGCGGGCAGAGGGAGGTCCTGAGCGAATGGAAAGATTGGGTAGAAAGTGCGCGGGAGCCCGGCGGGGTGTGCTAGCGCGCAGGCGCGGCCGGGTTGGGGTGTGGGGGGGCACCACCCTCAGAATCTCGGCGTGCGGTAGTCTGCATCGCATCCCTAACGCGTCGCTATGGCCGGCCGGTACGGGGCGCATGCGCACACCTGGCGGGCAGAGGGAGGTCCTGAGCGAATGGAAAGATTGGGTAGAAAGTGCGCGGGAGCCCGGCGGGGTGTGCTAGCGCGCAGGCGCGGCCGGGTTGGGGTGTGGGGGGGCACCACCCTCAGAATCTCGGCGTGCGGTAGTCTGCATCGCATCCCTAACGCGTCGCTATGGCCGCCTATAAGCTAGTGCTGATCCGGCACGGCGAAAGCGCCTGGAACCTGGAGAACCGCTTTAGCGGTTGGTACGACGCCGACCTGAGCCCGGCGGGCCACGAGGAGGCGAAGCGCGGCGGGCAGGCGCTACGAGGTACGGGCGTGCCGGCTGCGAGCGGTGGTATGGAGGGCCCGGTGCGCGGCCTGGAGGCCGCTGGGCCCTCACTCGCGCCTTCCGGAGGGCGGCCCTGGGAGGCGGCTTTCCATCAGATTAGTTCACTGGTACTGAGGTGGGCGCTGGGTGGGGAGTCGACTTGCTCAAGGTCACCCAGTGGCGCAGGAGGCCGGCGAGAGGACGGGGCGGTCGCAGCCCATTGCACTGTTCAGGACGCCGCCTGGCGAAGTTCTCCCATTTTAGTTTTAGGATTCACCAACTCCGGAACGATTTGACACGCATGGAGCCACCTGTGGCGACCAGGCCTTTTACTTTTAGGGTCACCCCTAGGCCCTGGGGCTTCTGCAGGAGGATGCCCGAGCACCTAAGAGCGGCAATATCGAAGCTTTCTCAAGCTGCTGAGATCCCAGCGAAGGTGCAGGGCAACATGCACATGCTCGTCCCCGGCAGCCGGGAGAGCGACACTTCTGGACACCAAGAAGTACTTACGCGTGTGTAGGACTGCAGTTCAGCATGCGTCCACATGCGTCCACAGATGTAACTGAGTGAATGAAGGAAGGATTGGAATTGGCGCTCTTTACAGCCCAGTAAAATGAGCATATCTTACTCCGCTCTTTCTCATCTCTCTCTGGCCACCTTTATGGTTGGGAAAAGTGAGGATTGGAAAAATGACTTGTTCAAGGTCATACCTACTTATTTCTCGTCCAGTATTGCTCTGTGTATGGGTGGAGTAGCTTGTTGGTGTGAGGAACTGGTAGTGGGCTGTTGGCCAAGGACAAAGGCTGTGCAAGGGTGGAAGTGGCTGAGATAAGGCTGGTCTGTCTGCTTATCCAGACTTGCGCTGCTGCTGACTGTTCTCTGTGATTTTGGAATGCTAATAAGGAAGCATTCCCAGCTGCCGGCGATTCGGTAATCCCTGGACTGAAGAGTTGCTTCCACTGATGATTAGGGCAGATCGTACATCTCCAGCTCACTCCTAACCTCTGGACACAGAGGCAGCTTTATAAAAGTGCTATTGATGTCTGGTTGGTGTGGCACCGATATTTGGCCCCAGGTTGTCCTTCCTAACCTTTTGCCTTCATTGTACATCCACGTGAAATAAAGTGTGTGGGGTAGGGAATGAAGTAAAGATTTAGAAAGCCTAGGGAATATAATCCTGTTGGGGGCATGTGAATGCTATAGGTTGGCCTACGGTAGCCTCATACCGTCTTGGAGAGGCCTGGAAAGGAAACAGGGTAGGAAAGGAAGCCATTTTCTTTAGCTCTGGCAGGAAGAACTGTATAGGGCTATCTATGGTGGCCGGCTAGTGCCTGGCCTAGGATGAAGTAAATTTACTTCTGTCCTCTTAGATGATCAAAGGTTAAATTTGTAACCTCTGTAAAACAACACATCATTTTAATTTTAAAATAAATATTGGTAGCATTGTTTTAGAAAATCGGATGCAAATTTTTAATAACTATTATGGGTATCACAGATGCTAAAAGACTAAAAGCAAGAACTCTGATGAAGACCTTTATGAATCTAAAAGGTCTGAGATATATATTAATCAGTGCTTCCAGTGATAGGATTTGTAATCTTGAATCTGATTTCAAGAAGTGAGAAATGAGTTTCACCTTACAACCTTAAGGCTGAGAAAGGGGGGCATTTCCCTGGGGGAGAATGGGCTCCACACCTGTATCTACCCCATCCCAGTTATTTACTTATTGGTACCGGGGATGGAACTTGGGTCCTTGCGCTTGCAAGGCAGGCAGCGGAACCACTGAGCTAAATCCCTGGCCCTCAGCTATTATTTAATGGGCAAGCTAAAGAAAGGCATTCTGCCCATGATCCTTCGGGGTTCCCTGTTAAGAGTCCTGTGAAGAAAGGCTTTTCTCCTTGGGGACTATTTGTGTATCAGAAGTGAGACCTTCCTTTGCAAGTGGAAATAACTGCTGTGAAATAGCCTGTAGTTTTCATCATGGGAGCTGAGGCTTGCACTATGGGTATTCACTTCCCAGTGACTCAGCCTTTTGCTGGGGAGCCATTCCTCCACTTATGGTTTAGGGAGGTGGTGGGAACCAAGTCTAGGTGGATTGTCATGAGGCTCAGGGATGGAATCTATCTTTGCTCTGTGGTGGTGGGTTTCCTGGTGGCTAATCCCCCTTCCCCTATTGGTTGGTTTAGAGTAGCCTCATTCTCTGAATGACTGTTGGGGAAATTCACGTTCTGATTACTATTGCAAACCTCAGTATGAAGCAATACCCAGGAAAGTTTGTGCTGAATTTCGAAGAGGACCTTGAGTTTTTTCCTTGCTTATTACACAGGAAAGGTCCATCTCCTAGTTTAGAAGGGAGGGAGAGTAAGAGATTTGTTTGTAAAGGAATCTGTCTGCCAGCATTTGGTTTCTTCACTGACAGTGAATGGCTTCTAAATTTGGTTTGACACTTAAAAGTTGGTATATTCTTTTAAAGGAAGAGGCTGGCACTTTAACTGTAATAAAGAAAAGCTGGATTGTGAACTTTCACGCTCCTTAATGGAGATACAATTTCTTAAGTTTATCAGCATCCTCCAGGAGCTCTTGGTGTGCCCTGATTGTTGGGATTTTAAAGTTCCATTTTTCTGAGATAAGAAGTCTAGAAAATAGCTATCAGAAGTGACAGTTCTAGGGGCTGGGGATTTAGCTTGGTGCCACTGCTGCCACCTGACTTGCAAGCACAAGGTCCTAAGTTTGATCCCAGGTACCCACAAAAACAGAAATGACAATTCTAACTGTGTGCCAGGTGTGGTGACAAATGCCTGTAATTCCAGCCCTCTGGGAGGCTGAGGCAGGATTGTAAGTTCTAGCCCATCCTGGGCAGTTTAATAGCTTAGGGAGACCCTATCTCAAAATAAAGAGTTTATTTTTTTATTTTTTTTTTTAAAGGCCTGGGGTTGTAGCTCAATGCAAAGGTCCTGCATCACCAGTACCACAAGAACGGGGAGGGTACCTAGAGATGGTAGTTGAGTTGGATTTTGAAGTCACACCGCCTAGGCTGTGACCTTGGATAATTTGCTTAACTCCCGTATCTTTTTTTCCCTCATCTGGTAAAATGGATTATAAGGAATATAACTTCATAGAATTTTTATGAAGACTTAAGTAAACTATGCAGAGTACTTAGTTCATTGCCTGACCAATGGTAAGCCCTCCAGAAATATTAGTTATCATTTAGGAAGAGAACTGAGTTTTTAGGACTGTACATGAGAAGAAATAAATTCTTAAAATGTTTAAGCATAACATTTTGGGGACTAGCATAAGTAGCACAAGCCTCAGGTCAGCTGTTGCATTTAGGCCTTGAGATACATGAATTGTTGGAAAGCCAAACCACTGTCATCTGTAACAAATCAAAACATTTTGTCTTCCTTGAAGATAGAATATTGTAATTTCTTAGAGAATATACAAAAGAAAATATTTGGCCAAATATTTGGACTATCTGTATAACATTTTCTTTCTTTTTTTTTTTTAAGGCAGAGAGGTTTATTTTATCTCATGTTTCACAAATATCAGTCCTTGCATGGTTGGCAGCGTGGAGGGAGGATCTGGCAGAGGAAAGCTGCTCATGTTGTGTCTGCCAAGAAGCAAAGAGCCTGTATATGATTTATAAAAAAAAAAAAAAAATTTATGGCCAAGAATGGACCTCATTAGCTTATCACTTGTAACTTTTAATTTATAGATGCTGGCTATGAATTTGACATCTGCTTCACCTCAGTGCAGAAGAGAGCAATCCGGACCCTCTGGACAGT
Source organism: Fukomys damarensis (assembly GCF_012274545.1). Taxonomy (NCBI): domain Eukaryota; kingdom Metazoa; phylum Chordata; class Mammalia; order Rodentia; family Bathyergidae; genus Fukomys; species Fukomys damarensis. The sequence continues at coordinate 2,154,263 of NW_022900920.1, forward strand.
ACTGGATGCCATTGACCAGATGTGGCTGCCAGTGGTGAGAACTTGGCGTCTCAATGAGCGGCACTATGGGGGTCTGACTGGCCTTAATAAAGCAGAAACTGCTGCCAAGCATGGTGAGGCTCAGGTAAAGATCTGGAGACGCTCTTATGATGTCCCACCACCTCCAATGGAGCCCGATCATCCCTTCTACAGCAACATCAGTAAGGTAAGGACAAACCCAGCTTTGGTCACTCTGCCAAGGGTCAGGGTTTTAGGATCTGAGTCTCACTTTAGTCCCATTGACCCTATAATTTATGGTAAAATACTTTTATCCTTCTCTCTCTCTTTTTTTTTGAGACGGTCTCACTATGTAGTTTAGGCTGACCTGCCCAGCCTCCCAAGTGTTGAGATTACAGACATGTACCACCATGTCTGACTCTCATGTCTCTCAAAAAAAGAAAAAAAATTAATGGGATCTTCCTTTTTGCCAAGGAATGACCATATTATAAGATTTAATTCATAGTTTATATTTTTCACCTGAGAATTTCTCTCCCTTTTTTTTGTGTGTGGTACTTGGGTTTGAACCCAGGGATGCTTTATCACTGAGCTACACCCACCACGCCCTTTTTAATTTGTTATTCAGGATGGGCTCAAATTTTGATCCTTCTGTATCAGCCCTTTTTTGAGACAGGGTCTATGTAATGCATACTGGCCTCAAACTCACAGCAGTTCTACTGCCTCAGCCTTCCTGAGTGCTGAGATTATAGCTATGAGCCACCGTGCCTGGCCAGCCTTTCAGGTCACTGGAATTAGAGGCATATACCACCAAGACAGGCTTCTATCTCCATTCCCATATTTTATAAAGTTGAGAGACTGGACTGCAAGTTAAAATGAATTGAGAAGAATCATGTGGCATGACTTTTTTTTTTCTTTTCTAAGTTACATTTCTTTTAAATTGGGGCATGAGGGAGAGAGACGCAGGATAATGATACCCTTTCCCCAAGCTCTCAGCTACATTCTGGATCCTTGTGAGAAACCTTTACCATTCAACTAACCTGAAACTGCAGAATTGAAACGCTGTGAAAATCATTTAACAGACCCAAGTCAGGCATGGTGGTGCATACCTGTGATGCCCACACTTTAGAGGATGAGGCAAGAGGATAATGAGTTCAAGATCAGCCTGGGCTGCAGATTCAAGGCCAGCCTGAACCACACGGCAGACCTTGTCTCAAACTAAAACCAAAGAAAATATATTCAACTAAAAAATGAAAACCAGGGTCGGGGATTTAGCTCAGTGGTTCCGCTGCCTGCTTGGCAAGCATAAGGTCCAGAGTTCGATCCCTGGTACAAAGAAAGGAAGGGAAGAAGGGAGGGAAGGAGGGAGGCAGGGGAAGGAAGGGGGGAGCAAGGAAGGGAGGGAAGAAAGAAAACCGATGTAATCACTCATAACTGGTGAACTTGAATTTTGTTTCAGGATCGTAGGTATGCAGACCTCACTGAAGATCAGCTGCCTTCCTGTGAGAGTCTGAAAGACACTATTGCGAGAGCGCTGCCCTTCTGGAATGAAGAAATTGTTCCCCAGATCAAGGAAGGGAAACGGGTCTTGATTGCAGCCCACGGCAACAGCCTTCGGGGTATAGTCAAGCATCTGGAAGGTATGTGCATTTTTTAGAGGAGCCTTCAAGGATGGATAAAGCGGATCTGCCACTAAGAACTTACTTAGTACAAAGGAGATCTCCAGGAAAGGGCTGCCATACTTACTCATAGCCTCAGAGATGTTCTAGGATTGACACCTAGTAGAAAAACACATCATACCCTTGTTTCTCAAAGTGTAGTCTGCAAAAGTGACAGCTGGATCCCAAGTGCTTGTTCAGCATTCAGAACCTCAGGTTCTATTCCAGATGATCCAGAATTGGCATCTGTTTACAAGTAATGGGATGCCCTCCTCTAGACTGGGACTGACAATTGAAACTGCTTATAAACTCAGTCTAGTTTAAGTTCACATATAAATTTCAATTTATATTTTAAATTGCTTCATTCCTGAAGACCTAGAGGTCCAGAAGTGGCAGATTGTTGTACTATGTAGGTCTTGTATAGCCCTGTATATTATAGGATACATGAGATGTGTACAGTTCTGCTTCTCTATGGGCTTCTATATCAAACTTTGGTAGCAGTAGCTGCACTATAGACCTTTCTGTAGTTTGTTGGTGGTCCGTCCATTTCAGAATCTTGCATATCCCCTGCATGTTTGCTTTTCATTATGGTGGCTAAAGAAATTAGGACTCGAGTCCATTCCTTCGGGGATAGATCTGCTTAAAACAGATCAGAACTATAGAAAGATTAGCAAGAATAAGAGTGTCTTATTTTAATCCCTACCAAAGTCCTGTGGTGGCTGGGGAGTGAAGGGAGATGTGTATTCACTCCTTGTGTGGCTGATCATGGTGGTTATTTCCAGGTCTCTCTGAAGAAGCTATCATGGAGTTGAACCTGCCAACTGGTATTCCTATTGTCTACGAGTTGGATAAGAACTTAAAGCCCATCAAGTCCATGCAGTTCCTAGGGGATGAAGAGACCGTCCGTAAAGCCATGGAAGCTGTGGCTGCCCAGGGCAAGGCCAAGAAGTGAAGCCAGCAGGCAGGCTACTACCCCATCCACCCATTCCTCTGCACCTTTCCCCACACCCGTCACACTGACCACATCTGTAGGCGTCTCATGTTGTAGTTGCAGATGGGGACCTGTGGCTCCCGTTTTCATTTTAGCATTTTGGCTCTTGCACCCACTTCCTCGATAAAATCTAGTCAGAATAGAACCTCTAGGGCAAAAGTACTCAGTCCAACCCCAGGGAAGGCTCTTATCCAGGAGAGTTGAGAGGCAGTAACTGTTTTTTCCTAGTGCTTCTGCTTTGTTTACTGAGGACGTGCTTGAGTAGGGGACAGGGAGGAATCGTGCCGAGGCATGACCAGTGAGAGGCCAGAGAGCATACTGTGCTTCTAAGGGCCAGCCCTGTACTCTTCTACAGTCCGGTCACTGTCGGGGAGCTCTGGTCATTCCAGTGGGACATGAATGTAACCTGCATGGTGATTTAAAAAACAATGATTTCCTCCCTCACCCTAGAGGGGCTGGATCCAGAAGGTTGTGATTAATCCTGAATTAAGTTTATGTGTTAAAATTTTTCTACCAAAAAAAAAAGTGAAGAAAAACTAAAACCCTTCTGGGGTTTCTAGTGGTGGTTGAATATTTCCACATGTGGTCACCATAGAATAAGCCATTTCTCACAATAATACAGGATAAACTCTGGCCTCTAGGGGGTAGGAGTACATCCTGCTGTGTATTTTAGGATCCCTCTGCCTTGTTTTGGTGTCAGTGAAAATGCCTCTTGACCATGTCCAAGCGTCTTTCACTATGTCTGATTTCTGAACCATGTTCCCAGTTGACTTGGCCCTGCCACATGGGCCCAGTACGCATTTTGAGTATAACTGTAAGTCTTTTTTCCAAATCAGTATAATAAAGGAGTGATGTGCAATATTTCCTTGTGTGATGTGTTGCATGTCTTGTCAGAAATCAGCATTCAACTTGAAATGTGTATGACCTACTCAAGTCTATTATATGAGAACTTTTGAGTTT
>NW_022900920.1:2157922-2161389 GCF_012274545.1 Fukomys damarensis
TTTTTTTTTTTTTTTTTTTTTTTTTTTTTTGTACCAGGGATAGAACTCAGGACCTTGCACTTATGAGGCAGGCAGTGGCACCACTGAGCTAAATCCCAGGCCCAAGTTGGGTTTTTTTGATAGGATTTCACTGTGTAGCCCATGCTGGCCTCAAACTTGTGATTCTCCTGCTTCAGCCTCCTGGGTGCTGGGATTACAAACATGGGTCCAGGCAGGTGCAGTGCCACTGAGCTACATCCCTGGCCCCTACAATAAAGTTTTGAGTAAAATCTTGCCTGTTGGCAGAAAGATAATGGAAAGCCCACATGCATAAGCTACATTACGACTAGGAGACCAACTACTAGACCTCCAAAACAGTACCTCTCACTCTGGAGCACATCAGAATCATTTATGGAGTATAAAAAATGAATAGGGCTCTGGATTTACCTTGAGATTTGGAGACAGGACTAATGCACCAGTAAGTTTTTTTTTAAAAAAAAGCTTTATAGAAAGTTTTTTTGGTACAGGGGATTGAATTCTGGACTTTGTGCTTGTGAGGTCGGTGACAACACCACTAAGCTAAATCCCTGGTCCTTTTGTTTTGAGACAGTATCTCTACATTAGTTCAGGATGGCCTCAAGCTTGTAGCAATCCTACCACTCCAGTCCTGTGTGCTGGGATTACAGGCACGCACTACCAAGCCTAGCTGATAGGCAGTTTTGAAGAGTACTATCCAGGCTGAGAACCATCATTCAAGGTACAAAAAAGCCTTAAACTGTGTGTGGTGGCGTATATCTGTAGTCCCAGCTACTCTGGAGGCTGAAACGGGAGGATTGCTAGAGTCCAGGAGCTGGAAGTCAGCCTGGCCACCAAAACAACAAACTGGCCTGTTTTCTGAAGCCAGTTTAAGATTAGCAATCTGTCATTATCACTTAATGGTTCTCAACCCTCTTTGGGCATGCTCAGTTAGCTATAAAAATGCTTAGATTAAAAAGTTTTAGTGATGCTGGGGCTGAGCAGCTCAGGGCCTCGTGCATGCCAGGCAAGTACTCTACCACTGAGCTAGTATCTCCAGGCCTTTTTGAGATAAGGTCTTGCTGAATTTGCTTGTTCCCCATTCCAAACACACCCTTACACTGGGTAAATGGTCCATTACACCCTAATGTCCTGAAAAGGAGAACGTCTTCAACAAAACCACTAGCCCTTGGGTGCTGGGGATTTAGCTTAGTGGTTCTGGCGCCTGCTTCGCAAGCACAAGGATCTGAGTTCGATCCCCAAACCTAGTGGCCTTGGGCATAGTCCATGCTGAAATAAGTTGCCCAGGCTGGCCTTGAACTCATGACCTTCCTGCCTCAGTCACTCCAGTAGCTGGAATCACAGGTGTGTACTGTCAGGCTGGGTTTCATCAAAATTTTTCTGAGTACTTGAGCTATGTGGTAAGTCATAATACTGTGTTCTGGGATTCAAAGACAGAACCCTGTCCTACAAGTGCAGGCTACTTTGGGAGACAGGCATATATAGTATTGAATGCTTACAAGTAAGAGAATCTGACTTGGTTTGCAACAGATCAGAGAAGTCCATCAGCTGTTGTTTCAACTACTCTTAGGAAACTGATATATAAACAAACTGGCATCATGCAGCCTCCATTTTGCTATCCTGACTAAAATTATATACTGAAAAGATGTATTGCTGAAACCCACATACTCTTACTAGAAACGACTGGGATGGGAAATCTAGCTTGATACAGTTTGCTCTAAGTGAAAACTAGCCTTGTTCCATTTGCAGTTAGCTAATATGAGCACACAGGAAAAAAGACAAAGATAATATATCCTGATTCAAATAAAAACTTAGATACCTAATATCCCAGGATAGACATGCTGTTTGGGTGAATAAAGGCCTCCAAGCCACGTTTTTTTGGTACAACAGTGAGGGCAAACCTTTTAGTTTTCAATGATAATAAAAATAGCTGACTGTGGCATGCATGCCATAGGTTCAGAACTGCTCACCTAGGATTGAACATAGTGGCTCAAGCATGCCAGGAAAGTGTTCTGCCACAAAGCTACACCCTCAGCTCGTCTGGCTGTCTCTCTCTCCTTTCTTTTTTTATTGGGTCAAAGTTAAGTTTTACATTTACTTGAAATAGGAAAAATTAAAAGTGAAGGGTAAAGGTGAAACTGGCTCTGCAGAGCAAGCTTGGGATAAATAAAAAAGGAAAAATTAAAAAGGAAAATCACATTCTGGGACACAGGGCAGGCTATCATGAGGATAGCCATGATAGTCTTCTTTTTCTTTGTGACAATATCTGAAATATTCTGCAAGGACAGGGTTCCATCATGATCACCACTTCTCCCCCACCAGGTCCTTGAAGAGTAGTAGGGCCAAGTAGTGATCCCTTTCTCCCTTGTCTCTATATATTCCCAAATGCCTCCCAGAAAGATATTCCCAATTAAGTGTTTTAGAAGTAGTAGTCACCATTTTTCATGTGCTACCTCTAAACTTCTGCAAAGTAGCATTCCTTTCTATACTTTAGTCACACACTAATTTACTTGCCCCAAGTCACATAACCATCCGTAACAGCGAAGCATTCACAGATCTGTCTCACTGTAAAGCTTACAAGGTGGTGTATTCACCTGGGCCAGGATGCTCCCTTTATTTGTTTTGAACAAAGCCTTGGGTATGTAGTTAGAAATTCTCCAGGGCTGGGGATTTAGTTCAGTGGTACTGTGCCTGCCTAACAAGCACAAGGTCCGGAGTTCAATCCCCAGTACCCTCCCCCCAAAAGTTCTTCATATTGACATTGGTTCATTTTTTCTTTCTTTGAGACAGGGTCTGTAATTCAGGCTGGCCTTGAACTCACTATGTAGCTCAAGCTGGCCTCAAACTGGCAGAGACCCACCAGCCTCAGCCTCTTGAGTGCTGGGATTATAGGCACAGGACACCATGCCTAGCAACTTCCAGGAATCTGTTTTGCAAAAGAACCATAGGCATGCATAAAGATAAACAGTATTTATTTGTTTTGTTTTGTTTTTTGAGACAGGGTCTCACTATGTAGTTGAGACTGAACTGGAACTCACTATGTAGCCCAGGCTGGTCTCGAACTCTTAGCAATCCTCTTGCCTCAGCCTCGCGAGTGCTGGGATTACAGGCATGTGCCGCCACACCTGGCCTTTTTTTTTTTCATTCTTGGCATGGTAGCACACACCTGTAATCTTAGCACTCAGGAGGCTCAGGCAGTAGGATTGCTGGGAGTTCAAGACCAGCCTGGGATATATAGTGAGTTCAAGGTAGCCTGAACAACAATGCAAGATCCTGTCTTGACAAATTGTTTTCTGGGCTGGGGATTTAGCTCAGTGGTGGTGCTGCTGCCTGCCTCGCAAGTGGAAAGTCCCGAGTTTGATCCTCGGTACTAAAAAAAATAAAAATTATTTTTCTTTGCGACATTGTGCATAATAAGAAAACTACAGTTTTTTTTTTTTTTTTTTTTTTTT
>NW_022900920.1:2161469-2193415 GCF_012274545.1 Fukomys damarensis
TTTTTTTTTTTTTTTTTTTTTTTTTTGATACTGGGGATTGAACTTGGGTCCTTGCGCTTGCAAGGCAGGCCACCGAACCGCTGAGCTAAATCCCCAGCCAGAAAACTACAGTTTTAAAATATCTACCAATAGGAACTTATAAAACAACCTACATCTAATAGATATTTGATAGAAGGCACTCAGCTATATAATAATAGTTACATATAACATTAGCATGTACTGAGCATGCAAGCATTTCTTCCTCACATTAGTCTTATGAAGTCATACTATTCAGATGAGGAAAAAGACAAAGATATAAAAACACCACCACTGTCAACATCCTGGTAGTTTGTTTTATTAGTCTTTTTTGGGGGGGGTCACGCTGGTGATTAAATCCCTGAGCCTCTGCATGGTAGGCAAGCCTCCACAGAGCTATAGCATCAGCCTGATGTTATAATTTTGCAAAATGTCACCAGTCAGGGAAATTGCCCAAAGGGCACAAGGGATCTCTGTATTATTCCTCCCCGCCCATTAATCCTAGAGCTTTGTGAATGCTAAGGGTATAGCTCAGCAATAAAACATATGCTCAGCATACACAAAGGCCTGGGCTTGATCCCTAGCACTGCAAAAAAATAAACCCCAAAAAACAAGCAAACAGAAAAACTGTATGTGGATCTAGTCGTGGCAATAAAATCGTCAATTGAAAAAGTAGAGCTGGGTGTGATGGTGCATTCCTGTAATCCCAACGTTTGGGAGGCTGAGGCAGGAGGATCACTGTGAGTTCGAGACCAGCCTGGGCTACATAGTGAGTTCCAGATCAGTCTCAACTACATAGTGAGACCCTGTCTCAAAAAAACAAAACAAAACAAAAACAACAAAAAAAGAAAAAGTAGAAAGCCTTTAACTTATAGCAGGTCAGCAATTCAAGGACACAGAGGCAGGTAGGCTGCCTCCAGAGCTCATGCTACGAGTGTACTGTGAGGTGAGTGGCATCTTGAGTAACATCTCAAGAACAGATGTTTTGCTGGGTGCAGAGCCACACACCTATAATCCTAGCACTCTGCTGAGGCAGAGGATCACAAGTTCAAGCCCAGCCTGGGTCAATTAGCAACTTAGCAAGAACCTGTCTCAAAATAAAAAAATGGATGTGGATATAGCTCAGTGTGAAGGCCCTATGTTCAATCTCTAGTCCCTTTCCTCTCCCCAATAAATAAAAATTTTAAAAGCCATTTCATGTTCGTCTTTCTTTCCTCCTCTTTCTGCAGCCTTTCTTCCTCTTCTCCTATTCTCTCATCCCTAAATTTACAATCTCATTTCTAATTCAGCACTTTGCTAAGGCTTCTCTTTGCTTGGAGAATCTTTACTTCACTCATTCAAGCTCTTCTGACCTTGTGTCACAGATCATTCCCTGGCCACCTCACCTGATAGTGCTCTGTCCCTCTTTTCAATCTAGAGCTAACAAATATTTCCATGTCAATATTTTGTTTACTAAGCACTTTTCAGAACTACTCACATGCTACCTGGATTACCAGGTATGTCTTGTAATCCACTAAACCACATAAAATGCCTGTCCCAGGGCTTGGCACCTAGTATGTAGAAGTATTGAGCACACAAAAATACAAGAAATTGGCAATCATTTTTTTTTTGTTTGTTTTGTTTGTTTTTGTACCAGGCCCTTGCATTTGTGAGGCAGGCAGTGGAACCACTGAGCTAAATCCCCAGCCCTGGCAATCAGGTTTTGTCCAGAGCAAGCAGGCAGTTGACACATGGCGGTTAATAGTCAGCAATTAATGAAGGCAACAAACCACTGCTCTAAAAGTCATGACACAATTCAGATGTTTTTCCTTGTTTGAAAATCCTTTCCTTTTAATAAAAATTTTGGTTTTGGCTGTTTTGTTTTTTTGAGACAGGATTATGCTATATATAGTTCAGGCTGCCTCTGAAATCAGTATGTAACCTAGGCTGGTCTCAAACTTGGGAGTCTCAACCTCCTGAGTGCTGGGACTATAGGAACAAGCCACCATGCCTGGCCTGTTATTTTTTTTTTTCCTGTTTGTCTTTAGAGACAGGGTCTTGATATGTAGTACAGGCTAGCCTTCAATTGTATATATACCCCAGGCTGGTCTTGAACTCATAACAATCTTCTTGCCTCAGCCTCCTGAGTGCTGGGATTACAGGTATGTGCTATCATGCCTGGATATAAAAATGTTTTGTCACAGTAAAAAATACATTATTTCTAATGACTGTCAGGAGGAATAGGCTATTTCCAATATTATATAGTTTTGTTTGCTGGTGTCTCTAAAAGAGATGTTTCATCATTCAGGAGGATGAAATTCACTAAAAGCTTCATAAGAATAATGGTCTATCCATAGAGTAAATTACCAGCAGATTTTTCTAGAGGTGGTTGTTGGCTGATCCTAGGTATGTGAATAAAGACCATGACATCTCAATGTAATTTTTATACATGTATAATAGCTTACTCCCCTCCCTGCAATAAAATGTGGCTTCTTAGGTCTGCAAGAATTCAGGCTGAACTCGGGCCACTTTCCGGAATTCTTTCGTATGAGTCTTCGGGCACTGCATCTCACACCAGCTAATGGGAACCATCTGGACACCTGGAAGGAAAAAGCCAATGTGGGAGCTGGGACCCCAGATATTTTCCTGAGACTCTCTTTTTTTCAGCTGGGTATGAAATTAAAGTTTTGGGATGTGGATGAAGCTCAGTGGCAGAGCATTTGCTTAGCATGGGCAAGACCCTGGGTTTACAGTACTGCTTTAAAAAATAGATATCACCTAGTGAAACTCACCTCATTTGGAAGAAACCTTGTTTATTCCACTGAGTAAGTGGAAGTAAGTTCCCTGTTTGCTTAGATTTAGGAAAACCATTCTAATTTCAGCAATAAGCAGTCATGTATTGCAGGGGCCATATTTTGGAAAATGATTTTGTCATTGTGTAAACATCACAGAATATTTTTGTATAAACTAAGAGAACTACAACATCACTAGATGATATAACCCTAAACCATGGCTCCCAGGGGCAAGTTCAGATGTGGATGCATGGACCAACTCACCTGATTCACTGTGGGCCACTACCACTCCCAGCTCATTTTCAGCAGTGGTCAGCAGGTAATTGGACTGTGCATCACCTAGGGATATCTAGTCATATGACACTGGTGAAGGAAAATGAGCAGCTTAAATCTTCCCCCAACAGTTACTTGAGTTGTTTCTCTACTTCCATTTCTTCTTTTGACAAAGGACCTTCAGTAGTTTGCTGAGAATAAAGGATACCACTTTGGCCAAGACAATGTCACCTGGGCGGAAACTCTTATAAATTTCAACCTGTACACGAACAACAGGAGTGTTAAAAGAAAGCTTTTGATTGAGTCCACATGACATTATTAACCCCCCAGTAGAGCCAGTTTATCTGTTTCTTCTTTCCTTTATTTTTTGAGGTGATTAGGACTGAACCCTGGGCCTTATGCATGGTAAGCAATCTCTCACTGAACCGTATCACCAGCCTGAGCCAGTCCACTTTCTAATCCCAGGAGTTAGATGTTATTGTTATTCTAGCCAGTCAAAAAAAAAAATTTTTTTTTTCTTTGAGTTAGGGTCTTGATAAGGTTCAGGCTGGCCTTGAACTCACTATGTAGCCCAGGCTGGCCTCAAATTTGCAGGTTCCACATTTCCATGGATCTCTGATATTCATTAGGATAATTTTATAAAATTGAGATTCCGATAGCCATGCAAAAAAAGTCCAAATTAACCAACAACCTTGTCTTTTTCAGTCGCTCGGACATCTTCCTTGCTATAAAAAGAGAATTAACAAATATTAATTGTTTGTGAGAAATAATTACCCTGTAGGTTCTAGCAGCCAAAGAACTACAGGATAAGAGCATAGAGGACAAGTTATGATGGGGACACATCATAACCTCCACTCAGGATGTAGGGAGGGGAGGCAGACTTAGTTCACATTGAGAGGAGAAAACATTTTCCCATTCTTGGACCACACAGAGCATCAGTGTGGATACCTCTGACTAGAGAAAAGCAGAAGAGATCTGACAAGAAATGGTGAGGAACTTTGCTGCCTCAAGACCCCCTGGATGGAGGCACTATGGAACCACACAGAATCCCAAGGCTAGGAAGGGCTCTGAAAGGCAAACTATCTGGCCTACAGTGTTTGCCCTTCCTTAAACAATATACAGAAAAAACAACCTATTGTTTCCCACTAACAACTTTTTTTTTTGGCTTGAGACAGGGTGCCAGCATGTAGCTTAGGCTGACCCTGAACTTCCTAAGGAGTCCAGGCTGTCCATGAACTCATGGTGATCTTCCTGCCTCTGCCTCCGGAGTGCTGGGACTACAGTTATGTGCCACCACACACTGCCCCACAAACTTTTTTTTTTTTTTTTGTGGTACTGGGGATAGCACTAGGACCTTGTGTTTGCAAGGCAGGCACGGTGCCTCTGAGCTAAATCCCCGGTCCTTTTTTTTTTGGTGTCGGGGATCAAACTTGGGACCCTGCACTTGCAAGGCAGGTGGCAGAACCACTGAGCTAAATCTCCGGCCCCACAAACTTCTTAATGTCCAGTAACGTTTGGGTTTAATCTATATTATATATATGTATTTTAAAAAACATACTTTCTAAAATGCCCTCTAACTTGTTTGGTCTGAATCACCCTTATGCTGCTTCTTTTCTCTCTCTCTCTCTTTTTTTTTTTTTTTTGGTACCGGGGACTGAATCCCCAGCTCAATTTGTTTTATTTTTAACCTCTCTTTTATTAATATTTTCCTTTTGTCTTAGCTCATAGCACATTTTCTATGACTACTACAGGGGAGAATCAAAGCACAAAGGAGAGACAAACACAGGTGGGAGTAGGAATAGTACTTGTTTGTAAAAATACATTTAGCAGGTATGGTGGAGCAAGCCTGTAATCCCAGCACTCAGGAGGCTGAGGCAGGAGGATTTACTGTGAATTTGAAGTTAACCTGGGCTACATAGTGAATTCAAGGTCAGCCTGAACTATATAGTGAGCCCCTGTCTTAAAAAGCACAAAACAAAACTATCCTAGTCTTATTCCAGGTGCTAGGGCAAATGTGAAGACGAGAATACTTCTTACCGGATAGTTCCTCGGAAAGAGTTCTTAAGTGGTGTAGACCCTACATATAAGATGTGCACTTTAGCAAACCGTGAATTGATGCTAGAGACCTGAAGAATAGAAAAAGGGTAGGCATCAGAGCATTAGCAGTTGTCAGCTCAAGGAAGCAGCAATAAACTGGGAATTACTAAAATTTTAGTTAAGCAACTCTATCATGTAGAATTTAAGACAAGTCAACTCCTAGTTATCTTTCCCTAGGTGATACCTGTGGAACAAGAGCCTCAGTAGCCACTTACTAGACTTATTACAGAAATAAATGAGATAATATGGCCAGGCCAGCCTGTTACAGGTGTGGTGGCCAGCTGAGCCAAGAGTATCGCCAAGAATTCAAACTTGTGGCAATCCTCCGCAACCTCCAGAGTGCTGGAATTACAAATGGGTACCACCACACCTGGCTATACTTTTTAATTGCTTTTTTTATTCATTTTGGTGGCTGGAGATTGATGTGAAGGCCTTGCATATGCTAGGAGAGCACTCTACTACTGAGCTACATCTCAGCTTTTTTATTTTATTTTGAGGAAAGGTCTAAGTTGCTCGGGCAGGCCCCAAAGTTGTGATCTTTCTGCCTCAACCTCCCAAGCAACTTAGATTACAGAAATGTGCTGCCATACCAGGCTTAATTTAAATAGCTCTATGTAGCTAGTGTCTATCACATCAGGCACTGCAGTTCCACAGTGGTCATGATTTTAGCATCGGCTATGTGTGCTAAGCATAGATTTAGGACAAATTTACCTTACAGGTGACAATAGCTCCCACATCTGGCAATAACTGGGATTCTGTCTCTCTCATCACAGACACCACAGGAAGCTACAGAGAAAATAATAAAATGAATGCTGCGGCTAGGCCTTGAGTAGAAGTATTTGTGGCTTGAGAATAATATAGGAACCACTAGGTATGGTTGAGAACACAAGGTCAGATGGACTGTGAATTAAATTTAGGAACAGGACAAGGAGGTACAGGAAGAATGCTGCCAGAAGACAGAATCTAACCATTCCAGGTTAGGTATAAAACATTTTTGGTGATTCTCTTGGCATATCTTGGTATGCAATTGTATTGCCTGTAATCATTGATAACTCTTCTAATAGTCCAGGATAGAATTAACAAATAGACATCATTTAATCATGGCAATAATGGTTTTCTTCTATTTTAAGGGAATATTTGTAGCTTTCTCTTTGATTATTGGTGTAAGAGAGAGATTTTTAGCTTCATCTTGTATCAGTCTCTCTTATTCTTTTTGAGTGGGGGGAGTTTTGAGACAGGGTTCACTATGTAGTTCAGGCTGGCCTTGAACTCACTATATAGCCCAGGCTGGCCTCCAACTTGAGTCAATTCTGCTGCCTCAGCCTCTGCGGGTACTACCACAGTCTCTCCCTTTTTCACCATGCTTAAATTCTCTTGGCCTCTTTCAATTTCCCTAACTTACTAAGTTTTTCTCACTTCAGGGTCTCTGTTCAACTTGTTCTTCCTGCTAGAACAGCATCCTCCCTAGCCACCCTTACAGACAATTCAGCTTAAATGTCATTTGTGCTGGTTAAGGCATTTTCACCTGTTACATGGTCTCATGGTGTTATATAATTGTCTTTCCAAGTAGTCATCATATTTGTAACCATGCACCACTGAGCACTTATTTATATGCTGTCTCTGTGCCCTGTGATAGCACAAACTAAGTGTATTTGGTTCATTATATCCCCAGAGTTCAGCACTGTGCCTGATGCATGAAAATGCTCAAGATAACTATGAAATGAAGAAACTTACAAAGGTAAAGTACATTCCTAAAATTGGTTGAATAGAAAGTTTTTTTGGTACCAAGGATCAAACTCAGGACCTTGTACTTTTTTTTTTTCTTTTTTGAGACAGGGTCTCACTATGTAGTTGAGACTGACCTGGAACTCACTATGTAGCCCAGGCTGGTTGTGAACTCACAGCGAACCTCCTGCCTCAGCCTCCTGAGTGCTGGGATTACAGGCATGTACCACCATGCCCAGCTAGGACCTTGTGCTTTTGAGGCAGGCTCAGTGCCACTGAGCTAAATCCACAGCCTGAAAGTTTGTATTTTTACAGATGAAGAAATATCTAAAGTCAAATGGTTCAGGTTTGTTGTCCCAAGTGCAGTCAAGGTCTAGATTGCCAGTACCTGAGATGTTTTACTTCTTAATCTTTTATCGTGTTACCTGTCTTTACTCCTTTAAAGACTATTTATCTGATCCTGAGCTAATCCTGGACCAACTTTTGGAGCTAGCGAGGATAATATGATTCTTGCACCTAACAAGCATTTATTGGGCATTTATCTTATGCTGGACACTGAAGGTGCAGTGGTAAGACCTGTACAGTGGTTCCTTTCATGGAACTTAAAAGTCTATCTAGGGAAAAATTTAGTGGGGAATATGTATCTGAATGTTTAGTTACATGACAAAGGAAAGGAACAGAACTCTTTGTAAATGTTTAACAACCTCCCCCTCCAAACCTTTCTTCAAGCAGCATGATGTAGAAGCACTTCTCTAAGAACAAGATAGTAGAGAGGCTTTGTGAAAGAGGTAGGAGTTACACAGGCTAGGAGAAGTGTGTTCCATATAGATGGCATGTGTACATGGCTCTGTAGCAGCAGAGAAGTCAGCGTCCCTGGTGACTGAAAGAAGCTAGAATAAGTAAACAGCAGTCAGTGAAGTGGAGATAGTGGAGCTACATGAAGGCGGACAGGTAGCGATAGTCAAATTCCTTTCAGCCAGGCTACTCTCAAGTTTGCGTCTGCTCTTGCCCAACTTCGCTCGCTGTGAGTTGGCAGCACACCCAAAAACCATCAGCTTAACTAGTGTTGGTGGCTACCAGCACAGTATTGGCGATTACAGGGCAAACTGGAGACTAAATCGTTCTACGGTAGGCACGGAAGATGCATCCGCACAGTGCGAGTGTTCAAGGACCAGAATGGAAGGGTGGCCTAAGACAAAGGCAGAGAAAGAGTATATGGGAAGCTGCCTCTTTTACCGCGCCGTTCTCGCTGCTCTTGGTCAGGCAGCCGGCCAGCGACGAAAAGATGTAGCCATGCCGAGTGTAGGTGCCGCTGCCCGGGCTGCCCTCTTCCAAGTTACACAGACGTTCGCCTGCAGAAAGAACACTGCATCAGTAACGGGCTCCAAGAAAATCGTGGCTGTCCAGGATTCTAGTCTTTGTCCCCATCTAAGACTCCGAACGGGAAATGTACACTTACCAGGGACGCAGTATCTCACGGGGGGCGCCATGACTGCCACTATGCAAACCCGGACGAAAACTAAGCGAACTTCTCATTGGTCACATCTGGGAGTGGTCCGCAGTATATTACACCTTCATTGGGGTGTTATGTCACGTGACCAAATAAAGCTCTTCCTCTATTGTAAACTCCATTTCCCAGATTGCCGGGGGACCAAACGGGGGCGGGACTTCGGGGCGCCAGTGATTGCGCTTGCGCTGATGATCCGGGATGGGCTGGCAGCGGGTCCGGGTCCACTGGCTGGCGCCGCGGGCGGCGGGCCATGGTGGGTAAGGTTGAGCCGCTCCAGGCGTGGAGCTGGAGAGGTGGTAGTAGACGGCATTAGAGGCTGCCCGGCCTCAATATGGCTGTTTGAGGAATCGGGAGGAGTCAGGTAAGGGGAAGCTACGGCCCTTGCTCGGAATTCTTCTTTTTTCTAGGGTCGAGCCGCGTGTCCCGGGGCCTTGTCGCAAGCCAGGGTTCTTGCTCTCTCCTCGCCTGCCTTGCAGGGCCTTGCCCGCCTCTGACAGAGCGAACCCTCGGGGAAGGTGTAACGCGCAGAACGGGAAGGAGGTCAGCAAGCTCAACTTGCCCCTTTCACAGGTTTGCAAACTCAGGCCCAATGTCTCGAAGATAATTCGTCAGAGCCCAAGTCAGAACCTAAGTTTTCTGGTTTCCAGTCCATCACAGTTTGACCACGCCGCCCTCGCTGAAAGAGAATCTTTTCCTGGTAGCTGCAGCCTCCAGTTCAGCGATCAGATCTGTAGTAGTGTTGGCCCCTTCTTAATTTGGGATGAGCAGCTTTTTTGTTGTTGTTAGACAGGATCTAGTTATGTGGTTCAGGCTGGCCTCGAACTTGCTGCAGTCCTTCTGCCTCAGCCTTCAGAGTGCTGTGATTACAGGCCTGCATTATCACGTTTGGTGGGATGAGCAGCTTTAGGATAAAGTTACTACCCTTTTAAGCATGTTAGCCCAGAAGGGAAGTCTGTACATGAATAAAATACTGCTTGTTTTGTTTTTTGACACACGGTCTCACTATGTAGTTGCGACTGCCCTGGAACTCACTATGTAGCCCAGGCTGAGCTCGGACTCACAGTGATCCTCCTGCCTCAGCCTCCTGAGTGCTGGGATTACAGGCGTGTACCACCACACCTGGTTTAAATCCTGCTCTTTAATTGAAGTTTGACATCTCCTGCTTGAGATTTGTCCAGATGAAATTTGTCACGATTTTTCTCTATTGAATCTGCTTTCTGATGGTTTTGGAGTCTTCCTATCTCCCCTTCCCCACTCCTTGGAAACAGATGGTGGTTAAGTGGGATGAGGGGAGAGCTGTGGCCTGCAAACCCTAATTTGGTGGCAGATGGCTACTGTGACCTATGGGTACTACTGAGAGATAGGACTTGTCAGTGTCTGCTTGGTGTGATAGAACTGTGCTTTGCTATTTCCTCCTCTGTTCTCTGAGATCACACTCCTCTCTGCACACATAATTTGAATTTTGCATATCAATTTCCTGAGTTGAAATTTCAGTTTCAGCTGTGGCCCATGGGCAACATATCTTTTCTCTGGCATTCCCATGTTTCCCATATTCCACGCTATAAAGTGTTCACTCAAATCTAGCCTGTACTTCTGCAATGATAAGCTTTCCATTTATGTCTTTGGGTGATTTCTGGTTATATTTGTTTTCTAAAATGCCTTTTAGCTCTTTAACACTATGATTCTAGTAAGTTTCCATTTCTTCATTGATCAGGAAAAATGATAGCAGCAGATACTTAAGTATTATCATATTGGCAGGAGTGGCCCTGATGATAATATGTGGGACTCATAGACCAGCCTTTCTACTTCTGCACCCCTCCAGGTCCTTCAGTCAACAAGTGTTCATTGAAGCTGGGTTTGGTGGTGCATGCCTGTAATCCCTGCTACGTGGGAGGCTAAGGCAGGTGGATCCCAGGTTTAAAGCTAGCTTGGGCAATTTAATTTAGCATGCAAAATCCTTTCTCTAAATAATAAGAACAAAGGGCCAGAATATTGTTTGTGTATTATGTGCAAGGCCCTAAGTAGAGCTCAGGAATTCAGGATGGGGTTTCTATCAGAAAAATAGAGAATTTGAGAATCATTCACATTTATTACAGGTGAGGAAAGTATCTGATTGGTATACTATGTCTATAAAAGGTATTTTAGAAAATAGAAAACTCTTATCCATAGTAAAGGAATGTAGGGCTGGGGATTTAGCTCAGTGGTCCAGCCACCTGCCTTGCAAGTGCAAGGTCCCGAGTTTGAACCCTAGTACCAAAAACATAGTAAAGGAATGAATGTACAGTAGGGTGGACAGTCCGTGTCACCTAGATTGGTTGTGGGGCAGTCTGTTGTGGCTATTATTTTGTAAATTCATGCTTCAGCCAAATCATGGTTCTAGATAATAGGAGTCCAACTCAGAGAAGCTAAAAGTCTGAGATTTTTAGCTTTTTCTCCTTTCTTCTTTTTCTTCTTTTTTTATTTAGTTTTTTTCTCTTTTCTGCACTCCACTTTGTTTCATTTTCCTAGAAGATATTGGGAATGGCCAGTTTCTTTATCCTGATGCAATGGGTCAGCCCCTTCTTAATTATCAGTCTTCTCTTTTTTGTAGACCTTACCTACTGGGTTTCTTTTTCTTTAGGGTTTAAGAGCCTGTAGAAAGAGGTAATTAAGTATTTTCATTGAAAGGCCCTTTGTGGGATGAGCCAGGGTGCAAGGAGAGTACATTGCTCCAGTTACTGAATTGAAACCATCCCTGTAACCTAGCAGCCTCCTCCAGTTTCCACTGGGTTTTGAGCTGCCTGTTAAATAAGTCAATGGAGTTGCTAAGGACAGAAGAGCCTTCCCTGGCTGGTCTTCCCTGGGGGAAAGTCAGATAATTCCTCTTGGTAAAAGACTTAATCTGCAGAATTGAGACAGTCACAGAAGGAGCCTATTAGAGCATGTGCATGAGGTAGAGAGTGCAGAGATGGAAGCACCTGCAGAGGAGCCATGGCAAGGGCTGGTGAGCTGGGAGGCTGGTTGGGAAGCCTGGGGTCAAGGGCAGCAGCTTCAGAGAATGTTCTTGAGTGTGAATACAGCGGAGCAGGGAAGACTTCCACTGAGAGGGTAGGACCTGAGGTCTTCATGAGCTACCAACTATGGAAGTCCCTCCAACTTCTGTCTCCTGCCTCAGTGTTCTCTTACCCTGAATACCTGACATTATCTGGCTGCTCTATCCTTGGGGTGAGGCGAGGAGGGGAATTAGAGACAATGCATCCAGTGTCATGCAAGAGGTGGCTGACTGTCCTGATGTGAGATGGAATCTCTTGCTACCAGGCTGAGTCTGCTGGCCTGTAACATCAACCCAGAGGGAGTAGGATAGGAAGGAAGAGTATCTTTCGCCAAGACTCAGATGCCACCAAAGAAGGTCTAGGTGCAGGAACCACAACTACTTGGTGGGCCAGCATAGCAGGAAACTGAACTGGAACACTGGCATGCTGAGACAGAAGGTAGCTTTGTCTGTGTTGGTTATGCTCCACCCGCAGTTCTAACTACACGGACAGCTCCAATGACTCCTTTGATTTGAAGCCACCTGCCTCTCCCTTACTTCTTTATGTGGCCCTTTATTCTAGGTATGTAGGTCTGTATGTTGGATTTGCTGTGCACCCGTATAATGTAAATATGGTTTCTGCAGGCTCAGAATTTCCAGTCATTACCTCCCGATAATCTGGTTGTGGCACTGGCGCTGAACATTGTGTAGAAAAGTGAAGTGACCTTTCTGCTTCCCACAGTTGATGACTGTCCTAACTGGGCCTTAGTCTTGGGGATTTGCTCTCCAAGCTGGTACTCTAGGCCTTCCACCTGGTGGGGTAGGGAGCAGTAGGACTCAGGCTGGATCTTCACAATAATGTACCCTTCTAGGAGCCATGCGTGGCCAGCGGAGCCTGTTGTTGGGCCCAGCCCGCCTCTGCCTGCGCCTGCTTCTGCTCCTGGGCTACAGGCGCCGCTGCCCACCTCTGCTTCGAGGCCTGGTGCAGCGCTGGCGCTACGGCAAGGTCTGCCTTCGCTCCCTGCTCTACAACTCCTTTGGGGGCAGTGAAGCTGCGGTTGATGCTGCTTTTGAACCTGTCTACTGGCTGGTGGACAATGTGATTCGTTGGTTTGGGGTGGTAAGTGATGCCAAGGCAGCAGGAAAAGGGAAGTTTTAGGGGAGTAGAGGGACGTGTCTGGTGGACCCACACTAGGTTCTGGACGCAAGGTCCTCACCCACAGAGAAATTCCTGCATTTCTGAGTAGAGTTGTCTTGCTATGTCTACCTTACCTCACTGGTGTTGGCAGGTGTTTGTGGTATTGGTGATCGTGCTGACCGGCTCCATTGTTGCCATCGCCTACTTATGTGTCCTGCCACTCATCCTCCGAACTTACTCAGTGCCACGACTCTGCTGGCATTTCTTCTACAGTCACTGGAATCTTATCCTCATCGTCTTCCATTACTACCAGGCCATCACCACTCCGCCTGGGTACCCACCTCAGGTGGGTCTCTGTTCGGGCAGTGGAGCGAGGCAGTTACATATAGGCTGTGGGATGGAGAATGCCTTGGGATCTTTTGAGGCATAAAACTGGTGCTACTGCAGCACTCATGATGCTCTTCTCCTTTTGCACAGGGCAGGAATGATATTGCCACGGTCTCCATCTGTAAGAAGTGTATTTACCCCAAGCCAGCCCGGACACACCACTGTAGCATCTGCAATAGGTGGGTCTTGGCTTTGCTCTCTGTGAACCTGTGATGATCCTTTTGCTATAGTCCTAGGGTAAAACCTGAACTTGGAGTTTGCTAAGACACGTATCAGCTACTTGTTGCAAGTGCCTTTTCCATGCAATGTACTTTTGATCTCCTGTCACAGTCCTCAGCCTAGTCCTGAGTTAGGTGTAGAAACAGGCTGAGAGAGATGACCTACCATGTCCATTATCATGTATGTAGCCAATAAACTGTAAAGCTGGGTTTGAGGCAAGGACTGGCTATCTTCAAAGTCTCTGCCCTTTCTGCCTAGCAGGATGCTGGTCCTTGTAAAAAAGGATTGGCACTGACATCCAAGAACCTTGGCTACCGTAACAGAGCCTGTGTCCCTCTCTAACAGGTGTGTGCTGAAGATGGATCATCACTGCCGTATCCTTTTGCTGTCTTCTGCTTGAGGCCTTTAATTCTGGAGCACTGTACAGGGTTAATGGCTACAAATGTAAGGCTTCTAGCATCATCCTGCAGAGAACACTGGGTTTATAAGAAGTTAGTAGAAGAGGGGCCGGGGATTTAGCTCAGTGGCTCTGCTGCCTGCCTCACAAGTGCAAGGTCCTGAGTTCGATCCCTGGCACCAAAAAAACAAAAAACAAAACAAAAGAAGTTAGTTGAAGAGGCGCTGTTGGGGCTGACCATCTTCTGAGGAGAGCAGGGGCCTCACAAGTTCTGTGGGATGACTCTTCTGGAAGCAGGAATCTTTTAATAGGTCTTTCTTTTGTAGGTGGCCATACTTGGCGATTGAGTGAAGAGAGATATGGGTTTCTGTGGCTATTGGGGGTGCCGGATAGAGCCATAGTTCCCCTTTTGCTGTCCTGGTTAACCCCAGCTAAGTTAAAGTATTGACAGATTCATTTTACTGTGTTCAGTGTTTTCAGTTTTCATGATTTTCCTGGTAAGCTTGAAAAGCTTATAATAATTTTATCTGAAACTTGGGAAACCATTCCATCTTTCTGCCTTTGGAAAATAGTTCTTGCTTGAGTGATGTTGTCTTGAACCAAGGAACCAGAAAGGCCTGGACATTGCTGAAATTGTTTTTGATCTTGTCCTTAATCATTCCCCCACCAGCCTGGCTAAACAACTGTGTGGGCCACTATAACCATCGGTACTTCTTCTCTTTCTGCTTTTTCATGACTTTGGGCTGTGTCTACTGCAGCTATGGAAGTTGGGACCTTTTCCGGGAGGCTTATGCTGCCATTGAGGTGAGCCTGTGGTGAGGAATAGGACATCTCAGTAGTTCAGAATGTGGGATATAGAGCCTGTCCCTAAGGAATGGGGCTGGTGGCACCCCTCCCCTAGGGGCTGCAAGTGTAACCAGCACTGTTTTCCATCCCTTAGAGAATGAAACAGCTCGACAAGAACAAACCACAGATGCTTGCCAACCAGGTGGGCTGTCCCCACCCCCTGCCTCCTGCTGCTCAGGCCTTGGGTGTAGTCTAGTTATAGAGGCAGGCTGGGAGGCCCAGGTAGACTGGAGACTAAGTGGCCTGAGGGCAAGTAGGAAGTCACTGGTATGTGATAGGTTCTGGCTATCCCATCATCACCTTCTCTGTGGGCTGAGCCTGGACTCTGCCTTGGTGATGGCCTGAGCAGCAATGAGTTTATGTTAGTCTGTGTAATGGGGTTCCAGGGGACAGAGATCAGGCCGGTCCATGTGCACCAGATTTATCCTTCCTGTCTTTGGGGACTCTATTCCAAGCACATTTTGGGCTCATGTTGTACCCATGGTGTCCTTCTACAGTCCTAAATGGAGTTTGTGGTTCTCCCCCTTCGTCAGTCTATGCTGAGTTATGGGCTGGACTTTCTCTGGGATGCAGCCACATAAGGGAGTTCTGGCTGGAGATTTGAAGTGGCTTCCCCTGGAGCCCTGTTTGTGTTGTCCACTTAATGGCCCAGGGTCAGTTCCTCCTGTGGTTTGTCATCTTGTTCAGAATTGCCCTGCCCAGTGTTGTCCGTGTGATGGTGTCACCAGCCTTGGTCCACCTGTCTGGCTGCTGCCAGATCCTGACCCCTCTGTGGTGGCTTTAATGCCTTTCCTCTGCTTGGTTTAGACTGCTTCCTGCCTGGGGGTATGGGGAGTTCTAGTGCAGTTTCTGGAGACCACAAAGCAAAGGAGCTAGGCTTTGCTGTTTTTGTTTTTCCCTAGACTTATCACCAGACCCCACCACCTACTTTCTCCTTTCGAGAAAGGATAACTCACAAGAGTCTTGTCTACCTCTGGTTCCTGTGCAGGTATTTAACTCAGTTTTGGTAGTTTTAAGGGCGGGGGGACTTCAAGAATACCTTTCTGCGTACCACATGCAGGTAGAAACCCATCTGAGTGACCTGCCACTATTCTCCTAGTCTAATTGAGGTTGGCAGTCAGCATTCAGCATATTGGGAAACAGGAACACCCAAGGATACTAGCATTATTTTTGGTTACTAATAAGGATGCAGGCTTGCTTGTTATGTACCAAGGTAAGTTAAACTCCTTACTTCTTGTTTATACCTAAAGGATAGTGATTGCATTTATAGATGAGAAAAGTGAAAACTCCATGATACACAGGTAGCAATGGAAAAGCTGGGATATGAACTTCATATCATCTGTCTGACCCCCAGTGCTTTTACTACCCTCCACTTCTCATAGATCAGTATTTTAGGAACTACTGAACATTTTTCTCAGTGATAACCTTATTTTCTACCCCCCTTTCCACATAATTTATTCTCAGCCCTCTTTGATTCATTTTCACTGATGTTTTTTCAAATGCAGGGAAGCACGAGTTCACCTAGGATGTATGCCAGAATATAAAGATGAGGCAGAGGTTGTTAGCCAGTTGTTTTTGCTCAACTCAGTGTCCAGCCCTCTAGTTTCTACTGATCTTTGCCTCTCTTTTTTTAGTTCTGTGGCACTGGCCCTTGGTGCCCTAACAGTGTGGCATGCTGTTCTCATCAGTCGGGGTGAGACTAGCATTGAAAGACACATTAACAAAAAAGAGAGACGTCGACTACAGGCCAAGGGCAGAGTGAGTAGTCGGGGGCTTGGGTGGGCAGGCAGGTAACTGAACTTGCATCCTGTAAATATGGGCCGTGATCAGGGCTGCCTAGGCAGGTGTCAAAAAAGACTGGAATTAGGTGGGCGTGGTGGCGCATGCCTAGTCCCCAGCACTCAGGAGACTGAGGCAAGAGGACTGCTGCAAGTTCAAGGCCAACCTAGGCTACATAGTGAGTTCAGGGCCAGCGTGAACTGCATAGCAAGA
Source organism: Fukomys damarensis (assembly GCF_012274545.1). Classification (NCBI taxonomy): domain Eukaryota; kingdom Metazoa; phylum Chordata; class Mammalia; order Rodentia; family Bathyergidae; genus Fukomys; species Fukomys damarensis. The sequence goes on from NW_022900920.1 coordinate 2,177,850, forward strand.
CTGTCAAAAAAAAGGGCAGATGACCAGAATTGTCTACGTGAGCTTTAGTGTACCCATGTTTCAAAAATGAGAGGGGAATTAAGTAGAAGTCTGTAGAAATGTGTTTTTTTTCTTGGCCCTAGGTATTCAGAAATCCTTACAACTATGGCTGTGTGGATAACTGGAAGGTATTCCTGGGTGTGGACACAGGAAGGTAAAGTAAGACAGAGACTTCTGTCCAGCAGAACTCTAAAGTCTATAACCTGGGAGAACGAGGTACTTAGAATGTGGCTAGTGCTACTGGTGGTCTCCCCCCACCCCCCATATTGGGGATTGAACCTTGGACCTTGGTACTAAGCTACATGCCCAGCTGTGTTTTTTTTAAAGACAGCGTTTCAGTAAGTTGCCCAGGGTGGGCTGAAGCTTGTGATCCTTCTGCCTAAGCTCCTCAGGGTGCTGGAGTATAGGTGTGTACCACCACACCCAGCTCACTGATGAGGTTTTAAGTGAATTTCATGAGTTTAAATATATACCTGTGGCTAGTGGCTCATCTGTGCAGTTCTGGACTCTAGGAATGGAGATTACTGCTTTCATTTGAACCAAAGGGGCTTGAAGTTTGAAGAAGACTATAGTGGAATCCTGAGAAAGCTATTCTCACAAGGGCCATTTAGGTAGGATGTAGTGGTCATCAATCACCTCTCACTTGGGCAGTGTATGGATACAAGCCAATATAAATATATGAGACTGAGGCAATCTACTAGAGGTCTTTAAAGGCAGCAAATGAGGCTAGCTCTCTGAGCCCAAGAGATAAGGGGAAGTCATTCTTCAAATTGTAATGACTGAGGCATTTAACACCAGGTGAATGTAAGTACTTTCCTTCCCCTTCCCACCTTCATTACACTCCTGCCTACCACTGTGCTTGCAGTGGTCCCTTAGAACACTAGCTCAAAACCTCAAAAGGCTTCAAGGTTCCAGAGCGTACATTTATTAGACACAGTTGGAGAAAGAAATTAGAACTCCTTTTAATTTGGTGCTTAATGTATGCTTGCTGTGGAATAAATGCAAAGGACAACCAAGAACTGTGGAACTCAGAAACTTTCTATTTTCTTTTGTAGGCACTGGCTTACCCGGGTGCTGTTACCTTCTAGTCATCTGCCCCATGGGAATGGAATGAGCTGGGAGCCCCCTCCCTGGGTGACAGCTCACTCTGCCTCTGTGATGGCAGTGTGAGCTGGACTGTGTCAGCAACAGCTTGAGCTTTTGTTCTGCGGCCTATGTCTCAAGGGCCTCCAAAGGCAGCTTTTCTTTGAATCCTTGATCAAAAAGAGCCAGTGGGCCTGCCCTAGGATACTATGCATTAACAACTTAAGGACTAACCTTTTGGTCACTGCAGAAGACACAATGTGGACAAATCCTAGGACTGATGTCATCTTACTCAGGCAAACAGAAGTTCCAGCCCCAGACTAGGGTCAGGCAGCTAGCTACCCACCGTCCTCAATACAGCACTGGGGCTGGCCATCTTTTCAACTTACTGTCTGGGAAAACACCTGAGGTTACAGCTGGAATCTTAGCTTCTCAATGGGGCAGAGACACCAGGCTTGCTGTGAAGGTTACTGCCATTTCTCACATGCTACTGAAGGGAGCAAAATAAAGGCATTTGATTTGCAAAGATATGTAGCTTCTCACTCATTGCTTCACTGTAGGGTTGGGAAAGGGAAGTTAGGGTCCAGGCCTAGTGAGGTTATGGTGGTTCCTGTGTCCTACAGAGTCCTCGGCTCATTCCTAACTGCTAATCCTCTAGTTTAGGCCAGTCATGCTCTATGTGCTACAGAGGCATCAGTGGGGTGGGGGGCATATCTGACGGTCAGGCCTGTTATCCAAAGAAATCTTTATTCTCCATTAGGTACACACATTCACCATCCCTGATCCTCAGGGTCACACTCATCTGCATTCATCCTTCAGTAGCACAGCCCTCTTCGCCTGACATGAAGAGCCCTATAATCCAAGATCTTTCTTCAAACATAAGAGGTCTTGCTCAGTTACTTCACAAATCCATTAGAAGTCAGGACTCTGGTATTTCTTGTACAGCTATGCAACAGAGGCCTAGCACTTGCACTCTGTGGGAAATGCAGGCAAAGGCCAGTGATCTCCCTGCCATGGGCAAGATGGCTCAACAGTTAGTAATTTCAAATTAGATTCTTTATCAGATGAGACTAGCTCAGGACCAAGGGTTCAGCTGCCGGGGCTCCCTAGCAGAAACCTGCAGGCAGATAAGATGTTGGTAGCATTAGCACCAAGGTTCATCTCGGTCCCACCTCTTCCCAAGATCTAGAACTCACCATTCTCCCCTGGCTGACACTGCTTCCTTGCGTACCAGTCTCTTCTTGTCATCAAGGGGCTTGGCTAATGCCCGGATCACCTGTGGTTTGTATGGCAGCAACTGTGGAGTCAGAAGAGAAGAAAATCTTAGCCCTGTTCAACCTCGGCAACCAGATGTACTGCTGTTTTGACTCTGTATAACTAATACTTGGAAGAAAGCAAAACATGTTCTGTTGTTTTTTTGGTGCTGCAGATTGAACGAGGGCCTGGTGCATGCTAAGCACATGAACATGTCCTATACTTTAAGGATTCCACAGGAGGCCAAGTGGTAGGATGGCCATTGTATTATAGGATGGTTAGGATTTATTAGGTCCATTCTGACCCCAAGAGTGGAGAGGACCTTGTGCCTATCTGTATCCTGTAGTTCACATTTCAGTTACACTGCAGGGTAGCTAATCCCACTTGATGAAGGCAAAGAGTACTTCATTGGCTCTTCTAAGAAGTTCCCTGGCCAGGGAGGACAGCTGAGGTACTTACCACAGGAGTAGGCAGGCGAGTGAGAGCATGCATACACTGCAGTGCAGCAATCCGGACAGCCTGGAACACAACCAGAAGGTGGTGAGGGAAGATCTGAGAGAGGAGGAGCCAAAGACATGCTGGGGCTCAACGCACCATGGAAGGGCTGGAGCTGAGGTTCAGAAACTTGGTGACCAGCATGTCAACATGAAGACTCATGACCTGAGGTGCTTCCAGTAGAAGAGGCTGAAGGCAGCTGAGGGTAGAAAGCTGGACCACAGAGTCAGAGCAGGACAGGGCCTCTAGCAGCAGGGAAAGAAGCTACAGCAACAGGAAAGGGAAGGATGATCATATTGTGATGCTCCTGGTCCTCTTCATCCTCCCCTTTCTAGCTCCAGCCATGTGGGAACAGCTTTGTCCCTTGTTTGGAGGCTGACTGCACAACTTACTGTGGGTAGCTCTGGCAAGAGGACGGGCTTGGGCAGCCTGTGGAGTACATGAGACAGACCCTTCAGGTAGTTTGGCTTCACATCTGTAAAAAGGGGAGACGCTTAGGGGAGAAACTGGGATTAAGATATTCAGCTTGAGAATTCATTATCTCACTATGCTGGGACATCAGCCTATAAAAAGAAGTGGGAGGACCAGGGATTTAGCCCAGTGGTTCCCTAGAGTTCAGAATAAGCAAGACATGTTGCTATTAACTTTATAGATACACACCACAGTAGAGCTCTAAAGCAGCACTTGGGTCTCAAATTATTTTAGGGACTGTGGCCAAGGGAAGGACAGGTCTGTATATATAAGAGTCTGACTTTCCTTACCTTGGGGAGCAGCATGGAAACCTTGGACCAAAGCAGGCACATTGTCTGTGAAGAATCGCTGGCGAAACATGATCCGTACTTCAGCATGGCCAGCACGAGTAAGCACATCGGTGCAGTCAGACATGAGCAGAGAAAAGCCATCAGCTGCTGCTGGGCCTAACTCTGGGTCACTTAGGAGGCCCATAAGCTGGAGAAAAGAAAGCCTTTCAAGCACATCACTGGAGAACAATCTTTTCTTTTTTTTTTTTTTTTTGGTACCGGGGATCAAACTTGAGACCTTGCACTTGTGAGGCAGGTGGCAGAACCACTGAGCTAAATCTGTAGCCCCAGAGAACAATTAAAAATGAGGATGGAAGTCATTTCTGGGAGCAATGGAGTCAACACGAATTTCTTAGGGAGACTCACCCGAGCTGTAAGGGAGGAGTTGAGAGGATGGTATCTGAGTACTAGGGCCTTTGTTACCTATAGTAAGAGAGAGATGCTGGGGCCTAACTTTCTAACCCCAGATTCCTGAGACACAGCTCCTATGGCTCTGGGTTAAATAGGGATATTTTACTTAGGCATTATTGCTGTGGCTAGTCAGAATCTATATTCTACCTCCTTACCCAGAGCAGCAGTGTGAAGGCCTGATGACGAGAGGGCCCAGAGCCTAGGCCAGCATCCACTGCATCCACAGCCAGCTGCAGGAATTCATCCAGCTGCTGTCCTGAGAAAGCACACGCTGATGCAGTAACAACTCATTTTTCTTCTAATGATGAATGATGGAAATCATTTAAGTGCTCAGCACCCAAGAAACCAATTAGAGAAAGTATCATTTTGCCTTTATCAGGCTTTCATGATGCAGGGGTTCTGGCATTTGTGAACAGAGGGTTGCTTATTCCCACTGAAGACTTATCCATGACATTGTGACTGTTAAGGCCTCAAAATGCCCCCCACCCTTATAAAGCTAATGCTATACCCAATTCTAGTTTTTATTCTTGTCCCAACGGCTGTCCAAAGACAGTGAACAGGTGAAGCCCTATCATGTATTAAAAGGCCTTTTTAAAAAGACTGAGGAATGAACTTGATGCTTCTTTTGGTAGGGAATTTGGGGAGACTCTAACCCAAGCTCTAGTACCTGCAGGATGTTTGTTGAGGAGTCCTGCAAAGCACTTGGCAGCAGCGGTGGAGGAGAAGGGGCAGATGTGGCAGCAGCTCAATTCCAAAAGCTCCTGCATGAGTTGGTTCAGCTGAGGGATTTCCACCTACAGAAAACCTGGCCATGTAACGGACCCAGAAAATACTTGAACTCCAAAAGAATCCCACAGAAAGTGGCAGCAGGGACAAAAGTGGATGAGAACTACTCCAATGAAGTAAGTAAAATATCAGCTTGGCTGTGGCAAATTTCAGCCCTGAGATCCATCAGCCTAAATGCGCTCACTTACATTTCGAGGCAGGGAACACACAAAAGCCATAAGCAGTGCAACCAGCCGCCTCTGGCTCGAGGAGCCATCCTGTAAAGAAAGAAGAGCCCCTATCAAGCAGGTCCCGCCTGCAGCAGTAGGTTTGTCTGCCTCCATAATAATCCCAGATTAGCCCTGAAAAATGTTTGAAGAACATAAATTCCAAGATTATTTTTCAACTGATTGATGAGAGAGTCACCTGGAATGGCTGGAATCTGCTTGGGAAGCTGTTTTCAGGCAGAAAGGAGGTGTTGCCATCCAAGAAGAGGGACACTATGTGGGTGACACTCTGGGCTGCTAACCTGGGAGAAGAGTATTTGGTGTTATCACGTAGCTAGGATTCTAAGGCAGCTCCTCCCCTTCATACAGGGCCTTTCAGCCTGAGGTTTTCATTAGGGTCACTGGGCCAGCAGGACCAGCCACAATCATTCACATATTACAAATATTAACATGGTACACATTATGTGCCTGGAACCATTCCCACTCTAGTCTGGAGATAGTGCAGTGGACCAGACAGATCAAACTGCTATTCTCTTAGAGCTTACAATCTAGTTAGGAACTCAATACATATATTTTGGGGGGGGGGTGGTACTGGGGATTGAACTCAGGACCTTGTGCTTGCAGCAGGAATAGTGCCACTGAGCTAAATCTCCAGACTCAATGCATGTATTTTTAAAATGTTCCACAGGTAATTCTGCAGCTAAAAACTACTGGCTAATGGATCTCCCACCCTCACGGTACTAAATTATCACCTTCCTTTTGCTTCACCAGTCAAACTTAAAAAACTGCTTTCACATTCATGTACAGGTACAAGGACAGCTATGAGGCAACTATTTGTTACTCTGGAGATTGTTCTCCTCCTTAGGTTCGAGCCATATCCAGTTACACTCACTCAGGGCTTAAGTGAGTGGTGGCAGTGCCAATGACAGACACCATGGCAGCCAAGACTGTATCCTCCAACAGCACTTCTCTCAAAACTGAGGGCTCCTTCTCTGCAGAAACAAAACACCAACACACAAACAAATACATTCACAAGGCCATGATTATGGTTCAGAAATCCAAATGATTAGTTCCTAATCTCATGATGGGCTTGCCTGCAGCCAAAAAGCAGTTCTTAAATCTGTCCTTTAGCAGTGCTGTGATCTTGAGAAACAGCAGTGGCCTAGATGAGCTGGGACCATGGAACTCTTGGAAATATTGTGCAAAATCCTTACAGTAGGCTAACATAAATGTTCCAACATTGGAACTTGAAATGTTGACTTTTTGAGAATTTTAACCCAGATTTATCTTTATGGGCCCTGTTTTATAGTAACTATCATATACTAGGCCCTTACGGTATGGCCAGACACAATAAATTACCTTAATTCTTACCAATTACTCTATGATATAGATGTGACTGTCCCCACCCAGGGCCTTGACACTGAGCTGTATCCCACCTCTTTTTGAGATAGAATCTCACTAAATTGTCCAAGCTGGCTCAAACTTTTAATCCTCTTGCCTCAGTGCTGCAGACAGCTGGGATTACAGATGTGTGCCATCATTTTCACTGTAGATATGACTCTTTATCCTCATTTTGTAAGTGAGGGAGCTAAGGCTTAGAAAGGCTGGGTATCTTTACCTAAGCAAACTGATGGTGAAACTCAATCAAGCCTGCTTGGCTACAAAGCCTAGCTGTAACTAATGATAAAGCAATTAAAGGGAAACAAGGTGGGCATCTTTTTTTGAATGTTGTTAACTCGTGGATTTTGGTTCCTGCGATTGTTCATGTTGGCACCTTTTTTTTTTCCTTTTGGCACTGGGAATCCTACTCAGAACTTTGCACTTGTTAGGCAGGCAGTGGCACCACTGAGCTAAATCCCTGGCCCATGGCACCTTTTGTCCTGAAGTAAAAATCTCATTTGTGGGGACAAAGAATTCATATACAGTTAGCAGAAAAAGCAGTAACACCAATACCCAGGGGGTGGCAGTGCTGCCCAACAACAGCAGAAGGCAAAATTCTGAGTGGATGGAAGTGGAGAAAGTTACCTGGCATGGAAGCCTGAACAGCCAAAGCAAGCAAGCAAGGTACAGCTGTCTGATGGAAATACCAGCAGCTCTGAGTGTCCTGCTGGCATTTTTCTGCCACCTGCTGGAGACTCTGACAGACAGCAATAACATCACTGGCTCCTGTAAACACATTCCCTGTGAGGTGAGAAAATCAGTGTTCTCTTTAAAATGTTCTCACAAACACTTCCAAGTATTTCCAATACAGCAGATGGGAAGAATAGCCAAAGATAATGACTGAAGAGACCAAGAATGTCTTATTAGAGCAGAGTCACTGTATTTTATTGACTGTGTTTGTTTTTACCTCTATCCAGATTTGAGAGTTGACACGGGATCTGTGCTAGGCTTAGTAATACAAATATTCGCTAATATTCTTTCCTTTGGTTGTATTACCTTTCCCATTTTATAGAGGCATATGGAGGCTCAATGAGATTATCTGTTTTTTTCCAGGGTCACAAGAAGTGCAAAGTCAGAAATCAGACCCGAGTCAGAGTCTAAGTCTAGTGTTCTTTCCAATACCTAATAGCTGCTATCAATCATTCTATACCTGTGTCCACCTACAATGGCTAGGCAGTCTAAGGCAGGGAGTTTAGGTTAGTGAGGAACCAGGGTGACCATGCATAAATTCCCAGTGGCAACAGCTGATGTAACTTTGGCCTTAGAATAGTGCTTCTCAGATTGGTTGGTGCCTACAAATTACTTGTTCAAATGTAGCTTTTTTATTGAGACAGGATCTTGTGACATAGTTCAGGTTGACATTGAACACACTAGGTAGTCCAGGCTGGTCTTGAACTAGTGATTATCTGGCCTCAGCCTCCCAAGTGCTGGGAATATAGGTGTGTGCTATCACAGCCGGCTCCAAATGCAGATTTTTACTACTGAGGTCCTAAGATTCTGCATTTCTAATGAGCTCGCAGATGCTGCCCAGGCTATGTTTGATGGATTGTATTTTGAGGACCACCATGTTTTATACTGGTGCCTCTTAATTCTGATCCCATGTAAAAATCAGCAGGGTATGCTTCATAATTACTACTGTGCAAATCCCAGCCCTTTTCAGAGATTGATACAACAGGACTAAGGTCCAGGTGTCAGTATATTAGTATATTCCTTTTTTTTTTTCCTTTTTCTTCAAGTTTACCATGTCCACAGAAGGGCAAATATTTTTGTTTGAAATAATGCTTAGCAGAACCTGGAAAGAGTATCGAGTGGGGAATAGAGAAAGGATTACTAACAAGTATAGGAGTGCTGTTGCATAGGAGGAATAACTTCTAATGTTCAATAGCACAGTAGGGTATCTATGGATGATAACAATTAATTGAATATTTTTTTTGCTTTTTCCTGTTAGGGATCAAATCTAGATTCTTACTAAGTATTTCAAAATAGGTAGTAGAGATGAATTTGAGTATTTTCAAACAAAAAATAAGTATGTGAAGTGATACAGCTACAATTAGAACCACTTCTTTTTTTGTTGTTTTTTTTGATAGTGGGGATCAAACTCAGGTCCTTGCACTTGCAAGGCAGGTGGTAGAACCTCTGAGCTAAATCCATGGCCCTAGAACCACTTCTTAAGAGGTGTTGACTCTAACCTAGGCTACAATTCCTCATTCAGCTCAGCTGCTTGATTATTCCAGGTAGTTACCCTTGTTCATCCTCCAGAGATGCTCCAGCAGCAGAGGCAACGTCTCCTTGACAATGCTGGGATGTGTTGAAACAGCTGACAAAGCTTGCAGACAGTGCAGAGGCTGTGAGCATTTGGTTGACCCATCTCCTCTATCCAAGTCAGACTTCCCTGAAAGCAACCAGAGACAAGGTTTCACTTTGTGATGGCAAGACTGAAGGGCCTCAAAGCCTTGCTGGGATGAGCTGGGCTACAGAAGATTATTAGCCACACATACCTCTGTGCAGCTCCTCAGAAAGCTTGGGTACTAGATGGCTTCTGAAGGCCACAGGGTAGAGAGTGGCCAGGGCTCCTGACGCTTCCAGTGCTGCCGCCCTGAGAGGCACAGAGCAGATGAACACCACCATCAGCTAAATGGGCCCACCATTCTCTTGCCGAGGACTGCCATTGGGCACATCCAGGAGTATGGACACCCAAGGCCACCTTGTTGAAGGACAGGACTTGAATACCTACACCACCGAGTTGGACAGGGCTTCTTAACACCCAAGAAAAGAGAGAGCAGTCCCATTATCTCTCCAACTGGTTATCTCCTAAGGAAAGACAGGGTCAGAAGCATAGAGCCCCTGGTCCCTGCTGCGTCTGATGCTGTCGATACAGAGGCAGAGAACAGCTTGCTCTATCTCCCTGCTTTAAAGTCTCACCAGCTCTGGGAATCCTCCTCCTGGAAGCTCAGTCTGTACAGGTGACCCACTGCCTGCTCCAAGTCCTCAGAAGACAGGAAATCTATGGGTACAATGGAACACAAATCTCATTTTTCTTCCCCTGCAGCCACCATAACCTTGCCAAAATACTATTAGAAATCACCCAGCATTATAGTTATCTTAATATAGAAAACTGTAACTGTACCAATAAACTCAATGAGGAAAAAGAAAAGAAAAGAAAACCATAAGGAAGGGATCAATCTTTTCTCTTTCCCTTAAGATGTACCTGGCTGGGCACCCAAGACTGTGATTGTTCGGATGCCAACAAGCTGAAGCTGGTCACTGGAGTCTGTTAGGGCCATGAATACCAATGAGCATAGCTGGTCCTTGAAGTCACTCAGAGGCCTTTCATCTACAGAGAGACAGAAGCCAGGTTAGAAGGAAGCTTTTACATTTTGTATCCCTGACTTTGCAGTGTTACAAAGATGATTAGGCATGGATTTTAAATATATGTGCTGCCGAAGCGAGCACTAGGCACAGATTTTTAAGATCTTAATCCACTGCGTGTCCAGCAGCATACCAGAAACATAAAGAGGTCTCATCCATTTAGTACTCTCTTGCTACAGCCCTGGCACAAGAGGAACACTATTCTATACCACTTGTTTCGTCTTGTTATCCTTTTTTGGGCCATAGGACTCAACTACGCCCAGGACACATTACCTTTATCTTCATAGCTCCATTTCTGCTGCAGCTTCAAGAAACCCAGGATCATTTCAAGGATTGTCCGCCGCTGGTTGCTCTGTAATGTTTCAAGGGGTACTGGAGTCAAAGAATATTGTAAAGGATTTCAACTCTGCTACTCTGGAGCTGGTGAGAATTATCCTTTTATGTATGAATAAGTCTGAGAAAGAGTGAATAAGGGAACAAGTGGCAGCAAATGGGAGTGAAACCCCAGATCTATCTTGGCCCAAGTTTCATTTCTCTGTCTTTTGAGAAAGGGATCCTAACATTCAGGTCCCATTGTCTCCCACAAAGATCGTGCTTTTTTACCTGACTGTGCTTGTGAAACTGTTCCAGAAGTAAAGGCAGTACGTGGCTGGTAATGTAGTCACAGGCCCGGGCAGATGCACCTGCAGCTGCCTGCAACAGCTTGGCACTAGGCCATACCAGTTTCATGTCCGGTTCACACAGATGGTGCCTGCAGTCTAGAGAGGCAGCAATCACAGACCTGGGGTGTAGGCCAAAGGTTGCCTGATTCCCCCATAGTCCGCAGAGGCTGGAGACTGAGACCTGGAACAGTTTAGTACCAGTTGCTACTCAAATTGTCTTCAATTCAAAGGAGAGCTGCAGCCCCCAAATCACTGAACATATGAAGGGTCACTGGCCCTCAAGGAATATAATCTCTAATATGCTCACTTTCCTTTCTGGCTGCCACAGTTCCATTACCCTGTAGAATGTTGCTAAGGAAGATGTCAAGAAGGTCCTCTGAATCAGCCCTCAGCACAGAGCGAGACAGACACGCAGTCAGGGAGTGAAGGGCTGCCAGGCCTTCTGCCTCCACCTGCTCACTTGCCGTCTGGAACACCTGTTGGAAGGCTACCGAAGTGAGCTTTCACCAGATGAGATCCCACCCATCCACTGCCTATTTCCTCAAAGAGGAAGGCTGAGAACTTTTTTGGTGGTATTTGGGATTGAACCCACGGCCTCTGCACTGAGGTACACCTCCAGCTTTTTTTTTTTTTTTTTTTTTTTTTTTTTTTTTTTTTTTTTTTTTTTTTTTTTTTTTTTTTTTTTTTTTTTTTTTTTTTTTTTTTTTTTTTTTTTTTTTTTTTTTTTGTGCCAGGGATTGAACTCGGGACCCTGGGCTTGAGATGCAGGTAGCAGCACTACTGAGCTAAATCCCTGGGACCTCCAGCTCTTTTTTTTTTATTTCTTATTTTGAGACAGGGTCTCACTAAGCCACTAAGTTGCCTAAGCTGGTCTTGAACTTGTGATCCTCCTTTAGCCTCCCAGAGCGCTGTGATTACAGGTGTGGGCCACCATACCCAGCAGTTCAGAACTTTTAGGGCACATCAATAGAAATCAACCCCAAATCAATGTCTTCTCCCCTGGTTATCCTCACCAAGTCCTCAGTTCCACTAGTAAGACACACAAACAGTATGTCAGTTCTGAGCAGTGGTTGTTGTGATCCCCAATCCTAAATTGCTTCATTCTTCCCTTTTTAGCATTTGCACACACCATGACCCATGCTCTTTGCCATGGGAGTACAGGAAGTGGGCACCATGCAAAGGTGATCACTATGCTCTCACCAAGCAACTGGACCACATGTACACACTGTCTTTTCATTCGACTAGAAGTATGTCCCCTTACTTGCCTACTAAATAATCAAAACAGTACCCTGACCTTAGGGATAATAGGAAGAGGACAGGGTGCATTATTTCTGCTCACAGACTAATGGGAATTAACGGTAGTAAGTTTATCTTAGTAATGCTCACCTCTCTGCGAATAGAAGTCCAAAGGCTGGGAAGAAAGTCCTTCAGTTCTTTTTGCCCATACACAGCACAGCAAGCATTCTGCCAAGGAAACAGCAAATATCAGCTAGCTATACACTAAGATATCCTGGGGCCGGGGATTTAGCTCAGTGGTTCTGCCACCTGCCTCACAAGCACAAGGAACGGAGTTTGATCCCTGGTACCAAAAAGAAAAAACAACAACAAAAAAAACAAACACACACTAAGATATCCTGGGATAGGAAGGTACCTCAGCATAAAGACACCTAAAGGAGACTGGCTCTCAAAAGAAAAGCCAGTAGGATGTTTTAACAGTCTTACTTGGGGCACAGAAAAATAAGAACTCATCCTAATGACAAAGAAGCATAAAGTGGAGGTCTGGTCAGCCTCTCCTCAGTTACTACAGGACAAGACAACATGCCACCAGGGTCTTTAGGTCAACAAACAGGCCCAAATTTTGATCCTTCTTGAGACTTATGGACAGTTTTCTGCTAAGACACTGTATCTTTTAGTATCTTTAACTTGTCTAAAGGTAGTTATATCCTGCAAGGAGAAAAAAAAAATCACTCACCAGAGTCTGCAGAGAATCCAACTTGGCACTCAGAATCTCAGAATCGACTTTCTCAATCAATAGGGGCAGTAGGAACTGTGGGAGAGAAGAAGGAACTTAAGCAAGAGCTAGACAGGGTCTGAGCAACACCAATATCAATCATGACCTTATTGCCACCAGTCTCAATGCATAGGTGCTATATAAAGGAGCTACACTTAAGTCAGGAGTTGTGTCTGTAGGCTAACTTTCCTCCTTAACTCTGGCCAAGGCCTTCCTTACTTGAAAATAGGCAAGCTGGTAAAGCTAGAGAATTTTAAAAAGATAGCATCATCTAGGGATGGGACTACTTTTTTTGTGGGGGTACTGGGATCAAACTTGGGACTTTGTACTTGCAAGTGGCAGAACTACTGAGCTAAATTCCTGGCCCTGGGACTACTGTTTTAAGATAGGGTGGTAAAGTTTACTACATCAAAAGTCTAAGATATCTGCCACACAAGATGACTGCAAGGTGTCACACTCTAAAATGTACACTACCTTGCTCTTTCTTTCGAGGCTTTACTGTTCTTTCTTCAGCGAGTTCTCTGGGCAGAGACTATCCACCCTAACACTGGGTACACCTACCTCAGCAAATTGTGGTGTAGAAGCCAGCACCACTCGAAGACTCAGGATGAGATCTTCCCTCTGGATACCATGGGGATCATTAGGTGGCTGCAAACAGAGAAGGGTCATGGGTTTGTGTAACTTTTCAAACCACCCTTAGACACAGGCATGAACCTGGAAAACCTGTAGACTAGGGCAGTATTTATACCCAATCTAGCAGAATAATGTATGAGGCCCCAGGAAGGAGACATGCTTGCTCTTCTAAGTTCTTTGAATGTTTTTGTCTTTTAGACCCTTAGTTTTCAATCTCATTACACATGTTCTATTTGATCTATTGTTTTTCCACTTAGCATTAAGCATTCTTAACTTGCTGGTGTACTGCTTTCTTCTGTGTGTCTATGCTTCCTTTACATGTAAGATCCATAATTTATTTTTACACTTATTAGGAACATTTAAAAGTGGTATTATTCTTTAACAACATTAGTTTTAGTTTTCATTGTGTTTCAGCCACAGGTTATCTAAATAACTCTTTGCTAGATGTTTCTATGTTTTTCACCCATACAAAAGGCCATAACTCTAACATGAAAGAGACTGATGATTAATTTGTGAAGATTAAAAACATCAATCAGCTTTTCCTTTTCTCTTTTGAAAACTGCAGCATAAACTCAATATAGAGATTTTCTTTTCTTAAAGACAAAGTTGTAAGTCAAAGAACAGAGTAAACGAGATACTAGCAACAAAATTTTGGAAGCTGAAAAGGAAAACAGATTGATAATAAAATGACTCAACAGAGCCAAGATAAAAGAATTCTAGGTACACGTGGGGAAGGCTGGATAAATATATACTGTAAATCCTCAAAATGTTTTGGAGTTGGAAGTTCCATGTACCTTTGGGGTTGGGAATGGGGCTAGAGAAGCAATATGACACCTAAGGCTGCCTCCTTGCTCCTCTCTAATGGAAGCAAAATCTGGAGGTTTAATTTTTTTGGAGCAGGTAAGACAGAGAAAATGCAGGTGCAGCACAGCACCTCGGTGCTACAACAAATAAGAGGTCTAACAGACACAGTACTGAGTGCTGTTTTCAGCTCCTTCTGCCTAAAATCAAATCTCTTCATAGGCAAACCTAAGATCTTTCTCTGGAAGGACCTGACTAACCCAGGGAAAGAACTGGGGCTTCCCCAGACTGAGTAAGCCAGTCTGTAATGAAGCTTATACTTCTTAACAAGCCTGTTCTATGTGCTTAGAATTTCCACCTGACTTTATAATTCTCATTTTGAAACTAAATAAACTCCCAAAGATTAACAAAATAAAATGAAAAGAAACTTGAAGGAACAGCATTATATAGGGAGAAGAGGTATTTAAAAATAATACTTCATTAATGTTTTTAGAGACAGCTAAGAGAGCTGGGCATGGTGGTGTATGCCTGTAATCCCAGCACTCAGGAGCCAGAGCAGCAGGATTGCTGTGAGTTCCAGGCTAGTCTGGGCTACATACTGAGTTCAAGGACAGCCTGAACTACATAGGGAGACAAAAAACACTCCCCCAAAAACAAGAGAGAGAAAGTGTTAGGAGAAATCTATCCATGACTTAAATAAGAACAGAATGCTATAAAAAATTCAGAGGTCAGTAACAACGAAAAGCTCTTGAAATATAAAGCACAGTACAGAAAAGTCTTGGCTTAAGAAAAATGCTTCCATAATTATGTGTTTATTTTACCTAGAATGTCCTTGGGAAAACATGTAAACAGTTGGGCATAAAGATTATTTCTAAAGAGAACATGAATATAGTCATAAAGGAGTATGAAAAGCTCCAACTCTCACCAACAGGAAGACAGCTGCCCTAAGTCATACACTGTCTGCCTGTATGAGGTATGTCCATGAAGGACAACAGATAACCAATAACCAAGACAGTCCTGAAGACAGAACCAAGGACTTTGGGGGCCAGGGATGTAGCTCAAAGGTACTGTGCCTGCCTGGCAAGCGCAAGGTCCTGAGTTCAGACCCTAGTACCTGGGGGAAAAAACAACAACCAAGGACTTCGTGAGCCAAACTAAACCTCTCCTCTTTTAAATATTATAATATTTAAGTATTATAAATCAACCAAAGACTGCCAGGCTAGCTAAAAAATTTACTTCATTTGCCTGGGTACAGTGTTCTCCCTAGCAGTACTGGCAGGCACTATGAAGAGTTGCTTCCAAAAAAGTAAAGGAGTATGAAAGAAGCTTCTTTATCCTTTAAATGTTGAATTCTGCTCACTTTATTACCTCTCAAGAAAATATATGAGATAGTCTTTCTCCAAATTATAAATGCACATATTCATTAAGTGTGGTGGCACACACCTGTAATCCCAGAACTTGAGAGGCTGAGGCAGGAGGATCACTGCAAATTTAAGGTCAGCCTGGGAAACATAATGAGCTTAAGGCCAACCTGAACACAGGGAGACCTTGGCTTAAAAAAAAAAAAAAAAAAAAA
>NW_022900920.1:2193526-2212917 GCF_012274545.1 Fukomys damarensis
TAAAAAAAAAAAAAAAAAAAAAAGCATATTGTTTCACTAGCAATTTCATTTTTAGGAATCTTTTAAACCCAGGTATATATATAAGTTGCAACAGTGCTTGTAATAGAAAAAGCTTAACAATGACCTTTATCCAACAGAGAATTTAAAAATTAGACATTTGTAAACAAAAGAGCATTAATCAGTCATAAGGAACAAGACAGTGGGCTGAGGATTTAGCTCATTGTCACTGTGCCTGCCTTGCAAGCACAATGTCCTGAGTTCAACCCCCAGTACTGCAAAAAAACCAAACCAAAACCAAAATACAAGAGAGCTAATTTATATACTGATAGGGAACTCTCCAAGATATACTAGTAAGTGAAAAAAATGCAAAGTACAGAAAAAGTGTGTATTTGTATATGCTACTAAGGAGAGGATTGCAGAATTTGCTTACATAAGAATGAAAAAGTTCTGTAAAGATACAGACATTTGCTGGGCGTGGTGGCACAGGCCTATAATTCCAACACTTGGGAGGCCAGCATGGGCTCCACAGTGAGTTCAAATTCAGCTAGACCTGGTCTAAAAAAAACAAAACAAAACAAAAGATAAGGACATAACTGGTAAAATTGGTTGACTATGAGGAAAAGTGTATCAGGAAGATTTTTCAACCTTTTGTACCTTTTAACTTTGAATTATGTAAATGTATCATCTTTTCAAAAACAAAACACAGCAAAACCAGAAAAACCTGGTAGCCAAGACAGGATCTTTCAATATTTTAAAGGCACATGTTCTTCTGGGTTATAAAGTTTAATTATTATGAAATAAATGAAAAGAATTTCAAGAGAGAGGTGGTCCCAAGCAAAATGATACCAACCAGGGCTGGTGATTTGGCTCAGTGGTTCTGCTGCCTGCCTTGCAAACGCAAGGGTCCAAATTCAATCACCGGTACCAAAAAAACAAACAAACAAAATGATACCAGGTGAAATAAATTGGTAAATACAGTGATACCTTGGTTCACAAACTTGATTCTTTCCACCATTCTGGTTACAAACCAAGTTAGATGAAAACTGAATCAAATTCTATAGTTAAGTTCAATGGTGACTTCATGGAGAAATTTGATTTGGTTCTTGTCCAGTTTGGTACGCAACTAGAAGGAAGGAAAGTATGTAGACCAAGGCACTTTAATTCCCTGTAACAAAGATGGCTGTTGCTCTTTTTCTTTTCTTTCTGTCTCAGGGATTGAACTCAGGACCTTGTGCTTGCCAGGCAGGTGCTATGCCACTGAGCTAAATCCCTGGCCCAGCTGTGGCACTTTAAAGGTGAGAGTCCATAGTGAAATGTTTGGTGTGCTACAACAGAACTTTCATTTCTTCCATATTACTAATGCTTGCAGTACATACATCCGGTGATGAGACCCTATTTGGAAGTAGAAGAGAAATCAAATGCAGAGTAAGAGGAAGGCCCAAGAGAGTCAAAGCAAATATATCCTGAACTTAACTGTGCTTAACAGTACCTTTTCTTGTTCTGTCAATTTGTTTCTACTGCCTGAGATGTCCTCTACAACTCTAGTATCATACATATCCCATGCATTGCTCTGAAACCAATTAAAATCCTATCTTATCTGTGAGGTCAGCTCCTGGCTACTCTAGCTCATACTGAAGTCTGTCTTCTCAGAACTGTAAGACTACTCATTTTGGTACCTTAGCTATTATTGTTACTTAAGTGTTTCAGCTTTCAAGGGCAGGGACCATGTTATACAATCCTGTTGGTCTCAGCACCAAATACAACGTTAAGGAACTTAAGAAGCCCCCAGTAATATTATTTTGGGGAAAGATCATTTCATAATTAAAGTACGACTACAGCTGTCTAAGGTGCAATGTCTCCTTGCCTATGAGCTGGCTACTGCACGGAGAAACATGACTGTTTTGCCTGTGGTCACAGCTGAGGCCTCAATGGCATGATGCTGTGGTGCCCAAGGGCAAGATTATGTCAGCCAAAGACATTTGGGTTCTTTGAGAACTGAGTAGTAGTAATAACAAAAGAGAAAGGTTTCACCTGGTGAGGGACAGATTCCTTATCAATTTAACTCATCCCACCTATTACTGTAACAATGCTCTCCTTACTGCTTTCATCAACATAAAATCCTCATCAATATAACATTTTTATCAGCCTAAGATCCACATTGACATAGGATTACCACAGTCCCCAAGTCAACTGATAGATACTCCCTAATAAATAGTGGCTAGCGCAGTTTTTATCTTTGCCCTCTCTGAGGTGCTAACGTCCTGGGCCCCCCATATACTTTGTTCTGCTTTTTTTCCCCCTTCTGTATCAGGAATTGAACTCAGGGCTTGGTGCTTCCCAGGCAGGCGTGGCACCACTGAGCTAAATCCCCAGACCACCCCATATACTTTGAAATTATGCAAGTCTCTATTGTGTTTTTTGTGGTACCGGGGATTGAACTCCTTGGAGCTTGCAAGGCATGTCTTTTTTTTCTCTAGGCAGTTGGGAGGGTTGATTACCCTCTGATAGTGATATACAGCCTTCTTCCAACATCAAATGCTTTTCTATTTCCCAATTTACTGAAATTTATTTCTGTGAGAATTTTATTACTTTTGTATGTGCAAGTGTGTATATGTGTATTTCTGGGGATTGAACCTAGGCCTCATGCATGCTAAGCAGGTAATTTACCACTAAGCTACATCCCCAGCCTCACCCCTGTCCATTAGGATTTTAAACTTAAGTCTAAGGACTATTTTGCTCATCTGTAGCCTCAATACCTGAAACAGAACATATATAACACAGGTACTCAATGAATATTTAAATGAAAGGAGGAGGTGTGACTTACAGGAGTAAAATCAATAGGGAAATAACAGGATGTCACTTCAAACAACTCTTCCACAAAGGGTCCTGGGGCAAGACAGAAAGAATGAGGCTGACTTAAAGCTTCATTTACCCAACAAGCCTCAACCAGCTAATTCACAGCTATCAAGACATACCCAAGCTGTAATCCCTGGCGATGAGGTCATGGACAATGCGGAAAGCCACCAGAAGGTTACGGGGATCTTTTTCTCCATCCATCACCTGGATGAAGCCAAATGTGAAGTCAGCTCCTAGACCTTTTAGCTCTGGGAAGGAGAGAACAAGGTCACTACTGTCCCATGGGATAGATAGGAAGACTGGGCTTTCTCCTAGGAGATCTGCTTTTGTTCACGTGCTCCCCTTTCCTGCCTCACAGAGCAGACCCCTTTTGTTTTCCTATTCTGAGAGAAGTTACTCAGAGAAGAGATGTGTAACAGTACATATATATTATTTTAATGGTAAGCATTTAAAATCTTTACTGGAAGGAGAGTGGATCCCCAGACTTTCTTTTATCATTCTCAGAGTATGAGCTGTTCTACAGAACTCCCAGCTACCAGGAGTCCTGCTAATGGGGAAAAAAATGAGCAGATACTCGCTTTGCAGATTTCCCAGACAGCTCTGCTGTTTACCTTCTTCTCGAGTTCGCATGAAGTTGGTGATGATATTGTAGACTGTGTGTCGGTCCACCTGCAGCAGAGACTTGGGGATGAGGGGGTAAGGAAATAAGGGAAGAAATTGCTCAAAGGATACTGCAGTTGATGGAACTACGTTCTACTTCACAACCGGACAATTCTCTTTATACCAGCATAAGATCAATTAAGAACTGCAAAGAAAAGCTATGGCTACTGACCTAGCAGCACAGAAGTGATGTTAGTAGCCCAAATCTATCCAATATATGCCTTACTTTCTTCAGGTATAGGAGGACACAGGTCAATCTAATTGCATGCAGACTTCCCTTTTCTTATTCATAGGAAGGACTAACAACTTAACATGGCTGTAAGTTTTGGCATATGTTTGCCATCTAATTCTAGTTATGTCAAGGGATAGGAAATAGAAGAGACCATTGACATAATTATTATCACTCACCTGTACATGTACCTCCTGGAAGATGGCTTTAAGCACAGAGACAGCCAGTCCTGGCGGCAGAGCCACACACAAGCTCTGGAGGAAAGGGAAGATAAGATATGTGAAAACTAAGGAAATTACAATCCATTCTCCAAAACGCAGCCCTACAAGAGGTCCTGTTAGCTAGCATGAACATCGTAACATTCTGGTGTTTGGCAGAAGGCTACGAGTGAGAACTTTCTCTAGCTCAGTAGTTCTTTGCAGTTCCTTCCAATTCATCTGCATTCTCTAGGATAAAACGTACAGTTAGTTGGGTGACACTAATTTAGTGCCACATTTGGGTCTCTGTCCTTCAGCATGTGAAACTTCACCCCCAAAGGGCAAGGAAAGAACTTGGCAAGGGCTCCCACAAACAGTTATATAATGAAATGGAGTACTCACAAGTGCCCTCAAACCCTGAAGGACAGATGGGATCAAAAGATGATGGTCTTTCAACCGGTTCTCATAGAATAGGATCAGGTGAACCACTGTACAAAACAGATTCAGCCATCAGTTTATGCAGGAATAAGGAATCCCCTCTAGCTTTGCTCCTTCTGTAAGTCTATAAGGCTCTTCCTTCACCAGGAGATACATCCCATTCCCTCCCACATTTGATGATGTGAAACTGGAAAACAGGGTAAGCTCTTATTATCCAATCTTACACAGATACACAGGAAAAACCATTCTCTATTTCATAACTGCCTTACTATATAACTGGGGTCTATACCTGGGAGGTGGAGACAGGAGGACTGTGAGTTTGAAGACAGCCCGGCTATGTAGTGAGGTTAAGGCAAGCCTGGGCTACACTGTGAGACCCTGTCTTTATTTTTATTTTTGGTACCAGGGATTGAACTTGGGTCCTTGCTCTTTTGAGGAAGGTGGTAGAACCACTGAGCTAAATCCCCGGCCCGAGACTCTGTCTTCAAAAGAAAAACAAAAAAGAAAGTGGGGGCAGTTTAAAACTGCTTTTTTTGGTGCCAGGGACTAAACTCAGGGCATTATGTACTCTTCAGCTCTTAAATTTATAATTATCTTTTCAATATGTGTAATATATTTTGATCATGTTTACCCCTCCCTTGTGATACTGGAGATTGAACCCAGGATCTACAAACTTTTTCTTAAAGAGCCAGATAGTATTATAGGTGTATAGGACACGTTCTCTAGGTATCACTCAAAATCTGCCACTATCGATTAAAAGTAGCATAGACAATAGGTAGATAAACAGGTGTGGCTGTATTCTGGCAAAACTTTTCCTCTCATATAGAATATACTACTTTGTCCATTTTATAAAGTGGGGAAAATATACTGAAAAAAATTATCTAAGGCTGCACTTGAAATCCATGTTTCTTGTGTCTCAACTTTAATCACCTCTGACCACATAGCAATGAAGAAAACAGTGATTTAATGCATGCATCATGTCCTCTCCCAATAACGATTGCTAGAATAGACATAAAATGTCTTGGTTCAGCAATCCAGGAAGACATTCCTACTAGTGATGTCAGTACCTTCCTTCTCCAGGAGCAAGGAGTGGCACTGTAGCAGCACCTGTGACAAAAGCTGGATACCCCGTGCCCGAGTTTGGGGTTCAGGATTCTCCAGAGAGGACCTAGAAGAGAGCAGGGCGGGGAGGATCCATTACCCAGTTCAAACAATTAAAGGAATAAATATTTTTGTAATCAGTCACACTCATTCACTGGGCACACGAGAGCCAAGCTCTGTTAAATATAGTATTAGAAGGTGTTCCTGAGGTGTATTACAGACATAAGTAAGGACCAAGACCAGAAAATCTAATTCCCAATCTGATCCAGGATTATTAAAAGCACAACTGATACCCGCAGCCAACTAAAGATTTTTGTCTCCAGACACCCTCAGCTTGGCAACTAATGGGTATTGTAACACACCCCCACCATATGATTGTGACTGACATTCCTCTGAAATAGAGCTTAGCAGATACCCACAGAGCTTGGAAGATTACTGTAGACGCTACCAAAACAGGAGAAAGATACATTTTCGTAAATTACCGCTAAGGTAAAAAATGCTGAGAGCAACCACCAAGGTGCGTGGGGGGTGGGTAGGGAGGTTGAGTTTTGAACAACACAAAAAACACCCAGAATTTTAAAAGTGGGAGGTTATAAGGTGCCAGGGATTTAGCTCAGTGGTTCTGCTGGCTGTCTTGCAAGTGCAAGGACCAGAGGTCTATTCCCGGTACAATAAACAAAAAAACAAACTGGAAAGTTATAGAGACGGCCAGAATAAAGGTTTTAACCATTTAATATTGTTGATGTAGAAGAATCTGGACTGAAGAAACAAAATGATTTATCTTCAAAATACCTCTACAAAGGTTACACTTAAACATACTAAAGGTAATCTAAATGTACTAAAAGCAATATAAGCAGGAATAAGCAGGAAGCAGAATAATTCTGGAGAAGAGCTAGCCCTCACAGTTACAGTAAATCTCAAGGATAAAGACACATATACAGAGGAGCAATGAAGCAAAAATAAAACCACACCTGACAGGATCTCTAGGGAACCCGTGGAAAGGTTACTGCTCAGGAAGAAAACTACACAGTCACATTATAAATGGACCTAGGTATATGAATGTTCATAGTAGCATTGTTTAGAATAACCAAATAATGGAAACAATCCACATGTCTAACAACTGATGAAAAATTATACAAAATGCTGTAGATCTGTACAATGGAATACTACACAGCAAGCAAAGAAATGTAAAACTGACATATGGATGAACTTTGAAAACAGCCCCAGTAAATGAAGCCAGCCCCAAAGATCATATATTATTTGACTCTATGGTATTTCCAAAATGGGAAATACAAAGAGACTTCCAGGGACTGGGAATGGATTGAATGAGTAGGAGTTTCTTCTTGGAGTAATGATCATAGGAGCAATACACAAATCTGTGACTATACAACTAGAAGCCATGAAAAGCTGGGCTTGATGGTATGAGCTTGGAATCCTACCATTCAGGAGGCTGAGGCAGGAGGATCCCAAATTCAAGGCCAACCTGGAGTACACAGCAAGTTCAGGACCAGATACTACATGGTGAGACCATGTTTTTTGCTTGAATTTTTTTTTTTTGGTACCAGGGATTGAACTCTGGTCCTCGCGCTTGTGAGGCAGGTGGCAGAACCACTGAGCCAAATCCCCGGCCCAAAGCCATGTATTAAAAAAAGACAAAAATACATACTTTAAAATGGTGAATTTTATTTTAATAAAATCATAAGGTATATACAAAAGCCAATGGTTTCTTATGTGGGAGAAATGCTTATCAGTTTGTTTAATTTCCTCCATTTGCTAGTTTTTCCTGTTTTAGAAGACATGTAGGATTTGACAGTTAAAAACTCTTGCTAATAAGACTTATCAATTTATTTATTTAGTTTTTGGTACTGGGGATAAGGCTTATCAATTTATTTTTTTGAGACAGGGTCTCACTATGTAGTTGAGACTGACTTGGAATTTGCTGTGTATCCTAGGCTGGTCTCGAACTCATAGCAATCCCTCCTGCCTCAGCCTTCCAAGTGCTGGGATTACAGGCATGCGCCACCACGCCCAGCCAAGACTTATCAATTTAAATGGTATGCTAAGTATGAGTTATGAGAAAGGCATCTGCTTATTAGAAAAAGGTGTCTTGACTATAAGCACATTTTTTTTCTTTTTTTGTTACCAGGGATCAAACTTAGGGCCTTGCACTTGGGAGGCAGGCATGGAGCTACTACTGAGCTAAATCCCTGGCCCAAGCACCTATTTTCTCTGGTGCTTAGATCCCAAGGTTATAACATCATTGCTTTTTCAGCCCTTTCCCCAAGCCTTTTCCTTTAGTGAGATCTTGTGCAAGATCAGCCTCTGGCTACTTCTTAGACAGGACCCACTGCTCATGTGAGTCAGGTTTGGGCCTATTAGAATCCCACATAGAGTCGGGTGAGCCTAAAGCAGCACAAGACTCAGCTCTAATTAAGCAACAGTTGATGGCCTTTTTTTTTTTGGTACCGGAGACTGAACTTGGGACCATGTGCTTGCGAGGCAGGCCGTGGAACCACTGAGTGAAATCCCTGGCCCAAGGCCTTCAACCATTTATCTACCTTATTCCCAATCTGTGGGCTGAGTCAGGAAAAAAAGTGGCCTACCAAGTATTAAAGAATCTCAGCCACACAGGATGAACCCCCTTTTCCAGAAACAACTCATAACATATGCTTAGCCTGAGATACTGATGGGAATATGTGCTTGGTGTGATGGTTAATGAAGAAAACCAGGTTACAAGAAAGCAGCAAGGGGGCCGGGGATTTAGCTCAGCGGTTCTGCTGCCTGCCTCGCAAGCCCAAAGTCCTGAGTTCTATCCCCGGTATCAAAACAAACAAACAAATAGAAAGCAACAAGGCTCAAAAGTAACTTTTTCAGAGTTCACAGGCAGGACTGGAAGAACATTCTAGAACAGACTCTCTTACCCAAGGGCTTCAACCACTTGTAACACCGTATAGCTACCGGATTTCACATCTAGAGGAAACAAAGAAATATGAAAAAGCAAAAACACAAAAACAAACCCCCTATTACAGAATTTAATGATTCTAATTAGCAGTGTTTCTGGGCTCACTGTGCTTGCCAAGAACCCCTCACAGATAAAAATCATTACTGTAACACTTCAGATATGCAGCAGCTTCAAGTACAAAAGCTGAACAGGAAGTGAGTACATCATTTGCAGATGACATAGTTGTTTATCTGGAAAATCCAAGATAAATAAAAATATAAACAAAACAGTAGCTAGATTCAAAATTATTATAAAATTAAAAACTTGCACATATATACATGCAATAGCCTATAAAATGGTATAAAGGAAAAAGATTCTATTTATAATAGCAAAAGGGGGGAGGAAACACTACAAACTTAGTTTTAAAAAAGTACAAAATCTGAATCACAAAAACTTTATCAAAAAATTTTTTGCAGAGACAGGATCTTGCTATGTTATTCAGGCTGGCCTCGAACTCACTATGTAGTCTAGGCTGGCCTTGAACTCATGGCAATCCTCATGCCTCAGCCTCACGAGTGCTGGGATTATAAATGTGCACCACCACGTCCGGCATTATCACATCTTACAAACTTTAAAACATTAATGTGAAATCATTTCACAACTGTTACAATCACCATTATAAAAATGACTGAGATAAAAAATGGTGGTGAAAATGAAGAGAAAAGGGAAAAACACTTGTACATTATTGGTGGGAATGTAAATTGCTATATCTACCATGAAAACAGTATAGAGGTTCCTCAAAAAATTTAAAATAGAACTACCATATGACCTAGCAATCCTACTTCTAGATATATATCTATATATAATATATATGAATCTGTATCTGAAAAAATGTTTGCACACCCACCTTCACTGAAGCATTATCCATAACAGCGAAAAGCTGGAAATAGTACTGAAGAAACTTTATACACAAAATCTAAAAGAAGAATGGTGTATACAGTGTGCAAAATCTATGCATAGCATTGTTTTTAAAAAGAAGAGGTATTGTTTTTATTACATTTGTTTACATCTTTGGGAGATATAGCAGGAAATAACACCGGTTGCCTCCAAAAACACAATGAATAGCTAAGGACTGAGAAATAAGACTTTTAAAAGAAACAGATTATTTGGAAAGATTTTACATTTATAGAAAATTTGCAAAGACAGTAGAGAGTTCCTCACCCATTTTCCCCTAAGGCAGTGATGGCAAGCCTTTTAGAAACAAAGTGACCAAGTGGCAACCCAAAACCCACTTATTGCAAAGTACCACCCCTGCAATTAAGCCTGAATACCGAGGTTTTAGTTTAGAAAAACAACTCATGCATTTGGCTCACGTGCCAACAGAGATGGCCCTGAGTGCCTGCTGAAGCGTGTGTACCATAGGTTTGACACCACTGCCCTAAAGGGTTTATTTGATCAGGTTTAGACTGATGAGGTTAACTTTTCTTTTTTCAATACTGAGAATTAAACCCAGGGCTTTAAATTAAACCACACCTTTTAAATTTTGAGACAGGGTCTTGCTAAGCCATTATACTACTGACAGTGGGCTCGAAATTTCAGTCCTCCTGCCTCAGCCTCCCAAAGTGCTAGAATTATAGGCATGTACCAGCATGCCTGGCTGGATGTACTATTGTTACTAGGATGGCACTACTTCTGGGTCCTCTCAACAGAGAGCTGGAAATATATGTATGCTTTGTAACTTACATTACACAAACACCCATCACTATTTTCATGTCTGTGTGTGTGTGTGTGTGTGTGTGTGTGTGTGTATATGTAAACAAGATCATACTAGATCTCCACCTTTATATATATTTATTTTGGTACCAGGGATTGAACTCAGAATCTTGTGCTTGAAAGGCAGGCGGAGCCACTGAACTAAATCCTCGGCCCTAAATCTCCAACTTTAATCCAATAATACAGGGTTCATTTTAGCTTTCCCCCTTTATTTGTAATTTCATTCTCTGACAGTGAGAAAATTGGCTTCCATTATCTACTCTTTCTTATTTGCTCAACTCTGGGATGGCCATAAATTACTTTCAGGATTGTTACCTCCCCTGAAAAACAAATTTATAAGCAGAATACAGTGTTTATGTATAATTTCATTTTTACTCTTACAGTATCCAGACAAAATATTGTTTTACAAAATCACTTAGCTTAGCTTTTTCATCTTCTCCCCTTCATGTGTATGTTATACACTAGCAAAACAAATTAATCTGTCACTCTACATTCTATCTGGGGATAGAAGGGAAACTTCTTTACGTCATTTAGCACTTTTCTGATGTTGCTGTTGTTTTGGTTTTTTAGACAGGGTGTCACTGTGTAGTTGAAACTGACCTGGAACTCACTATGTAGCCCAGGCTGGCCTCTAACTCACAGCGATCCTCCTGCCTCAGCCTCCTGAGTGCATGCCACCATGCCCAGCCAAGCACCTTCTGAATTGTTGTTCCAGACAAACATCTTAGCAATTCTAGCACCACAAGTCCAATGCACAGAATTAACAGAAAGTTCTTAGTTTATAGTTTTAAGAGAGAAACAAAGAGTAAAAAATTATTTTCATTTAACACTGAGAATGTTTAGCTAATGTCAGTATGGTAATCAGGGAATTATTCCCAGCAGCCTATTCTGGGCTCCTAAACTATCTACTTCTATCAGACCTTATCTAGTTAAACCTCAATAACACAGGAAAAAATGAGAAAGAGGCCTGAGAACAAATTCCTAAACTTCCAGTTCCCCTTAAGTCTCTGGTCTCATAGCAACAGTTGTGAGCTGAGCAGGGCAGACTCACTCGAGTACTAGAGTAAGGAAAAGTTCAACCAGATGGAGAAAAGGAGAGGTCCAGTCAGGATTCATAGCTTGTGACTGGCACCAATTTAGACATCAGGCACTCTTAGCCCTACTCGTGCCAGGATGTGGAAGGCCCAGCTGCTGCACCAGTTCCTGAGAAAGAGCCAAGGGGAAAAAACGGGCTGCAGAGTGGGGGAAGGGGCAGTATTCAGACACAAAGGACCAACAAGAGAAGGAACTGATAGTTGGGTCCCATGCTCAACTCCTTAAAGACAACACTTTCATGAAGATAAATACCTATTTCTGAATTATGAACCATAAAAGAACTTTTCTGTACCATTTGGAAGAATAGAAAACAGTATTTTCTTGGAATAAACACTCTGGCTAGTCTAGGAAACTGATGAATAAATCTATCTAAAGACCAATTTCAAAGCCAGGCTAGTGGCGCATGCCTGCAATTCCAGCACTTGGGAGGCTGAGGCAGGAGGATTTGCTGTGAGTTCCAGACCAACCTGGGCTACATAGTGAGTTCCAGATCAGTTGCAACTACATAGCGAGACCCTGTCTCAAAAAACAAAACAAAACAAAACAAAACAAAAAAGGCCAATTTCAGTAGACCACAGAAGGAATTAGCAATTGTACATAGAAGCCACAGAGAATTTGTAACCATTAATAGCAAAGGCCATAACTGAACTGAATTGTTTTTATTTAGTAACACCATCAAAATCCTCTGTAGGGCTGGGGATTAAGCCCAGTGGTTCTGCCACCTGCCTGCTAAGTGCAAGGACCCAAGTTTGATCCCTGGTACCAAACAAACAAACAAACAAACAAACCCTCCATAGATGCTATCTTTGAGTTTATCTTCGGAAATACCTCAAGTGCTATAAATCAAAGACCTGCCTGATAGACCCCACTTAGTTGCCTCTATTTTTTTGATTACAAACAATGAGGTTGGGCTGGGCATGGTGGCGCAACCTGTAATCCCAGCACTTGGGAGGCTGAGGCAGAAGGATCGCTGTGAGTTCGAGCTCAGCCTGGGCTACATAGTGAGTTCCAGGTCAGTCTCAACTACATAATGAGACCCTGTCTCAAAAAACAAAAAAATTTAAAAAAATTTAAAAATGAGGTAAGGGTTTGGGGCGAAGCTCAGTGATAGAGCTTAGCATGTGTGGAGCCCTCTGGCTAATTCCTCCCACCAAAACTTAAAAGAAAAAAAGAAGTAAATTTTACATATAGAAAAACACAGATATTAAGTGTGGTTTGAGTTTCAAAAGCATACACCTGAGTAACCAATGCCCCAGTCAGAATACAGAATATTTGCACTAGTAGGAAAAGTCCTTCATACCCCCTACCAGTCAATTTCCAATCCCAGAGGTTGCCTCAAATTTTGTGAGTGAAAAATATTTTTCAGCATTCAGTAAACATCAGATGAAACTGGCTGCTTTATTACTATAATGAAACATCTATTTGCATGTGATTCCTTGCACCCCTGGCATCTAGGTGAGCTCTTTTGGTAGAGCTTTTTAGTGATCACAGCTTTCAAAAGGATCCCATCTTTGTTTTTTTTTTTGGTTTGAGACAGGGTCTTACTATGTAGTTGAGGCTGACCTGGAACTCACTATGTAGTCCAGGGTGGTCTTGAACTCACAGCATCCTCCTGCCTCAGCCTCCTGAGTGCTGGGATTACAGGAGTGTGCCAGCACACCTGGCACATCTTTGTTTTGTTTTTTTTGGTACCAGGGATCGAACTCGGGTTCTTGCGCTTGCAAAGCAGGTGCTGGAACCACTGAGCTAAAACCCCAGCCCTCATCTTTGTTTTTTGAGACAGGGTCTCACTAAGTAGTTCAGGCTGGCCTTGAACGTACTTTGTAGGCCAGGCTGGCCTCCAGCTCAAGGTAATTCTGCCTCAGCCTCCTATAGGCTGGGATTATAGGCATGCGTCACCACACCCAGTTTACAAAGATCCCATCTTAATGTAACACTGGAGGGGGAAGAGAGAGAGTTGTATAAAAGTTGTAAGTAGTACAAAATTAGGAAAAAAAATGAGATAATAAAGCTATCAAATCACAATAAATAATAGTTTTTACTTTTTTTTTTTTTGGTACTGGGGATCTAACACAGGACCTTGCACTTGTGAGGCTGGTGGTGGCCTACTGAGCTAAATCCCTGGCCCCAGTAAGTAATAGTTTTTAAAAATGCGGAGTAATCGAGCAAAACACTAAAATCAGTATTTTGGGGATATTTTCCTATAAGTGACAAAACTAAAAAAAATTTTTTTTGAGATAGGATCAGGCTGGCCTTGAACTCACTATATAGCCCAGGGTGGCCTTGAACTTGTGGCAATCCTCCTGCCTCAGCCTCCCAAGTACTAGAATTACAGGCATGGGCCACCATGCTGGGCCTCAATTTAACATTTTACTCTACCTTATGAGTCTACCTTATGAATACTATATGAATGCCTTCTTTTCATTTCTATAACCACACCAAATAGTGACTATCTTCAAAAAGTCTTGGGCCAGGGATTTAGCTCAGTGGTTCAAAGACATGAATGAGTTCAATCCCCTGTACCACCACACACACACACACACACACACACACACACACACACACACACACCCTGCCAAAACACTCTTTCACTTTTTGGCATGAAGAAAATGTTCTTGAATTTGTTTTATTTTTTGGTACTTGAATTTTACTTTTAAAAAATTTTATCATTATTTTTATTATGGGGGCGGTGAGACAGGGTCTTTCTATGCAGTTCAGGCTGGCCTTGCACTCACTAGGGGTAGCCCAGGCTGGACCAGAACGTGGTCCTTCTGCCTCAGCCTCCTGAGTGCTGGGATTATAGGCGTGTGCCACCATGTCTTTCAGTTCTTGAATTTTTAGACTCAGTGATAGATAGTTGTGGAACACTGTCAATATGTGAAAAGCCACTGAGGTGGTTCACTTAAAATGGTGAATTTTACCTCAACTATTAAAAAAAATGACTTCCAATCCATCGTATTCCACCCCAGAATTATCTCCCTAAACTGCAGTGATATGTTTGCTTACCAATCTTCATCTGCTCGTTATTGCTTAACTTTACTCCCTGAGGGCCAGGGATTTAGCTCCGTGGTTCCTTGCCTGCCTTGCAAACACAAGTGACCCAAGTTTGATCCCCAGGACCAAAAAACAACAAAACAAAGCAAAACAAAAAACTTCACTCCCTGGCCTGAAGTCCTTCAGAATTTAGCCCCTAAATATCCTCTTTCACTACAATTCCTATCATTCAGTTACATAAAATCTAAGCCTTTCCATGTCCATGAGGCTGGAAAGTTGTTAAATCTCAAGTGACCCTTCCCAGTCTTTGTCTGAGAAACTTCCACACTTCCGTTAAGACCTAGTACAAGTGTCAGTGCTTGTGAACCCTTCCTTGATTCCCCTAAAGAATCCCTTTGTGTTCCCTCCATACTTCTTTTTTAAAAAGTTATATGTTATTATTTCCATGCAACACTTATTGAATACTGTAAGTATTAGGGCTTAAGTTAGAATACAGACAAGGAGCTCTTAACGAGTCCAGTCTGTTTGGGCAGAAAAACATTAGTGATACAGAAACTGGGTTAACATAAAAAAGAAGTAAAATTCTTGAGTTTACAAACCCTGGGTTACTAACTTTAAGTGATTAATTCTTTTAACAGTTTAAATTCCCCCAAATGAAAATAACCTAAATGGAATGCCAAAAATACTATTAATTATGCAGCTAGACTTCTGGAATAAAAGAAGCTAATAGTGAATTTTCCTAAGGGGAGACCCCAGCATTAAAGAAAAAGTAAGTTCCTTTCCCTTTATGGGCAGGCCTACGTTTTCCCAATGTGCTCAAGATTTGCTCTTCCAAATAGACTTAGTAGCACTTCTAACTCTCCACCTTTCCTCAGCAGGGCATTAGTTTATGTGGGGCACAGAGAAGGAGTCAAAGGAGTATTTATGTGGTCACTGACCTAGAAAACACAATCAGATCTCTGTCTGATGGCACTGCAGCCTCTTGAGAATCTGGAGTGGCTGCCCAAGGCAGTGAGGCTGGGGTAGTATGGAAGGATGTGCAGGAGTGGGAGAGAAATCCCTCAGGACTAGGTGCCAATCAGGTCTCAAATGTCCTTTCTGCCAATGATGCCACAGATGTTTCTCCAAACTAAGTTTTACTTAATTGTTTCATTTCAGGAATAGTGGTCTCCCAGGCAACCACAAATGTGGGAAAATACAATAAAATAAAGACTGGAAAAAAAAATCCAGGCCACAGAAGAGGAAAAGAACCACATTCATCATCTGCAAATTCAACATGTCCAAAAACCACCCTTCAAAAATCAGCCTCCAGAAGCCGGGCATGGTGGCTCACACCTGTAATCCCAGCACTTGGGAGGCTGAGGCAGGAGAATCACTGTGAGCTCGAGAACAGCCTGGGCTACATAGTGAGTTCCAGGTCAGTCTCAACTACATAGTAAGACCCTGTCTCAAAAAAACCAAGAAAAGGGGCCAGGGATTTAGCTCAGTGGTTCCAGCGCCTGCCTCGCAAGCACAAAGACCTGTGTTCAATCCCCCATACCACACACACACACACACACACACACACACACACACACAAAATCAGCCTCCAGCTTCATGTGGTAGCACGTGCCTCTAATCCCAGTATTCTGGGAAGCTGAGATGGGAGGGTCACAAGTTCAAGACCAGACTGGACAATTTAGCTACTTAGTGAGACCTTGTTTCAAAATAAAAAAATAAAAAAGGCCCCAAGTTCAATTATCCGTACCACCACAAAATGAAACAAAACTGAACAAAACACCAAAAAACAAGTCCCTTCCAAACCTTGACCTCTAGACAAAGTATTTCCTTTTTTCCTTGTCCTTAGGTTCAAGACCTTGTCCTCAGGTTGGGGAGTCCAAGTGCTATAGCTAGTTTTATCTCAAATAGATTCTTCTTTCAGTATCTCTTATTTACTAACATAAACAGTTTTTATTGTATACCTATTTAACAGTAGTTTCAAAAGATTCTGGGGGTAGAAATGGAAAGACAGGATATAAAAAGGTATACAGATATAGCTACTGAACAAGTTGCTAATAAGTACATGAGCAGTTGAGAAACAACTATTGCAAAGATGAGATGTTGTCTGGCTAGGGTAATCAGGAAACCCTGGAGGGATGGCATTCAAACTGGGCCTTGATGCTGAAGTCTCACTTGGATTAGATAGAGCTAATGGAGAGAATTGGGAAGGGAAGCACTCAACAAATAGGGGTCAAAGAAAGGTGGCTGCCTGAAACTAAGGGTCTGGGCGGACAGTGGTTAAGAATAAAGGGTAAAGTCAGGCAATAGCACCCTTTGAATGCTTGCCTCGGAGGCCTTAACTTTTGGGTTGCTGGGTAATTTCCTTCAAATCCTTGTATCATCTTCATAGCTGACACCAGAAACTTTGTCACCAGGAACACCCACCCAACTGCAAAAGTTGGTGGCAGTTGCCTTTGTGATCATAAGATGTTCCTTCTGCATTTATAATTTGTAGGAGAGGGTTCTGCTGATGAGAGGTCAGGATGCTAGCAGGTGCCCTTAGCACTAACAAAGACTGACTTGGGCAGGAGATATAGAATGCACATCCTTGTTATAGAGATGGTTCAAAACTGTCAAGTTCTAATACCCTAAATATGGCTGTGATCCAACTTAATCCTTCCCAAATTTGCTTTTATTTTATGGCTCCCTTTTATTTTACTTTATTGCTCAAGTATCTGTAATGACTTACTTATAATAAGCCATTCAAATCCTTTTTTGCCTGGAATCCAAGGTTATGTGTAATCCAGCCCCTCCAAATCTTTTCAACTTTACCTGTTACTATTCTTCTGTACCAATTTTTTTGTTTTAGACAGGGTCTCACCATGTAGTTTATGTTGGCCCTGAACTCACTTTGTAGCCCAGGCTGCCCTCAAACTTGTGGCAATCCTGCCTTAGTCTCCCCAGCACTGGCTTCCAACCTTTTCTTAAGGTGGCTAATTACTACAGAGTTAAGTGTTAAGAGTCTTAGCTGAGCTGAGTTAAACTTAAACTAGACAATTGTTTAAGGATAGGCTCTTTTCTTCTTCTTCCCTCCCTTCCTTGTAGTATTGGAGATTGAATCCAGGGCCTGCACATGATAGGTGAGAGCTCTATCAAGGAGCTATTATTCCCGGCCCTTACGTTGTCATTTTTTTAGGCATAAAAATATAAATTTTACAAGAATACTTCTCAGAACTTAGCAGATCTTATTCAAACTGTCTTCTCAAAGGTGTTCTGAATCAAAAAAATTCAAAATTATTGTATCCAAGTTGTATAAATGTAAAAAATCATCAGAAATAACACTGCTAATGTTCTTTATCTTGGGAGGATTGTTTGGACATATGCATCTGTTAAAAAAAACCTGCAATTGTACACTTCAGACTGTATAGTTTACTGAATATAAACTTTACACCAAAATAAACTGTAAACAAACTCTAGTCAATGATATGGATAGAGATAAGTATACTGTGTGTAATTTAAACGGATGGATAGGTATGTGATACAGCAAGTTACAGAAAAACGTTAATAGTAGGATGTAGGTGGTTCTTTATAAAATTTTAAAATTGCTGATGTTTGAAAATGTTCATAAAATATTGGGAAAAATAATAACTGTAAGCCCTGATAACACACTATACTTTGTAAAATTAAGATGTTAAGCTTTGTGGTAGCACCAAGCATTTGCTTTTCAATGTTTTCAAACCAACCTGAACATACTCCCTATAGCATGGTTATCTTTCTCACCACACTTAAATTCTTGGTGGTTACTGCTTGAACCAAATTTCTATTCCTATTGCTTTGCTTCATGTTTGGAGAACAGTATATATTTTAATAATGGTGGAACAACTGAATGAAAGTGGAATGTTGTTAAGGATCGCACTGTTAACATTTCTAGCAGACTCACTATTCATTTTTCACTTATACTAAAGTTAATCCGTTCAAGTTAATTAATTTATTTCTGGTATGGGGATCGAACTCAGGACCTTGCGCTTGCAAGGCAGGCGGCACCACTGAGCTAAATCCCCGGCCCCAATCTTATTTTTTTATTAATACGTTTTATTTTATTTTATCCCATTCCCCCCTCAAGCCCCACTCCCTATGTACAAAAGCTTTGTTTCCATTTAATCTGTTCAAGTTTAAAGAGAAACGTCTCAAGCATACCAAATTTTCAAAATAAAAACTCATCCGTACCCATATGTATGCTTACTTAACCTTAGCCTGAACGCCTCCTAACATTCAATAATTGAAGATTTTTTTTTTTCTCTAAAAAAGTTGTCAGAGTTCCAAGGAAGCCTGGAATTTTTGTTTAGATACTGAATAAACTGTCAGAACTAAGAGATTCCTTGAACCGGTCAAAAACAAGAAAATGATTATCTAGGGAAAACATACCAACAAACGATACATTTAAAAATTCATGAAGCAAATCAATCAAGAACTCTACTGAGACACTGAGGTAGAACCTTAAGGAAGACACCAGAACATCTCCAATTACCCCGAGACTGCCTCCTCCCCTCCACCCTTCAATTAATTACAATCAGTCAGCGAGCAAGGCCGCCGGCCCAGAATGCCATGCGGCGGGAGCGGATGTCCCAAACAAGCATCTTCCCACGTCAACTGCCACAAACTACGCGAGCTCCTGGCGTGAGCACCTGGCACCGTCTTGAACACCTGAGCCGGAGGTCATCTTCTTTACCCTCCTTCCATCCAGAGCCCTGCGCAAGTCTCTAGCTTTTGCTTAGCCTCAGTTTCCTCATTTGTGGAAATGTAATTATTCTCTAAAATTTACCACAGGGAGGTGAGAGTCAAAAAGCTCCGGGGAAGATACAAGCGACTTCCCAACTTATGGCTGTTAAGCTCGTGGCGTTCACTAAACAGCCCAAGACAAGTCTCTCCAAGTCACCTCGACCCCTCATTCTTTCCAGCTCTGCGCAGGTGCTGAAGCCTCTGAGCCCACCCTCCGCGGAAGTCTTGCGACACTACCATACCTGCAATCACCTGGTTAGCAGGACCTTCCAGCTGACCTACGACGAAGTCTTGCACGAGCCCCCACAGGGCGCCCGTAGGCACTCCCGCCTCCAGAGCGGCGGCAGCC
>NW_022900920.1:2214243-2221017 GCF_012274545.1 Fukomys damarensis
GGGCAACTGCGTGGGGAGACAGCGCCAGGAGAGGCCGGCCGCCCCGGGACACTCCCGCAAGCGAGCAGGTAGGCTGAGGAGGGGAGTGGGACACACGTCCGGCAGTAGTCCCCGCCGTACCGACGCCTCGGGTTCCCGAGTGACCTCCCGCGGCTACTGGTGCCCCGGCTGCTTCGACCTGGACGGGGCCCCCGGCACAGCGCAAGTGGCAGCGGAGCCGAGTTGGGGCAACTCACTCCTACTGGGAAGCTCCTGGTGGGGGCGGGGGCAGGAAATGTTTGCAGACCGCAGCCGGGCCGGCTCAGGAGGGGGTGAGGGCCCGGGCGCCGCTGCCCGATGGCCGGACGCCTCCCCAACTCGGAGTGAGCGAGGCAACACCAGAGGTTCCTTCCAGAGACTGTGTCATTATCGGGCTGCAGATCGTGTCTGCCGGCATCCGACTTGCAAAAGCAGTGCAGGACTCTGGGAAAGAAATTTTTACTTAACCTCCCACCCCACCCTCAACCGCGCACGGCTTTTTGAGCCTCTGGCCGTCTAGGAGTCTAAGAAAGGTACGGTGCCAGGGTGAAAATCACCCTTGGGTTTGTTGGGATCCTTCCCAGCCCTAGGAATGGGATCCACTCGCTGGCGACCCGGGTTTGTTGGGATCCTTCCCAGCACTGGGAATGGGATCTGCTCTCTGGGGGATGATCTGCGAGGCTCCGAGAGCATAATCTCACTTTCTTGGTACGCCCCTTCAATCCTGTAGCTTCGTCCCGGGAAGAGATCTGGAGGTCAATTCCTTGGGTCTTGTAAACTCACTTCCTTCTCTGAGCATGTTGCAAGGACTTTCTGAGAATGCTAAAATAGCCTTTAGAGATCAAAAGGACCTTCGAAACTTCTTTGGATTCCAGACAGATCAACCTATCTCATCTCCGTGTAGATCCAGAGAGGTTGAGCAACTTGTTCGAAGTCACACAGCTAGCTAGTGCAACTAGAGCTAGAACCCAGTCTCCTATTCCGCCCTATTGCCACATATCCCTTTATGTAAGAGGAACCACAGGCACAGTTGTTAATGAAGTGGAAACTCTAGTTGGAGTTTCCTGTCTGCTTTGACACTGGAGGTATGTTGCTTAGGTTGCGGAAACTGGGAAGGAGGATGGGGGAAACGAGGAAGTAGGGAAGGATGTCTGTGTGTTGGACAGGATGACTTGTGAAGAAAAATACGTGTTTTTATAGAAAGAATGAGGATTAAAAGCATTTTGAGGGCAACCGTGGTCATCCTTACTGAGGAAAGTTGATTCCTCAACCCGAAGGCTTTAGTTCTTCCATACAATCTTTCAACAAATTTTATTTTTTTATTTTGTGGTACTAGAGCTTCTTGCATGGTAGACATTCTACCACTGAGCTACTACTGAGCTACGTCCCCCACATATTTTTTTTTTTATTGTAATTTTGAGGCAGTGTCTCACTGAGTTGCCTAGACTGGCCCTCAAACTTGGAGTCGTCCTGCGTCTTAGATAGTTGGAGTTATAGACGTGTCCCATTTATGATTAGTTATTTATATGCTCAGTCTTTAGTTTTACAGCTTTTGCAATCGATAACCCTCTCCTACCTAAAGCCCTCCCCTTCTTTTCCTGGCATCAAACTGTTTTGACTTTCTTTGCTGATTATTTTTGCCCATTGTCACCTCTTGAGGTGGGGATACCCATAGCTCAGTTTCACATTCTGGGCTTTCTCACTATATTCTCTCCCAAAGAAATCTTACTCAGTTAAGCTACTCTCTCCATTGGGAAGATGCTTACATTTAAATCTTCAATTTGAACTCTGGACCCCATCTCTAGATGCCCACTGGTCACTGACATAAACATCTCTAAAAAACAAGCTCGACATCTCCCCTCAACTTCCTATTCTTCTGTTCTTCTAGCGCTGCTTCCTTATCCTCTGCCTCCCAACCAGTCAATCACTGGGGCCTACTGGTTCTTCTTTTAGCAGACCTTCCCATTCAACCTCATGTCCTTGTCACCTGAAGTCCAACTCTTCTTCCAGGCTGAAGTGAGTTTCTCACAAAGGGCAAGTTTGCCTTCGGTCATTAATCGAAAACCTGCATACAGTGTCCTCCCCAGAAGACATATGTCAAATTAACCTGTTCCAAATCTTGTAAATTCTGTGTTTAAATGTTTTCTGCATTTTGTCATTCCTATAAGATCTTTGACCTCCACGGTTAGTAAACTAGCCCAGTTCTTTTTTCTTTTTGGTGGTACTGGGGATTGAACCTAGGGCCTCATGCATGATAGGCAAGTGCTGTACCACTAAGTTACATCCACAGCCCTCTTTATTTTATTTTGAGACAACATCTTGGTAAATCGCCGAGGCTGACCCAAACTTGTAATCCTTCTGCCTCATCTTTCTGATTATCTAGGATTATAGATATGTACCACTGCCTTGGGATTGGCCCCCTCCTTTTAATACCTGGTATTTTTTTCTCTCCCCTGATGTTAAGGATACCAACATTTGCTGGTGCAATTCCTCTTCTTTCTGATAGTCTTTCTTTCTTGAACGTCCACCTCACAACCCCTGCCCTCAATGTGATTGTTTCTTCTAAGAACTCCTGCAGAGTTCTTAGACACAATTATTAGTTGTGTCTTTGATGTTTACAGTCATATGAGCAACTGTATTGCAATCAGGGGGCCTGGGTTGTCTTTTCCCTTTGTGTTGGTCTGTCCCTGTCACTTACTCATTCACTTACTCACGTAACCATGTACACAAATAATTAACATAGTGACTTCTACAGAGGAAACACTCATGTTTGATTTTAGAAAGCTAATCCAACTTCATCCTACCACCTGCATTTTTAATGTAAATATTTTACTGAAGTATGTATCTGCATTTTTAAAACCTGCTAGTTAATCATTATTTTAATTCTATTCACCTCAATAGGAATAGTTCTTTTGTAAAGTCCAAAGTCAAGGGGAACTCTGTAGGATGACAAGATTTGGTACAAGGGAGGAATCCTTCACAGCATGCACCTGGCATTCCTGTAACATCTGTAGCTTATTACTCTTTGACAGGGACATAGTTTCATATTGTAAGGCTAGTGTTTAAGGCTGGAGGTATAGCTCAGTGGTAGAGTGCTTGTCTAATGTATGAGGTCTTCATTCAAGCCCCAGCACTGCAGAAAGAAAAACTGAAGAGAAAAGAAAAAAAAGAAAGGACTAATGCCTGAAACTTAACTTCCCCAGCTCCCATTGTAAGTTTTACCTTCCTTTTGGCACTGGTGTGGTGGGAAGAAATTCTTAACAGAGAGCTAGGACCTGGGTTCTAGTCCTAGGCCTCTGCACAGTGAAGTTGGGCAGATTACCAAGCATTTCTGGGCCACATTTTCAATATTTCAGAAAGAAAGGGAGTTGTGCAAGGTCATTAGAGATGTTTTATTATCTTCAAAAAGGTTCAAAACTGAAGTTACCAAAATGAAACCTTACACCTTATAATGCTACCCTTTGTCCTTAGTTCTGTCTTCTCATTTACTTGACAGGTGAAGCAGGAGCGCAAGGCTAGTGGTCAGGGATTCTTGGACTGAGTAGGTTTATTCGATTATCCTCTTGTCTCATCAAATTTTGTGATTGCTGCTTTTTTATTTTGACTTTTTATTGTTAGCTGAATGCTTCCCCATTAGGCTCGGGTTCCTCTTCTCAAGGTGCTGGCTGTCCTTGCATGCTTCCAAGAATACTCGGGGATTTACTCCTTTGGAGGGGCTACTGCCACCCACATGGAACAGGGTGAAGCAGCCCATCCCCTAGCTACTGCAGGGAGAAATAGAGGTGGTAGAACAGGCAAGTCTCTTGCCCAGCCCCACCCTTTGAGAATGTGGCAGGGGCGAAACCCAAATATCTTGACTTTGTGATGTGCCAGGTATATCTATTTACATTCTGGAATCTCAGGCTTTCGGCAGACACACTCAGAGCCATGTTTGGGGCTGGTTGGGCTTGGCATTGTGGTTTCAAGGAGTATGCTTCTCGTTGTGTGGTTTGTGTGGATATTCTTGAGGGAGTAATTGAGTAACTTCTCTGTTTGTTCAGTAAATATTTACTGAGTGCCAGGCACCTTGCTGGCTATGAAAAGATGTAGTGCTTGGCCACATGGAGCTTACAGTCTTGTGGGCACAGATAATAAACAGTAGACAAATTACATATAATCATGTGAATGTCGTATGAATATACAATTATATATTATATATGCTGGTAATTCCCACATTTATAATCTCAGTTCATCCTTGAGCCTTGTAGATTTTGCTGTTTATTCAGCATAGCTGGTATCCAAAAGACTTCTCTGTTTCACATGTCCAAGCTAGAATGAACCTCTCTTCCCATTCCTGTTCCTCCCCAACTCATTCTCATCTCATTTAGAGGTGATTTCATCCTTCCAGTTGCCTAAGAGTCTGCAACTCTGGAGTCATCCCTGACTTCTCTTAAATCCCATATCCATTTAATCAATAAATCCTGTTGGCTTTGTCTTCAGTATATCCTGAACCCGACTTTCCCAATTCCCACCACCTTTACCCTGCCTAAGCCACCACCAGCCTCTTATCTGACTTTCCTGCTTCCCCTGTCTCCTGAAAGACTGTTTTCATCACAGCAGCCAGAGTGATGCTAGAAGCTGTAGAGTGTTAGATTTTGTTGCTCTATGTTCACCCTTTCTTGTGATTCCATTTTATCCAAAACTCTTGCACTAGCCTGTAAGGAATGATAAATTTGTCCATTTACCTTTATTAAGCCATCTCTTGCTGTTCATCCCCTTGCTCAACCCCCTGGTATCTGAATGGCTCTCTTGCTATCCTTGGCCCAGTCTAGTATTTCAGACCCTCCCAGGTCATCCTATTTAAAATTGACCCTCGTCCTTCTCCAGCCTACTTTCAACATTATCTGCCTTCCCTGTTTTATTTTTGTCCATAATTCATATCATCATTGACCCAGAGAGTTCGTGAAGTCAGTAGAAAACAAAAGTGCACACCTGACTAGATCTTTGGACTTAGGCAGTCAGTCAGCCTGCCTGTCTGCCTGTCTTAGAACAGCAGCCTTACCAATAAAGAGACTGGCGCTGCAGCCTCTCTCCAGGCATTGGCAAGGTCTCTAGTACCTGGGATATGATTTTGCTATGATTTGGGAGCCTCATCCTGGGAGAGCTTAGAGTGAAGCACCGTATAAGGTTCTAACGAGGCAGTAGCACTTTCTTATTTCATATGTGTGTCCATGTGAGAATGGACTCCTCTCCAAGGCAGGGTAGGTATGGGCTGGCCTAAAGTAAGGCAGGATGTCAAGTGATGCAGATTCCAGGCCTCTCTACTCATTGACTTGCTAGAGAATTTTTAGAATCATAGAATTTTAGAGCTGAAAAGGAACCTAAAAAGATTTCTTTAACCTTTTTTTTTTTTATCATCCAGCTATTAAAAAGAGAACAAAGGCGTATCTGCTTCCTGCCTAGTTCACAGAAGTATGGTGCAACCTGTATAAAAACTGCATGGTCTTTAAGTTTGTGCTGAGGTCAAGACATTGTAGAGAAGTGATCAAGCTCAAGTGTATCAAAAAAGAGGGGATCTAGTGTCTTCCTTGCCACTTTTTTGAGTGGTGATCTCAAGTAAATAGTTGATTTTGTGCTCGGTTGGTCCTCTGGTCAAACAAACAAACAACCAGTGTGGTGGTGCTCACCTTTAGTCGCAGCACTCTGGGAGACTGAGGCAGGAGGATGGAAGTTTCGGTCTAGCCTGGGCAACTTAGCCCCTTAGCAAGACCCTATTTCAAGTGGAGTGGTACCTTAGTGCAGAGACCCTGAGATGAATCTCTTACTGTATACACACACACACACACAGAGAGACACACAGATAAAACAGAAAGATGAGATAATATTTCCAGTTAATTTTCACAAAATATTGTGGTGATAAAAATAAGCTACCACTGATTTTAAAATTGCTGTCATGGCTGCATGACAAACCAGAGTTGTATCGGGCATTGGTAGGAAATGACGCCTCTGGTGCTCTGCTCCTTTCTATGTTTGTTTTGCTTTGGTCAAGCCTCTTGATCGCTTTGGCCTCAATTTCCCCAATATAACTCTTTCCCTGCTCCTCTCTCAGGTTGTAAGAATGAATTGAGACCCTGAATGAAAAGAGACTTTGTGAATTTAAGAAGTTTCTATTCCAAGCTCTATGATTTTTATGCATAACAGTCATATCTGGTGATTTATCCTACCAGATCGTTGACGCTTACTCTTTTTAAGATGCAAAACTCTAAAAACCATTTTGGAGTAGGGACTATAAAAGGTCTTTCTCTCAAAAGCTTTATCTCTGAAAGAAGAGAGGTGGAGGGTGAATTGGTGAGCAGTCAGAAATTACTTGAGGTGAATCCATTTGAGAGTGTCCTGCATTGCAAGAGCCTAGCCTGCTTGGTCTGTTACTATGATACCACTTGTTTGAGGGCTCTAGGCTTTTGAGACACTAGGGCTGGAGGCCCCCAACAAATGGCTCCTGTCTGCTGTGTTTTTCAGGTTCATGTTACCACCTGTCATCATTTCTGTCTTCTCCTTGGAA
The DNA here is from genome assembly GCF_012274545.1 of Fukomys damarensis. Lineage (NCBI taxonomy): Eukaryota > Metazoa > Chordata > Mammalia > Rodentia > Bathyergidae > Fukomys > Fukomys damarensis. Next base: position 2,220,803 of record NW_022900920.1, read on the forward strand.
GTCATTGATCACTTTTGGGGATTTTTTTCTTGATGTTTTTCTGTTTTTGTTTTTGTTGCTTTTTGGGTTTTGTTTTTGTACCAGGGATTGAACTCAGGACCTTGGGCTTGCAAGACATGTGGCGGCACCACTGAGCTAAATCTCCAGCCTTGATTTTTTAAAAATTGTGGTTAAATACATATACATAAAATTTACTTTTTTTTTTTTTTTTTTTT
>NW_022900920.1:2221082-2276282 GCF_012274545.1 Fukomys damarensis
TTTTTTTTTTTTTTTTTTTTTTTTTTTTGAGACAGGGCTTTGTTGTGTAATTTAGGCTGGTCTTGAACTCACTATGTAGCCCAGGCTGGCCTCAATCTCGTGTTGATCTTCCCACCTCAGCCTCCTGAGTACTGAGTGCTGTGATTATAGGCATGCCACCGTGCCCAGCATCTTAACCATTTCAAGTGTACACTTTTGTAGCACAAGCATATTCACATTGTGTACAACCATCACCACCATCTGAGTATAGAACTTTTCCATTTTCCCCAACTGTACCCATTAAGCAATAATAGCCTATTTCCCCCTCTCCAGGCTCCTGGGAACTTGACAGGTGATTTTTGTTGTTGTTATTTTATTTTATTTTTTTTTTTAGACAGTCTGGGCTGACCCACACTGATGATTCTCCTACCTCAGTGCTAGGATTACAAAGCAGCCGCACACATTTTGTTTTTGAACTAGTGATCAAACTCAGAACTTCACACATGCTCTACTACTGAGCTAGCTCCAGCCCTGCTTTTTGTCTCTCTGAATTTTAGTACTGTAGATATCTCGAGTGGAATCATACAATATTTGTTGTTTTCTGATTAGCTTAATTCACTTAGCATGTCTTCAATATTCATCTGTACTGTAGCATGTGTCAGACCGTTCTTTGGTACCGGGGATTGAACTTGGGCCCTTGCGCTTGCAAGGCAGGCGGTGGAACTGCTGAGCTAAATCCCCAGCCCAATGCCACTGTTTTTCAGCTCCTTTCCATGGAAGACATGTAAGCCTGTGGTTCCCACGGGAGCATGTAGAGAGTATTAGGGTGACGTGGCTACTTGGTGAGCTGGTCTGCTACACAAGACCATGTGCTTGTCTCTTAACATCTCTTTCTGCCTTCTGAGCCCATGAGGAAGAAGACTTGAGCTCACTGTGCATCTGTGCCTTGGACCACCTTCAGCCTCTCAACTCCATTTCTTATTGCCTGCAGAAAAGGGAGCCTGTTGGAAAAGGACGAAAGTCCCTGTGGTATCGTAAGACATCAGGAAATGTGAGGGGATGGGGATGGCTCCTCACTAATTCCTGGTTGCTCTGGGAGGCAGATTCAGGAGCCAAGGGTGAATGGTGCAGTCTTTTCAGAGCCCAAACCTGGGCATCAGTGAGTCAGCAAGCAGCCTACCTCTTCACAGGTGAACCTCGGCACTTGGAGGTTTGTTGTTTTAAGGTCTCAAGAGAGCTGCAGTTAGCAGCAGCTCATCTTTGCCCAGCGCATACTATGTGCTAGGAGTATCAAGTTTAAGATCTAGGTAAATAGGGCTGGGGATTTAGCTCACTTGTTCCGCCACCTGCCTCGCAAGCACAAGGACCCGAGTTTGATACCTGGTACCAAAAAAAAAAAAAAATCTAGGTAAATCTTCACCAATACCCTGTGCGAGTACTATTAACACCTTTTCATATGTGAAGAAAGTGAGTCTTAGAAAGGCTAAGACCACACAGCTTGTATATCTCAGAGTCCGAGGTTTTGGCCACTATAGCTGAAACAGGAGAAAGAAACCTTTTTTTCTTGTTGAGTTTTGGTTTCTAATTTGAGTTTATTATTGAGCACTATCAGTCACCTTGGTAGGTCTGTTGACTTGAGTTTCCCTATTTTACTAGTGGGAACAGTTCTCCCTGTTTCACCTTTGGGAAAGTTGGTGGTCAGGAAAGTGAAGTGGTCGTGGTGATCATGATGCTGTGCAGAGGCAGAGCTGGAAGCCAGCTGCCAACTTGACCACAAACTCCGGCATTCACAGCTCATTCCACTGTGCTGCAGCACCAAACAACTAGTGGAAAGCTTCAGAAGGTCAGCTGTGAAGTCTGTCAGCTCCAAGGACTGCAGCCACTCCCCTCTCTAATTTCCTGGTCCCCAGACTACACCCTCCTCAGGTAGAAGCCCCTGGAAACCATCACCTTGGGTCAAAGTGCTTGACACGTGGTAGGTGCTTGATAAATTTGTGTTGCCTGCTGTTTGAGGGCTGAGTGTGCTAGAGGCAGTAGAATCCCAGCCAACACTATGTTCCTAAAGAAAGACACCAGTAGAATGCAAATACTGTCATTTCCTCCGCCTTCTCCCAGAGCGAACCTCCACTTTTCAACTCTTAGATGCCAGGGACTTGAAGAAAGTGGTGCCCACGCTTTGGAGACTTTGAAGTATTCCCAAATTCCCAGGGGAAAAGGGGCAGAGTGTGTGCAGAAGGAGGTGTCTCTCTTGTAATTAATAAGATGAACCATCCTTTGCTTTGCTCAGCATTTTGTAGTTTTCAGAGTGCTTTCTCAAGTATCATATATCATTTGATCCTCACAGTCATCCTGCTAGGTAGGCAGGGCAGGAATCACTTTTCCTCTTTTGCAGATAAAGATACTGAAACTTGGTGAGGATGTTAAGCTGTCTGCATTTATTTACTAATAAGGGGTAGAAGCCAGCCAGGTGTGGTTGCCTGCCTGTAATCCCAGCACTTGGGGAGGCTGAGGCAGGATGATTATAAATTCAAGCCCAACCTGGGCAATTTAGTGACTTGGTGAGTCTCTGTCTCAAAGTAAAAAATGAAAAGGGGCTGGGCCAGGAATTTTGCTCAGTGGTTCTTCCGCCTGCCTCAAAAGTGTAAGGACCGCAGTTTGATCTCCGGTACCAAAAAAAAGAAAAAGGGCCGATAAGAAGTTCAGATTGAACTCAGTGTAAAGGCCCTGGGTTCAGTGCTTAGCACCCCCCCACACATACACACACGCACGCACACACATAAAAAGTAGTTTGGGTAGCAGAAGCCATAGGGAGACAGTGACTACCTTGCTTTCTTACTGTGGTAAGAAAGGCACAGTGCAGTCTCTGGATCTGTAAATTACCATTTAGAATAATCAAATTAAATGTGATTGTGAAGTAATCAACTAGGTGCCCACATATCGCAGATGTTTAGGAATGATGGTGGTGGGTTGTTAATAGCAGTAATCAATTTGATGTCTTGTATTCCAGTGACCATTGCTCAATCCCAGTGTTGGGAGCAGTAGAGTATCGCCGCAAATGCTTCAACTTGATTCTGGTCACCTTCAGACACTTCTCTGGGGTCACAGTGTATAGAAAGGATCAAACACTCAGGTTTTTGAAGCAAGCGATGGAACCACTGAGCTAAATCCCCAGCCCTTTCTCAGATTTTTCTAAGATTTTATTTACTGAGTATTTGCATGTTATTATCCCAGCTCCTCCAGGTCATTAAGTATTTAATCTCGAGCAAGCTGTTTTGAATTTTGGTGGCCTCATCTTTCTTGATCTTAAAATGGAGGTTACTGCCTATTCTTAAGGGTTATTGTGAAATTAAATTACTACACATAAAAAATGATGCCTGAGACATACTACATACAATAAATGTCATTAGTTTTGCTGTTAACACTATGTGTGGGACTGTAGTTAAGCCAGCTGTCGTCTCCACATGTGAGGAGTATAGCTAAAGAAGTTCCTGTGCAAAGCCTGGCTTCCTCAATGTGCCCTGGGTTATTTACTAGTCTTGTAATCTCTTTCCTTCATTCATTCATTCAGGAAGGCAAATTGGAAGCAAGATGTGATTTGGTGATAACCTTGAATCCAGTTTCATGGTGGTGTGGCAGGGCATGCTGGGCCTCATGCATACTAGGCAAGAGCACTACACTGAGCTACCTTCCCAGCCCCTTTTAAATTTTATTTTAAAACAGAGTATTGCTAAATTGTCCAGGCTGGCCTTGAATTTGCAATCTTCCTGCCTCAATCTTCTAAGTATCTGGGATTATTAAAGGTGTGGACACCACCAGGCCCAGCTCCAGTTTCATTTTTTAAAACGTGAATCATTCACAAACACTTGAGTATTCTCATTAGTAACAAATCACTCCCAACACATCCTGCAACTCTTACTGCTGACTTTTTAGCAACAGCTGATGGCGACTTTTCTCTGCTTATGTCTGAACAGATTCAAATATTTCTTGCCCAGTGGGTCAGTGCACTGCCATTGATAGAACACCGGCAGTGAAAGTTTATATATACGTCATCTAATCCTCCTGATAATCCACCGCGGTGGGGCTCTTCTTCACTTTAAGGGAGAGGCTTGGTGATATTTTCTATTCTATGGAGGGAAGTCATACCATGAGAAATGGAAGATTTTGGTTGCTAGACTTTTTTCCCCCCATAATGAGATTGAATCCAGCATCTTCACACTGAACCTCTAAGTTGCCTAAGTTGCTGGGTTCACACTTGGAATCCTCCTGCCTCCATCTCCTAGAATACTGAGATTACAGGCATGGACCACTGTGTCCCGCCAGACCACTATTTTTTATTCTCAGCCTTGAGTTTCTTCCATTCCGTACCTGCCTCATTATCAGTTTCCACAAAGAGCTCACTGGGCCCTAAACAGGTATAGCAGGTTTACTGATGTCATTGCCATCTGTGACTAGCAGCACTCTGCTTTTGCCAGTTCTTGCTGTGCACATCCTGAACATGCTAGAGAGTGCACTTGTGACAACCTTTGTGGATCTGCCCATCGTCCCTCCTCTCCAACCCCCCACTAAGTGTCTGGTAAACAAACCACACTATCCTCTGTAATATGAGATGCTACATGTAGCATTGATTTTTTTTTTTTTTTAGCGAAAGTACTCTCTTCCCCCAAAATAGACTGTCATGTGGCGCAAGCATTTCATTTCCCAAGCCCCAAGCCCTCACAGAAGCTTCAGGAATCATCACCACTAAAGCCAGTGACATTTATTGGTCCCTGACTTCATGTGCAGTAAGCACATGCTGGATGTCTGATATCACTATCTTAAGTTTTCACATCAGCCTTGTAATGTAGGCATGATTATTATCTCCATCTTAATAAAGGCCTAGTAACCTCCAGTATACATATGAGAAAGCCCAGAGTTAGGAGTACGACATTGGAAAGTAGAGAAGCTAATTTTTATTTGTTTATTTGGTTTTGACACAGGGTCTCACTGTGTAGTTCAGAGTGGCATTGAACTTAACTATGTAGCCCAAACTGGCCTCAAACTTGCAGCAGTTCTCCTGCCTTGGCCTCGTGAGTGCTGGATTCACAGGTGCACAGTACCACACCCTCCTGAGAAGCTAATGTTTGATACAGTCCTGACATTTGCATCCAGGAGGCCTATATGTATACACTGTGGTCAAGTGCCTCTCAGAATTAACTGCCTTTTCTTTCGGTGAGTGGGGCACAGTGTGAAAGGACAGCAAAAAGGATGAGGGACTGAATAATACTGGAATTTCTGTGATTTATTTTTCTGAACCCATTTCTAGCACCTGCCCGCCCCTCCAGGCAGATCCACAACAGTGCCAAGGGTCCAGAGGAGCCTGCCAGGTGATCCTCGGGGAGCCTAGTATTCTACCCACTTGTGTCTGTGTCCCAGGATGACTTCTGTGTTTGCTCCTTGCCCTTTTACTCTCCAGTCCCACAGAACCCAGGGCCCTCCTGTGTCTGGCTCTTTGTGATGTTCCTGCAGATGGGAGGCCTTATTGGGTGAGAAACTCACTGCTACAATGGCTTTTTACAAGGCCCACGTGAATCTTTTTGTTTGTTTGTTTGTTTTTGAGGCAGGGTCTCACTATGTAGTTGAGACTGACCTGGAACTTGCTATGTAGCCCAGGATGGTCTTGAACTCACAGCGATCCTCCTCCCTCAGCCTCTCAAGTGCTGGGATTACAGGCGTGCGCCACCACGCCCAGCTCCAAGTGAATCTTTTAAAAAATCCACATGTTGTAGACTTTGTTGTTTGGGTTCTCTCTAGGAGGATGGATGAGCTAATCTTTGGGGTCAGTAGGCAGAAGGAAAGCTGTATTTACTGGGGACTACCTACAATCTGTGGCCAAGCTCACCTGTTTGATACTGAGCCTATCTCTGTCCTTCTGAGCTGGGTGTTCTATGGAAGATGCAGGGCTTGAGGTTGGCCCATTGTTGACAGCAGGCACTTTGCCTGCGTTCCTGCATAGAGGCACTCAGGCTGCTTTGGTTGACAGCACCATGTCTTGAGCATTCATCTGTTCTGGGGCTGTGGCCCAGAGAAGTGTCCAAGGAAAGACTGGCCTCCAAGGGACTTTGGAATATATCCACCTTCTCAGGCTGGCTTGAGTATGGATGGATACATATCCCCTTTTTAATCTTTTAATTTTTATATTTTGAGACACAGTCTCGTTGTGTAGCCCAGACTGGCCTTGAGCCCAAAACTCTGCCTCAGCCTCCTGAGTGCTGGGATTATAGATGTGTATCATCAAACCCTGCATGGGGATCCCTTTTGTGGGATGGATCTTCACTCTAAGTTCTAGGGCTGTGGATCCTTTTTCAAAACTCATGAGGTTGATAAACTTGTTCAGAATCCATCATTTTTGAGGGAAGGAATGTATTACTGGGGAATTCACTGGGAAGAACAGGGGTACTGATTCTGAGAGGTAAAACCACTGGTCAGTGTAAGTGCAGATGTGGCATACACTTCCTGAGCCCTTTCTAATACTCCATCCTGTCTTGTTCTTGCAAACATACGATATGTGTGTGTCATATCATCTGTGATAGCTTATGGTCTGCCTGGGAGAGGAAACCAAAGCAAAGATATGGTACCATTTTAAAGAAGGCAATCTGCAGACACCTGCTAAATCGTGTAGTAGACAGTGTAACACACAGGCACCACATAGACGCTTCAGAAAAAATTGAGGTGGAAGAGGTCCCTATGAGCTCTAGGTATTATGGGAAGGCCTCTGGGAGGGGTGCTCAGTTTGAACCTTGGAGAATTGGTGTAGCATTGGGATAGAGCAGGTATGAGGGGCAGTAAATATGATTTGAGGGGTACACATTGGAGGGAAGCAAGCAATACGATTTTTTTATTGTAACAGTAATATGTGTTCATGTAAAAGACACACACACACACACACACACACACACACACTACACACCAGAAAAAGCCAAAGCAGAAAACCTTGCCCACACCCAGAGAAAGTCTCTGTTCTCATTTGATGTTTATCCTTCCAGGTTAGCTTTGCTTTTGTTTTCCCTCCCCCATCCAGTCCATCCATAGGATCCAATCAGTTGTGCAAGACTGGGACATTTGGGTGAACAGGAGCCCTTATTGGTTCTTGTCAAGGGGTACAAATGATTGAAGTGGTTTGGGAAGAAGCACTCAATATCTGCATCTATGAGCAGGCAGAATTGGAGCCCATCAGAGCACAGTGGCTTCTCCGCCTGACTTGGGACTTGTTTCTTCACCCACACATGTGACTGTGCCAGGGTTGGGGTGGAAGGAGTCAAGGTCAAGAATTTCTCTAGAGTTGTCTTGGGAGCTTTCTGCCTACCTGCCACCCCCAGCCCAACCTCTTCTGTAGATTCTTCTTTTTTCTGTCATCCATGTTCTGCAGCAGTTTTCCACTTCTGGAGTTGGGGACACACAGCCAGTTTTGCCACACCACAAACCTTTCTTTCGTGCGAGGTCATTTCAGGGGAGAAACTATATATAGCAGAGGACTAGCATCAGGATAACTCCATGTTCTTCGGGCCATTTAGCATCTCTCTTCTGCTGATGCAGGCAGGGTCACCTTGGACTGAGTGCCTGTCTTGTGAGGGTGTGGTAGGGGCAACGAAAAGCCTGAGGCAGTCCATTTTGCCCTCTCTGCATAAACCCATATATCTCTGGCTCCTCATCTTGATGACAAAGGTGTTGATCTCAAAATAATTTTGTGCTATTCTTTAAATTACCGGAACCCTTGAAGATGGAAGTCCCAAGGCCACTAGATGTAAACACAAAAAGTACACTGCATTGGTAGAAGCCAGGGAAAATGGTCCCCTTAGGGGTTCCACTTAAGTCTTGAGGTCCTGCAGAGCACAGGATTGGAAAACCACTAGGTAAGACAAGTCCTTCTAGCATTCTTGGGGCTGTCCTTGTGCCTAAAATCTCTCCGCCGAAATGACACATGTACAGCATTCCTAGCTTTGTGACTTCTTGGAGACTCAGCTAGGGATGGGACATAGCACAGAAATCTCAGGGCAGGTTTTTTTTTTGTTGTTGTTCTGGACAAAGTCGGGATAGCATAGAGTTTGCAGATGCAGTTTGGATTGCTGACTGCACTTTTGTATTATTTTTGGCCTGGCCTGCCCTTCATTCCTTTTAGCATTAGTTTGCCCCAAAGAAAGGATGAAAATGAGGATATAACGCATTTCAGGCAAGGAAAGTGCATTTAATTTAAGTTGCCTGTGGCTAAGTTACACACTTTATATGGAGTACATGTAGAGCATAGTGGTGCCTTCGTCAGAAACAGGAAAGCTGGAATCTGGGGCCAGTTAACCTTTATCAAATATTTGTGGAACCACCTGCATTATATTCTTGGAGAAGCTGAAAGGGAGATTCCAGCTGTTAGGACCCCTGACTGCAAGTGACAGAAACCAACTGACTATTTTAAGCAAGAAAGGGACCTCAGGCAGGACTGTTGCCTTGGAAAAATCTTGCTAGATTCCTCTGCTATTGCTCAGTTCTGCTTCTGTTTGGGTTTTCCTCTCTTCTCTGCAGCCTAGTGGCTTCTGTTATCAGCCTGTACGTCCCAAGTGTTCCTGCACAGTTCCAGCCATGCTTAGAGGGGCTAATTTCTCTCAGTGCAAAGTCCATACTCCTCAAGGAGAGGGTCAGCTTGGCTCTGCTTGGGTCAGGTCTCCACTGTTTGTCTCTTCTGCTCCTGCCAGGGGATGAGGTTGCATGAGAAAAGGTCTGGTAGGGGCCATTCTAGACACTAGGCAGATTGGGGGAGTGCAGCCCCAGCAAAAAGGAACTTTGAGCTGCCTGCATAGCCCTAAAGCCTTGTCCTGCAAGCCTTAATGGGGCTCTCTGGCCCCTGAGAAGAAACTAGGTGTGTGTGGAACATACAGTAGCCACACGAGGAGACTGAAAGAAGGACCTTGAGTAGAGCCTGCTTGCCACCTAACACATGGCTCTTCTAGGAAGATCTGTTGGAGGGAGGGACAGGGCACCTGAGCCCCATGTAGATAGTGTTGCACATGGGGAGCAGGAGTCTGTCCAGGTTAGCTCAGGGAGAGCGTGGTGAGGCAGTTGCCTCATGAGAGATGTGGCTGAAAAGCAGTTTGAAATTGAGATAGTTCTGTCTTTGGGGTCCTATGGCCTCTCTGCTTTTGTGTGTGCACTGGTTCTTGGCGTCCCTCTCAATAGCTCCAGCCTTTACCTCTTACTCATCAGCTTGTTCCATGGCTGAGCACACCAGTGCCAGCATTCTGGAGCTGTGAATTGGCTTCTCTGGCTCCCAGGACCACCTCAGTACAAGCAGTTGACAAGGGCCTGGTCATTTTGAAAGTGAGGTTGCCCTTTCAGGGCTTCGGACAGGGTAGGCATTGGGAAAAGCATCTTGTTGCTTATCCATCAGGGGGTGCCGAGGGCATTGGAAAGTAGAGCCTTAAATGATGAGATAGAGGAAAGGCTGGGAGGAGGGATCAACTTGAGTTAGAGCAAGGATACAGGGGGAGCTGCAGCAGGTGTGCACTTCAAGGAGGCGGCAGTGAGCGCGGTATGGCCTGCAGTGCAGCCTGACGGCTAAGCGGCCTGGGAAGGCACTTCTGCACTTAGAAGATGAAGAGTCAGGGAAGTGGAAGGGCAGGATAAAGATGGGCCAACTAGGAGGCTGTGGTACTCCAGCCAAGGGAAAGAATCAGTAGTGAAGTGCAAGGCGTAAAGAAGTTCCTTGGAAAGAGACCGCACGATTTGATGATAAATTGGCTGAAGCAGAGGATAGGCCAGATGCAGGAGATGCAGAGGCAGGGAGGAGCCTTGAGAGGGGCTGGCACAACTAGGGAGAAGCAGTAGGGTTGCTAAAGAGAGCATGTGTTTACTGGTTTTGATTGGGGAGAAGTTAAGCATTTTCAAAGCAGAAAGGGAAGTGGGGAGGGGGACGAAGAGATTGCCGGAGAATGGGTGTTGGGGCCACCAGCTCTGCTTCTTAGGAACTCTGATCTCAACCAAATGACCCCAGCTTCCTCTTCAAAATGGAAACAGTATCCTCCCAATTCACTCACCGAAATGTGGTGAAAATCACAGGTTATGTATGCACAACATCTTGTGCATGGAGACACGCGGATGCCAGCCCTGTTCTGATGGCCTCTGTGCGATGGTGCTGCATGGTAATCATCACGGGATCAGGGACATCTCTTGCCCTGGGATGTGACTGGACACAGGCTCCACCAGAGCTACCCTGTCCCATATTCCTGAACAGAGGACATTGCCATTGTGTATTATTGGGGGATAGTGTGGAAGGCATCACATTTCTAGAACTTGAATTTGGGGGCATTGAAGTGACCGGTTAGGTCTGGGATCACTTCATTGCCGGTGATTTCTGAGATTTCCTCTTATGGATGCTATGTATGTGTAGAGAAGCAGGAGGGAGATGGCAGAGCTTGCCTTCCAAGACATCTGGGGAAAGGCTTATCTCATTGACACTCCAGGGTGGGCCTACAAGGGCCACTCTGAGATGTGATAGGTGCCCCTCTTCCCACCTGTGTTGGCCTCCTTGGTTCTCTGTAGAAAACCATAATGCTCTTGTTTTAAAGATACCAAGAAAAGGGCAAATGATGAAACTTGCATCTGGTTTTGCTCCCAGCTGAGGGAAGAGTGGGTGGTAGGCAGTGACTTAATACTGGCTAAATTCTGGAGCCCACTGAGCCTGGGGAGATGTAGAAGGCTTGAGGAGGGGACCTGAGGTTAAGCAGGGGAGAGCCTTCCTTCTCATCCTGTCCTGACCTTTCTTCATCCCTCTGCTTCTCCCTGAAGGTGGATCCCAGCTCTCTTCTGATGCTTACATCCTGCTCTTGTATGTGCCTACTGGCCTGTTGCTTCCTTGTGGCTTACCTGTAGCTTCTTTTATTTGAGAAGGGCTGGTGTCCTTTGCCTCATACCATCTTTGATTTGTGTCGTTCTTACCTTCAGCCCATATGGCTCTTTCTGTCCATTTCCCCCCCAACAGAGCCTCTGTTGGAATTGCCTGCTGTCCCCCATCCCAGGCCAGACTTTGTATTTTCTTGCCAGCTTGCTCCCAAACTCAGCCCTTTGGAGTATTACTTTTCCTAAAACATAGCAGATGTGTATTTCCCTGGCCTGTCTAGTTGTTCTTGTCTTTGACCATAGAATTTGTCACTTGTGACAATAAATAGGAAATGAGAAGGAGCCAGGCCTCTTGACTGCCCTCCTAGCTGCCTGAATTCCTACTGGGAAGCAATCATAGTAACAGATATAATAAAGCTAATACTTATAAATACTTACCGGACACTGCTAAGTATTGCTCATGTATTATCTCATTTTATCTTCTTCATATACTCATCCTGTCATAGTTGAGGGATCTGAAGCTCAAAAAGGTTATACAATTTGGCCAATATTTCTGATAGGTTGAACCAGACTAGAGCCTGTGCCCATCTGACTTCCATGGCCGTTCTGGTAGCCTTGGCAGTGTACTTGTCCCCAAGTGGAGGAGGAAAGTTTCAAGAGCCTGTTGCAAATAGTAGCCTAGATAAGGAAACCTCACAATGTTATTCTTGGAACTGTGCTTTGTGTGTCTTCTCCAATATCCCAAACAATGCAGTTACCCTTTGGATAGAGGAGGTCAGAGTATTTCTGTTTTCTACGAACTCCCTGATTTCACTGTCCCATTTTGCAGTTGGGAAAACATCTTCCTGTAGCCTTAAGAGCTTCTTCTGGCTTTATCCCTACAAAGGGCCATCTGAACGACAAATAGCAGCTGAATCCCTTGAGTTCCCTTTACTGATCCTCCCATACAAATCATAATGCCATCCTATTCTGCATCTGCTTGAAATGCCCCAAGATGGTCTGGTGAACACACTCTGCACTGACATGGGATGGTTCTACTCTTGGTGTAGGCTCTTTGTGTCTGTTATTGCCCATGAGTGGTGACTTTCTATGAAGAAGAGATAATGAATTGCAGTCTCTGCTGATTGGGACATGTGTGACATTTGAGAAGCATAGTCAATATCATAATCACATTTTACATTTGGACAAAGATACAGTTTTTTAAATGGAAACTGTTGGGAGTGGAGTTTGACAAAATTTTAGTTGATATTAGAGTGGGCTATGTATTTTGAAACATCATCTTCCTTCAGGAGACTGTATATCCTGCAGTTCTGTCTTCTGTGTCCCTGCAGGGTTTACTGGGTGTCTCTGGGGAGGGTGCCCACCTTAAGGGGTACTGGAAAAGGTCAGGGGCTTGTTCAGATATAGTAAACACTGGTTTGCTAACTGGACTTAGTGGTAAGAACACAAGTTTGGACCAGACTAAGGGAGAGATTAAATCTCAGCTCTACTAATTATTGGTTATATTCCTTAACCTCTTAATGCTTGAGTTGCTTCACCTGTTAAAATGGATGGTGGTAGTCCCTACCTCATAACATAACTGTGAAGATTAAATAGAATAATACACAGTCCCTGGAACATAGCTGGTGTTCAGTCCGCCAGCTAGGGTGGATGCTGCTCTTGCCCATCCTAGCTGCCTGTCTCTGTTGGATCCCAGCCTCTTGGGGATCTGGCACTTACCCAGTGGCTTTGCACTCACTTCATGCTGTATGCTCAGATGAAGGCATTATCTGGTCCTAAGAGTTTGAGGCTAGTCTGAAGCAAATAGAAGTGTCCTCAACACTTGGTGGGGTTACGTCTTGATAAATCTATCATAAATTGAAAATACCCTGTCAGAAATTCATTTAACACATGTAACTTTTGAACATCATAGTTTAGCCTAGCCTACTTTAAGCATGCTCAGGACACTTATATAAAACTTACAGTTAGGCAAAATTATCTAACACAAAGCCTGCTTCATAATAAAGTGTTGAATAGGCCATGTAATATATTGTATACTGCACTGGAAGTGAAAAACAGAATGGTTCTGTGGGTATACCTTTTCACTAAAGTTGAAAAATTGTTAGGTTGAACCATCCTAAGTCAGAGATTATCTGTACTTTTGTAAAGCTCAGCTGTACCCTGAATTTCTGTGTATCAGACCTCATACTTGGTCCTAGGCATATATCTGGACAAAATAGATATGGCCTTGTCCTCAGGGCACTCAGCATGCCACAGGGGAGAGAATTATGAGTTCAGAGAAATGAATTGTTTTGGAAGAGGATCTGGAAGATTTCCCTGAGAAAGAGACATCTAAGTGGATCCTTGAAGGATGAGACTAAGGTAGCCATGTTTGTCTCTTGTGGCCTCACCCCCATCAAGGCTGACGGCTATCCATGCAACACCTTTAGGTGAATTAGAAAGAGATGCATCCTTGGGATAGGAGCAGCCCTGTCAGGGATCGTGGCTGGCAAGCGAAATTCTGAGAACTTTCCATTTCCACTGTCCCCTGATTCTGGCTCTCATGTAGTAAGCACAATCCCGGGGGTTCCTGCGGGGGAGGGAACTACATAGGGGTTGCCCATTTACAGCAGAGCTTGATGACTTCTAAGAAGGGAAGGAAGCCACTAGATGAAGCAAGTGGCTGTGTCACTTTTTGTGCCTGGTGAGGAGGTATTTTCAAGGAGATGGAAGAGGGAGGCTATGTCCAGAGCACTGTCTGGAGCTGCTGGGCTGGCCAGGAGGCACCCAAAGTCTGGTTTCCGTGGAGCTAGAGCTGATGACTTATCTCCTCTGACACGCCCTCCCAGTGGCAGGTTTTCCTCCCACAGTGTCCTATGAAGAGCCAAGGACCATCAGGAGGGACTGGGGAAGGAATTCTGCTGAGAAAGCTGGGTGAGAGTGAAGGCCCAAGTGCCTACCAGCACCAGCTCAGTCCTCACCTCCAGGACAGGTGCCTGTCTTATGCTGAGTTGTGTTGATCTTGCTATTTAATGTGGAATGTCATGGATCTTTGCACCTTTTTATTTGCCTTCTCACTTGAGACACACAACTTTTCATTCCACTGGTAGGGATAATAGACAAGTGCAAATGAGGGTTGGTAAGAGGAAATGGAAGGCCCTCTTCCAGGAGAGTACCTGGCCCATGAGAGGAAGTGGCATTTGAGTTCATTTCTAGGTGCTTGGATGCACACAGACCACCAATTTATGGGGCAGCCTAATCTCTCAAGCTGATGGAGAGAGGGAGCCTATGTTTTTTAGCAGTGAATCTGCATGACTTAGTTGTTACCTGGCTCATGTAGGTGTGCAATACAGTTTGGAGGTAGACTAGGCCCCTCCAGGATGTGATGGCCAAATTCTAACCTAGGCCTACCACTGATCTCCAGCTACTTAGTGACAGAGCAACTAAGAGATGTTCGGGGAACTTGAAATCATGTTGTAAGGAGCTAGGACTGCTTAGCAAGAAAACACAAAGGCATAGATCAGGAAGACTTGATATCCTGAAAGAACAGTCATCATGGTATTCTTACCATTTCTTACTTGTCATGTGATGTCGATCTCACTTAATCTCCACAGCAGTCCAAGAGAAGGATAATTATCTTCTCTCTGTTTAATAAGGTAGGAAACTGGGGCTTAAATAAAATGACACCTGGGATCATCTACCTGGGATTTGAATGGGTCTCTGACTTCACAACCCGCGGTTGTTGAATGAACCAAACACTTGCTGCCTAGAGATTTGTCATGTGATTTCAGTAGATAGAGTGGGTGCTCAGGAGTGGAAGTTCCAGGAAGTTTGTTTTCTGTTTCCCATGAGAGAGAGATTCCTTTCTAAAGAAGAGCAGTCTGAAGTTAGAACGAGTTGCCTCTTGGAGCCCAGCCTCCTGCAAGATCACGGTCAACTTAAAGGGAATCATTGCATCATCTAGTGCTCCAGGCTCTCCCAGAACTTCTCTGGCTTCAGCAGAATCTGGTTCTATGAAAATTAAGCTCTTCTTCTGTGGCCTGGCAGAGGCTTTTTCTGAATTGACCTGGGAGGGCCACCCTGAGGCAAACATGGGCAGCAGTCTTCAGACTTCCCAGGGTATCCCACCCTGGATCTGTCCGTTATGCTTCCTGCTTTGTGAGGGCCCCAGCTACTGGCCTTGGTCCAGATTTCCTCTAATGCATTCTAGGCATCATTGTGTAACAATGATGTGGAGTGGGTCACAGTATCACTTAGGCAGATCTCCAGATGCTGGCACAGAAGCTGGCACTAAGAGGCCTCCGGAGCATCATACTCTTCTGTGCTGTTGTTGCCAACCAGCTGGCCTTGGAGTTCTTGGGGCAAATGCATTTGCATGGTTGGACTGGCTGTCCTTTGACTTTTGGTTTGCCAGTGACTTTCTGTGGCCACATGGTTGGCATGGGGTACAGAGGGGTGTGGTGTGGTTCCAGAACCCCTGCTACAACATCAAGAGGGATAATAAGGGTAAGGGCCCTTCTGTAAACAGCAGAAACTGTAGGAGCAGGTCTGGCTGTGATTAGAATTGAGTCCTTGCAGGGCATGGTTGAGCATGCCTTTTTAATGACCAGAGCATTATGGTGGGACATCAGAGTTGAAAAAGCCCTAAAGGTCATGCTGTCTGGCTGTCCACCCAGAGTGGAGCTACTGTACTTAGTACCCTTGCCAGGTGGCCAACCAGACTTTCCTTGGGTGAGGCTAACTAGCTCTTGAAGGCTCTAGCTTTGGCCTGACCATCTGCTGAGTATGTACCTGACCTGCCTCACTGCCCAGACCATGGCCTTGTGAAAGCACTTCCTAGTGTTCAGTGCATACCTGCACACACTTGTGTGTGCCTTCCTTGTGTCTGCTACCTGCTGGTTCTGCATGACCAGGTCTGTTCCCTTTGGTGTTTTCCTAGTATTGCTCCTGGGATTTAAGGTGAGGCGAACACTGGTGACCTGTCTGTCAGTGTGGGGTGGGGTCACAGAGAGGCCATGTGACTTGCCCTGGCTATCTTTAATGTGTGGCCTGGCCTTCCGAAGCACACCATGGGAGATGCTTGATCTTGTTCTTTTGCTGCCCAAATACATTCTGGCTTCTTCCTGACCTCCAGCATGTTTTATGGGCATGATTTTGAGAGCTTTCTAAACACAGAGAGGCCAAAGCTTTTTGCTTCCTTTCTTTCCAGAATGTACCTGGCTGGAGGGTGAGGGTGGAGACAGACTTGTAGAAGCAATGTTGTGCCAGGAGCTGGACTTCACAGCTTTAAGGGAGGACCTGAAGAGATAATAATGTGATGGTTGGGTACCTCAGAGTATGGCCTCCTTGGAAAGTCTTTCCTTGGTCTCCTTGGGAGGCCTTTCACCTCCCTGCTCACTTTCTTGTATATTTATTTCCTTTTTGTCTTCTGGTGAGGAATCCTGAACTAGTTTGCATCCCAGCCAGGTTCACATCCTCTCCTCTGTCCACATAGTGAATCCCCAGATCTTGAGTTTTGATATCCGTGACACATCATATTTCTGTATAAGTCTCCTTCCCAGTCTCTGCAGCCGCGTACCACTTCAGAGCATCCTGTTTGCACCTGGCATGAGAACTTAAGTCAGATTCTCTAGATATGAGTCTGCTAGCCTCCTAGGTACTTGGTTTTGCAGGAAGTGACATCTTACTCCACAGGGACATTTTATAGATAGTACCTTAACCCTGAAGGACAGGTCCAGGGTGGGAGCTTCATAGACCATGGCAGGATAATGAGAAAGAAGGCATGGGAGCATTTGAAGGAAATTAACATTTATGGAGTACCTTCCATGTACCAGGCACACACTTTTCTCCTAACATTTTGGGAGGTGGCATCTTCTATCTTCATTATATAATCAAGAGCTAAAGCTTACTTAGGATCACAGGATCAGTTAATGGATAGGACCAGAGTGTGACTCCTCTTGCCTGTCTCTCCCCAGTCTGTGTTGCCTTTCTGCAAGACATCTATCTATCTCCATCATTTTCTTTGATGATGTCTAACCCAGTGCTAGGCATAACCAAAGTGATGGCTCTAGGAGGTAGGTTAGAGCTATCAGGCAGGGCTTAATAAGCGAGATGGTCAGGCACCTGGGGCTGAGGAGGGCAGTGACTATCGTCAGTCTTTGTGCTTGTTAGATGCTAAGACTCAGAGCTGAGAGAATCTAGAAGTGAAGTGAAGGCAAGGTAATGCTGGGTGTAGCAGACCTCTGATTATCTCCTGAGATGGATAAGGACCCAGCACCTTGGATCCTGGGTACTCGGTAGAGCTGGTAGTGGTGAAGCTATCTCCCTGCTTCTCCTGGGCCAGTTCTTGTCTCATGTCCCTTATTATACCCTTCTGTTTCAGGATAGCCAGTAGGATGGGTGTGAGGAGGCCCACAAAGCAGGGTTAGAATTTACTTTATATTCCTTTTTTCCTTTATGTTAGCTTTTTGTTACTCTGATAAAATACCTGAGAAAGTCAACTTAAAAAGAGAGGTTTTATTTTGGCTCAGAGGTTTGGTATCAGAGTTTTCAGTACATGGTCACTTGGTCCTGTTTTTTTGGGGCTATGGCAAAACAAGGAGCCCATGGAACAGGCAGCCATGAAGCAGAGGAGAAAGAGGAAAGAGAGATAGACAGACAGAGATAGAGAGGGAGGGAGACACACACACACACGCACGCATGCACGCACATGAAGAGGCTAATGTTCTAACATCTCCTCCCAGGATGTGCCTCAGTGATCTGACTTCCTCCTACCTCTTAAAGGTTTAACCACCTCCCAAACCTTTAACATAGAAGCCTTTGGGGATTCTTCCTGATCCAAACTGTAGCACCTTTTCACCAGTAGGAGCCAGACTTTTAAACCTCTCTTGGGTTCTGATGCTGCCTTTTCCACCTCTGCCCATGATTCTTCATGGGTTCCTCAGGAGTTTGCCCTAATTGTACATCTGCCACCTCTTCTGACCTCCCTAAATCTTAGTAGGTTGACTGGGAATCTGGACTCACTATTCCTTCTGCTCATCATTATAAAAGGGTTTTGAGGACAATAGCAACTTCAGTCCCTTTGGTGCTCAGCCCACCCTGCTGTATCACAGGGACTCAGGGGTACGGTGGCTTAGAGGATAAGAAGCTTATTTTCCTGTCTGGCTGATGTCCTTGAACATACCGTGAGGGGGCAGCTCTGCTGGTTGTGATCACCCTAGAATCCCAGATGCCATGGAATTGTTGCTGTGCCTGGGATCCAGCGAAGGGAAAGGAGGAGAATGTGTGGAGGAATCAGGCCTATTGCTTTTACACTCAGGCCTGCCGGGGCACCGTCCCTTTAGCTTACATCTCATTGGCAGCAGTGGACTCACAGAGCTGCCATGACAAGGGCAGCTGAGAATGTCGCCATGCACCAAGAAGAAGGGAAGGATTTGAGAAGACATCTAATAGTCTCATTACAAAGATATGGAGTATGTTTATTTGAACATGCTGGAGAAGAACATTTCTTTGTCAGTAATGTGCTCGCTGTCTCTTTGATAATTTGCACACGTGACCCCATCTGCCTTGGCAAATATCTGTGTGCCAGACGCTGTGCTGCACAGATTTGTTGAACGAGAAGCTGACAAAGGCACTTTGTGCCTTTTAACAACTCACAGTGTAGTCTGGAGAGAGCATATGTGGAGACCCTCTGTTGTGTGCTAGGCACTATAGACACAGAGCTGAAGGGGCACCCGTGGCCTCACTGTGCACCCAGTCGCGGGGACTAGGAAGGGAAAGTGAAGGATGGGAACAAGTCTGGCTTGGAGAATCAGGAGGTCTTCATAGAAATGGTATTCAAGCTGGGCACTGAAGGGTCCGATGTCAGCAGATGGAGGAGAGGTCTTCAGGAACAAGAACCAACAGCAGAGCCATGGACATGGGAGTTCATGGAGTGCTAGTGGCTAGGGTGTGGTCTGAGCATAGTGCAGAGGAGTAAGAGAAGAACATGCCTCAGACGTCCATGTGGCTCACTCCTCACTCCATTCTGTTAGTACCTTCCCTGTTCACCTTGTCTAAAATTATGTGCCCCTGATCAGTTTATCTTTATTTTTAGTGTAACACCTGTGAATGCCTGATATCGTCTGTTGATTTGTACCTTGTTTCTCCTTTTAGAACTTAAGCCCCCTAAGAACAAGGACTTGGTTTTGTACAGGTAAATAATAGGTACTCAGATATTTGTTGGATGAACAAGTGAATGGCAGTCTTCACTGAAGGTCATTGTTTTGGAAAATTTTGATCTCCATGTCAAAGAGTTTGGCTTTTAAAAGTAGATAGTAGGTCCGGGTATTTAGCTCAGTGGTTCTGGTGCCTGCCTCACAAGTGCAAGGATCCAAGTTCAATCCCTGGTACCAAAAAAAAAAAAAAAAAAAAAAAAAAAAAAAAAAAAATGTAGATAGTAGTAGGGAGCTGTGGAATATTCTTGAGAAGGGAATTGATATATCACTGTTAAGAGTCCTGGTGGCAGCAAGGAAGATAGGTTGGAGTGGAAAAAATGCCCTTTTCTCTGCCCAAAGCCACTTGCCCTTCAGCCTGCAGTGCCATTGGTGCAGTCCAAAAACTTGTTCCTGCGCATTATTTTATTTGGAGCTAAGAAGAGAAGTTCATCTCTGATGGGTCCTCGATCCTAACAATGAGTTGGGTCTGAGCTGACCTCTGCTTTTCTTGTTACAGGCCTGAGAGTCTAGGCACTCTTGTGCAATGCTGGTAAAAATGGGAATTGATAGTCTTACTGGAAAACAGGCAGAGAACCTTAAAAATATCCCTGTTCTTTGACCTAGAAATTTCACAATAAGAACTTTATCATAGGGAACTAAGCGGAAGGATGTATCAAGCTTTATTTACGAAGACTTTCACCTTAGTGTAAACAATTGGAAAAAGTCTAATGTGTGACTCAAGAACTCTCAAATCCATCTCCTCATCTCCATTGCTATTAAAACTCTGCCTGCCACCTCAATAAAGCCTGAGTCCAGGCCTTTTATGTCCACTCCTCTGCTATCACAGGAACTTCCTCACTGGTCTTCCTGCCTCTAGGACCCTAAAATCCACCAGCTCCTTGGGGTCCAAAGTGAGCCATCATACTTCAGCCAGGCATGGTGGTACATAGCTGTAATCCTAGCACTTGTGAGACTGAGGCAGGAGGATCACCATGAGTTTGAGACCACACTGGGCTATGTAGTGAGTTTAAGACCACCCTAAACTACACAGTGACACCTTGTTTTGTCTCAAAAAACTTAAAAAGCAGACGAACAGCAAACAAAAGCAACAAAACAAAACAAAAAGCAAACCTAAAATGTATATCTTCCTCTGTTTCATCTTCTCAGAGGTTCTCCCATCTCTTAGAGGCAGTGTCCACTCTTTTCTGCCCCAACCTGGCTTCCTCATGGACTTCCTTTCTGACCACTCCCTGCCTTGTGTCCTAGGCTAGCAACTCCCCAGACTCTTCTTCCTTGGCACTCAGAGCAGTCCTGTGCTTCAGAGTCCCCTGCCCTTTGCCTAGCTAACGCTGGTTCATCTAGCAGGACTCTGAGCAGGCTTCGGGACTTGCACAGGCTGAGTGATGCTCCATTTCTGTGTGCTTGTCCCTCAGTGTCTGTAGGGAGCTTGTTGTCAGGGCACCAAGAGAGCACCAGGGAGCAGCAAATGCTCATATTCTTTGTATAAAATGTAATATTTGCATATAACCTACACACACCCTCCTGTACACTTTAAATCAGCTCTTGATTAATTATAATACATAGCACAATGTAAATACTACGTAAATAGTTGTTAAACTACGTATTTGGGCGGATGTCTTTGCATGTTTAGTACAGATACAATTTCTTTTAAAATATTTTTTATCCTTAATGGGTTGACTCCATGGATATGAAGGGCCAACTATATATTGCTATCCTGGCACTTGTACCTTGATTTCTGGCTGTTCTTTATTGCCTGTCTCCCTTATTAGCTCTGACCTTGAGGGCTTATCTTATTGACTTCTGTGCCTACTCCTTAGCTTGGGGACTGGTACATAGGAAAAGCTCAATATAATTTTCTTTTGGATGAATGAATGAAAGAATGTATGAGTAGAGAATAATAGAAACTTTTTGTTTTAAAGAAATGTATCCAGCTGGGTGTGGTGGCGCAGGCCTGTAATCCCAGCACTTGAGAGGCTGAGGCAGGAGGATCGCTATGAGTTTGAGACCAGCCTGGACTACATAATGAGTTCCAGGTCAGTCTCAATTACATAGTGAGACCCTGATTCAAAAAAAAATTTTTTTTAAATAAAGAAAGAAATGTATCCATACAGTGCCCAGCATATAATAAGTGCTCAGTAAATATTTATTGGACATTTCTATATAAAATAAAAAACAGGATTTTGTTTTGTTTTGTTTTAGTTATATATTGATGTGTAACAAGCCACCCTTTAAAAAAGCAGGATTTTTTTTTTTTGGTTCTGGGGATCAAACTCAGGACCTTGTGCTTGTGCTTGCAAGTCAGACATGGTGCCACTGAGCTAAATCCTGGCCCCAAAAGCAGGATTTTAACAAATACCTTATATGTTTGGGTTTTTTTTTTTTTTTTTGAGACAGTCTTACTGTGTAGCCCAGGCTGGCCTCAAACTCAGAGCAATCCTCCTTCCTCATCCTCTTGAGTTCTAGGATTATAGGTGTGTACCACCATACCTGGCACAAAAAATACCTTATTCATTCTGAATTTCCTTTGCTTCCTGAGTTAATATGTAGGTAGAGCCTGGGTGTCTGAATTTGTGTGGAGTAACACCTTACCAGGAGCAAAGGGTTAAGAATCATTGCACCAGCAACTGGCATTGGACTAAATTAAAAACAAGAGCAAGAATTTTCAATTGTACACACTATATGATTCTAGCAATATGTATGTGAATTTTTGAGAAGAAAAGAAAGAAAATACCCCTAGGTATTAGTGCCGGTTATTTTTGGGTGATAAGATATGGGTGACTTACATTTTTTCTTTTTATGTTTCTATTATGTAATTTCTCTCCATTCAGCATATGTCCTCTTTTAAACAATGTACAAAATAAGAAAGATGGTTGGCAGAGGGGCTCTCAGTGGTGTTTAGCATCGTCAGGGCATGGAGTCTGGCCTTCTGCCAGCTGTGGGTGTTGATTCAGAGCATGGATCTATATAACCTGACCTTCAGAAGCTCTAAGAAACCGCCTAGTGACCATGGAGGTACAGTCCTTAGGCCAGAGCAGGCTGCCTGTGGTTTCTGGGTCCCCAGGGAAGGGAGTACGAGGAGCATGATAGACCTTCACGTGGTGGAGTTTTGTTAAGAATCTGTCACCAAAGGCAGTATCCAAACGTGTCCCAAAACAGCACTGTAATGGGGGTGGACTCTGGACCAAGGGATGAGACAGCAGAACATGGTGTCACTGGAGGCTGGGTAGTCAGTCAGTCAACCTGACAAGCAGTTTGAAGCAGGAAGGGGCAACCACGTGGGACACTGAGGGTCAAAAGATGAGATAGTTGAGGGGTAGATGGTGGGGATGGCCTGGGTTGGAGAAAGCAGTGAGCCAAAGGGAGCCCCTGAACCAGGGTGCTCTCAGTCTGTAATCTCTTCCCTCTGGAGCAAACCAAGCAGCTGAAGTTTTCTGTTCATGAAGATATGTGATGACTTGTTTGTTATTTATTGTCCTCTTCCCTCCAGAGCCTTTTCCATGTCTTTTCCCCTATTATGTTTCCTTCTTTAAAGTGCTTGTGTCTTTATTCATGCCTCTTACAGCCCACTCTGCTTTCTTACTTTGTACTTTTGTTTCTGATTGTGTCTTGGGCTCTCAGAGAGCAAGATGAAACCTCTGGCGTCTTTGCAGTCAGCACAGGACTATGCAGTTTCTAGCTTGTGGTAGAGCCCAGGGAGGGAAGAGTGCTTGCATCCACTCTCCCAGCTGGAAAGGTCAAGGCTCAGTGTTAGCACAGGAAGGGCTCTACTATGGCCTTGTGGCTGACTCCTGCCTGGTGCTTCCCTGGGTCACCACGGTGATGAGATGCTTACTTGCAAGCAGATAGCATCCTGGCTGGGACTGCTAGCCTCAGCACTTCTTGACCTCCTGCTGAGCTGAAACTGAGAGGATGCATTTTCCACCAGTAGGAGCTGCACCCACAGGGCTCTCTTCCTGGCCCTTTGGTGGCTGGGCTGAAAACAGATAACCTCCTCTTGCCCCAGGTGTGCCACCTCCTCCCTGCCCCACTGCCAAAGCCTGTCTGGTTTCTGTGGGTGGAGAGGAGCTGTGGGGCAAAACAGGTGGTCGCCTCCTCACACACAGCTACCAGCTGCAACCTGTCTGCAGGTAAACCTTCTTCCCAGGGCCTGGCCTTCTCCTGAGGCCTGATTTTGTCCTAGGTTTGGAACCAGGAAGGCTGCTTTTCTCCTAAGCCCTGAGGGGTGGGGTGGGGATGAGGAGGCAGCTCTGGCTGGCCTAGGGTTTGTAGGGCAGATCTTCGAGAATGAAGCCTGACCTGTCTGATCTACCCCTTCGAAGAGTGCACCCCCACAGCCCAGTCTGATCCAGCTTTTGCTTGACACAAATCTTAAGCCCTCATCAGATGGGTCTTGGGAATGGCAAATGATACCAGCCATGGTACAGCTACCTCTGGCCCGTCAAGTCCTGCGGCTTCACTGAAACCTTGAAGTAGGACTTTTCTGACCACTCAGTTATCTGCTTGCCTTCCACTGAGACAGAGGCATAGGGCTCTAATTTTTGCAAGTTCTCCCTCTTGTCCCTTGTGCCACTCTGTCACCATTTTTCCAAGAAACCTGAGCCCCAGCCCCCATCCACTACCTGGTTCATCGTTTTAGCTTTTTTTTTTTTTTAATGGGTACCAGGGATGGAACTCAGACCCTTGTGCTTGTGAAGCAGGCAGTCGTGCCACTGAGTAAACCCCTCCGGCCTGTTTTAGCTTTTTTTGAGTACTTATTACGGGCAAGGTGCTAACCTTTGAGCCTTGTGGCTTCTTCAGTGAGTATGAGGAGGCCCAGCCTTGCCCTTAGAGCTTTTTAGGGTTTTATTTGTTTTTGAGACAGGGCCTTGCTATGTTGGTCAGGCTGGTGTTGAACTGGATTCAAATGATCCGCTTGCCTCAACTTCCCAAGTCGTTGAAACTACAACCATGTAGCACCACGCCCAGCCTCCTTGTAATTTAACTGAGGTATAACACATACAGAATGACTTGAATGGGAGTTTTATTTGATCTGTGACCACTAAAGTAGTCTTAAAGGTCTCTTGTTGTTAGAAGGCGCCCAAGGACTCAGTGGAGCTATCTCAGCCTTGGCATGACAAGGATATTTTATCACCTTTCCATGTAAGTCTCAAGATCTTATCAAACCACATTTGAACAGAACCTTAAGGAACAAAGACACACAGAAACATGCGTAAATGCACACATGCATGTACAGTCATTACTCTTCCAAACAGTCCACATATGTACAAACATATATCTGAGAAGGTCAGAGGCACATTACCCCACCCTTGGTGGGAAGGCTGCCTTGCATTCATCTGGATCTTGTTACTTGCTGCTGTTAACAACTGCCTTTGCAAATTTAGCCTCATTTGGAACTGCCACTTTTGTTGGGAGGCACACAGCCTCCAAGGACCGCTGTCTGACCCCTAGCAGTGACTTCAGCTCTGACCCCTGAGTGGGGTATTAAGCTTACATTTTCCTTGTCCATTTTCCTGCCGTTTTGTTGCAAGCCAGTATCTAAAGCCTTGTTTGGCAAAAGTGCTCTTTCTATCCTTGAGCCCCAAACTTCCCTTCCTGGGAGAGATCTCATGTGGATAGTAGGGACATCTCATTTGGTTGCTGGAGATGAAGGGCTTGTAAGCTCTTCTGTCCTTTTTTCTTCCTTCTGCCTTTGTCTTTCCTCATATACTCCTGTCCCATTTATGGCCTTGAGACACCAAGTCATGAAGACATCCAGGTTGACTTACACATCTTTTCTGGATTGGCATCCTATCAATTCATTGTGAGCTCTGTTTTGTATGCTGGGTTTTTGTTTTGTTTGGTTTGGTACTGGGAATCGAACTCATGGCCTTGCACTTGTAAGGCAGGCACGGTGCCCCTGAGCTAAATCCCCGGCTGGCCTGAAGTTTTAATGACAGATATATTTTAGCATTTCCATGGTTAAAAAATTAATTTCCCCTTTACAATTCCTGCTACTTGGGAGACTGAGGCAGGAAGTTCACAAACTCAAAGCCAGCCTGGGTCTTACTAAGTTGCAAGCCAGGATGCTCTTTGTTTACAAATTAGTAATACCTTGTCTCAAAATATGTAAAAAGAGCTGAGGTGTAGCACTAGTAGAGTGCTTGCCTAACATGCAGGAGGCCCTGGATTTAATCCCCAGTACTTTTAAGGGGGTGTAGGTGGGGGGAGAAAATCTGTCATCTAGATGTAGTTGGAGAGAACTTCTTTTGAGACCCAAGGGAGAGGAAATAAAAGGTAAAAAGCCTTCATCATGAAAAGCTCGGAGTTCCCCTTTAGTATTTCTCCTCCCTTTGTCTCATAGAAGATTAGGACTGGAACTAGCCAGGGTCAAGGAGACTAGAAAAACCGAGTGATCTTGCAAGTACCACAGCTAGACTTTAGTTTGGCAGTGACCCTGTCCACATCACAGACTTGTTGTGCTCAGATACTTATAAAATCCTGATTTTCCAGCAAAGAAGGAAGACCAGTGTTTAGTAGGTGGACCAGGGGACAGGGTACCCATCAGTTCCAGGCTGACTCATTAGACGTGGCTTCAGATACTGACTTTTGAAAAGCCTCTTTCTCATGCAGCATCTTTCAAGACCAAATTCAGAAGGATACATTTCCTCCAGGAAGTCAACTCAGTTGTGCCTCTTCTTCTTCTGCTTTCCCAGTCTTCTGAGTCTCCTTTATGCCACTTTTTGTTTCTGTGGTGCTATAGCTATCCATCCATCCATTCATCCACCCACTGAATACTGAAGACCCACTCTGTATCAGGAACCAGGGCAGCTGTAAGAGAGAGATCAAGGCCCTGCCTTGGAAGATCTAACATTTCCATGGTCCAGCAGGGAGGTTGGGGTAGCAAAGTGAGTTAACAATGGCTGAATTAAAAGGGGCTGAAGTAGGCATTAGGGAGCCCACTGTAGTTAGGTCAGCAGGGAAGGCTTCTCCAAGGGGGCATTCTGTAACCCTTAGACACTCTTAAAAAATTAAGTCTTCATTCTTGCTTTCTCAGGCCCTTAAGGGCATGGTGGGGTCTTCACCATAGTGGGTACTTAGGCATCAGGTATTGAAATGAATCTGGGCCATGACCCTTTTGTCTAGGCTTGAGCACCCCAGCAGCAGTAATCATCATCCTCTCCAGGCTTAGAGCTCTCTAGCCATGTCTCCAGCTGTCATTTGACCATGAAGACTTGGGTTACCTTGGGGGTGAAGCATCAGGGTCCAGTGAACTTGAGTGTGGCCCAGTCTGAGGTGGCAAGCCAATCCCATCAATACTAAGAGGAGGATATTTACAGAGCAGAGGCAACCTGAGGCTCTGCCTGGAGCTGGTCCTTTTGTGTCGAATCCTTTTTCAGGAATGCTTCCCCTCCATCACTGTCATTATCTCAGAGGGAAACTGAGGCCCAGAGCTTGCACACTTTCCTCTTCCTCTATCAGCAGCAGATGACAAAGTAGGGCAGGTCACTGTGTGGGAAAGATGAGGTGGTATGTGTAAAATGTAAGGATGTGGGTAAGGTTTGCTTCCACCCTTGCTGTCCCAGCCAGCCGTAGCCTGTTTATTTCTAGATCCCTTGTCATGCAGGATCAGAGCTGGAGGCCTTAGAGACCGTCAAGCTCAGCACCTGCCCACTCCTGTGGCAGATGTCTAAAATGAGGCCCGGAATGGTGGAATGGGTGTGCCTCCAGCAGACCTGCCGCATGCTCCACTCTAACATGGGTCTGTTTGTCTGCTTGTCTTGGTTCTAATTTACGTATTTATTTATTATATGCCTGTATTTTTAAAAAATGTGCACAGAGTAGCACATTCCAAGGATTTCCTAAATTATTCAAATGTTTTCAAAATAGTTCGCATGAACATAATGTATCACAAAACCCAAAAGGATTGTTATGTGTCACTTGTGTGATTCAGTCTTGGCCCAGACGGTAAGATGAGCAAATCTGGTCAGGGACACTTGTGCTTATCTGGGCATCTGCCATGCCTGGCCTTGGTCAGTGAACAGTTTATGAATGACTCTGTGAGTGATCTGAGGACTTTCCTTTTTAGCAGGGTCCTTGTGATTTAGGAGTGTCTCTTTCCCCTGAGTCGTGCAGCAGGTTTTTGGGCACAGAATCTGGTACCCCGTGTGCATGTGTGCGCGCCCATGTGTATGTGTGTACATTATTGCCCATGTGGCATATGGTGTGCCTCATGGTTTGGACAGAGGCCACGAGTGTTTGGAGGCCAGGATCTTGTCTTGGCTATCTCTCTGCCCCTCAGGAGCCCTGCATAGGCCTTCCACCGAATGGACTGGAATTGTGTCTTAGAGTTTAGGGGTTCTGGGAACTGTATGGTGCAAAGCCAGGTACCAAATAAGAGCCCAGGAGAATGCCTGCCTCAGCGTCCCTGGTGCATTAGAGGCCCTGCCAGCCAGTATTTCTACTGTCCTGGACTGAGGCATCCCAGTTTGCCCAGAGCTGAGTTGGGCACTGCCCAGCTGAAGGCTAGCTGACTCTACAAGTAGCTGTCTAAGAGGCCCTGGCGGGCAGTGCCAAGTGAGAACTGAGGCTCTCGTGTCTTTGGGGCCTACAATGGGAGGGATGAACTTACATGTGTATAGCCCTCCTCCCACCCAGAATAGCTCCATTTTACCTTCCTCAGCTAACAGGCATTTTAAAAAGCCTTTCGCTACTTTCTTTGAAACCAGTTTCCATGCTAGGCATTGTGGTGCCTATAATCCTAGTACTCTGAGGCTTAGGCACGAGGATCACAAATTCAAGCCCAGCTTGGATAAGTTAGTGACTTAGTGAGACCCTGTCTCAAAATCAGTCCATATTACCATCACCATATTACCAAAAAAAAAAGTTTTTCTGTTAAAAAAAAAAAAACAGTGTTGAGAAGACTAGTTGTTACACCTAAACCGGGCCTCAAATGCCCACTCCCTCACACGTGTTTCTGGAGGCAGGGGTTGGGGAGGGCCTAGGAGGTAGACGTGGAGACCTCTCCTTGTTCCATTTGGGGGCCCTGCTCTCGTGGTGTGGCTGGCAGCTGGGGATATGCTATTCAAGGACTGGAGGCCCTGCCTCTCCCTGCTCTTCTGTGCAGATGCCAGGATCTCCTGCAGGCTGCTCAGCCACTATTTGCTGCTTCCCTCCAAGGTTGGCCTCCGTAGATGTTGCCAAAACAAACAGCTCAGGATGCCTGGTGGCCCCTGAAGCCCTGCCACAACCATCCCCCGGGGCTGGGTACAGCCAGAGCTCAGGCCATTGCCACTTCCTCCTAGGGCCTGCCTCCTGTCACCTGGAACCTTCTCTGAAGTGGAGGCAGGCATGGCACCTCAGCATAGGGCCACTGCCTCTCCACTGAAAGTCTGTATCCTGTTACCTTCCTGTGGAGAAAGTAGGAGTCTCTTTTCACTTGAAGCACTTTTTTAAAAACAATTTTAAGAAAACGTATATTTTACAGGAACTTCAGATAACTGCGAGTCTATGCACAGAATAGACTCAATAATAATAATACTTGTGGATAGAAATGAAATTAGTCAGGAAGAGGCTCATTCATTGATTCATTTTAGAAATGACCTCTGCATGTACTGAGTGCCTACTAACTACCAGGCTCTTAAACCGGGGAGAGATGGAGTCTGTGTGGGCCAGAGCCAGCCCATTACCTAGCTGCCTGACTTTGGTATTAAATTATTTAATAGATGTAAAGTGCTCAGAAGAATGCCGGCATGTAGTAAGTACTTGGTGTTGGCCTCTTTTGGGGTTTGTCCTGGGGATTGAAACCAAGGGCTCATGCATGGTTGCCAAACATTCCACCATGAGCTATATCTCCAGGCCCCCCTGCCTGTTTTTATTTTGAGACAGGATCTTGCTAAATTGCCTAGGCTGGCCTGAACTTGTGATCGATCCTCCTACCTCAACCTCCTGAGTGGATAGGATCATGCCTTACTGTAATTACTGTTATTATACCCATTTTCCAGATGAGGAAAGTGAAATTCTCAGAGGTTAAATAACTCCCCAAGTCGTATAAGTGACAGACCAGGTGCTATCTCAGGTCCTGAACAGGGAGGCTTATCAGCTCCAGTCTGGGAGCCAGCTGTAAGAAAATGGAGCTGCCTGGAGGAACTCCCAGCCTGGGGTGGAGGTTGACCCTGGGTATCAGTGAGTAAATTGCCTGAAGCAGCACTGCGTTACAGCTGAGCCAGGCTGGATGGAGTCAGGGCAGGACTGGCCAGGAGGGTCCAGTTAGACCTTTCCTCCTGGGTGGGAGGCATGGCTGGAAGAGGACTCACTGGGGTTATTTCTCAGCATCCCGGGGAGCCATCAGGCAGAACAGTGTCTGGGACAAGCCGGATTCCTGCCACTGCCTTGGGGTCCCTAGACCTCCATGTCTTCATCTATAAAATGGGAATAATAATACTTGCCACACATTGTTGTAAAAAGTAAGTGAAATGGAGCATATAAAATTTTTCTTTTAATTTACAGTACTGGGAATTGAACCTAGAGCCTTGCGTGTGCTAGGTAGGTACTCTACCACTGA
Organism: Fukomys damarensis; assembly: GCF_012274545.1. Classification (NCBI taxonomy): domain Eukaryota; kingdom Metazoa; phylum Chordata; class Mammalia; order Rodentia; family Bathyergidae; genus Fukomys; species Fukomys damarensis. The sequence goes on from NW_022900920.1 coordinate 2,250,657, forward strand.
GTTACACTACCTAAAATGCTATAATTGTGAAACTTCCAGTACAAATAATAATTTCTACTTTTTTTTTTGGTACCAGGGATCGAACTCGGGACCTTGCACTTGTGAGGCAGGTAGTGGCACCACTGAGGCCCTAAATGATACTTTTTTGCGCTCCTGCTCCATGGTCCACATAGTTCTGATTACGTATAGTGTCTTGTTTCAGCCTCACTATAGTCTTTCCAGTTGGATATTATTGCTCCATTTCATGGTTGTAGAAACTGAGGTCCAGAATTTGGTTCCCCAAGTCACACTTGTGACAGGGCCTTGAGAGTCAGAACCAGGTCCTCTCTTATCCCAAAGGCACTTCTTAATGTTTCAGACCCTCTGAGTTTCACCCCCTCCCAGGTCCACTGGATCAGCCATAGCTGTCAGGGCCAGGTTGAGCGAGGTACTCTTGCCAGGCCAGCTCCCCAGGCCGGGGAGCCATGTTGGCAGGGTGCATCATTGAGCAGCCCGTGGGGTGGGCTTTACAGGCTTGCAACCCCCAGTTGTGAACCTCAGGGGCTCTTCTCCCCACCAGTCTGTCAAGTGAGCTGTCGGCCTCTGAGTCACAGCAACACTGATGAGTCAGGTTTTTCCCTTCCCTGTGCCCAGAGCAGCTGGGGTGGGTGTGGGGGGATTCTTAGGAAATAGACCTCGCTACCCCTGTTCTCCTACTCATTTCCCTTGCCTTGGAGTGTTCATTTTTCTATCCAGACAGCAGTGGCTTGGCCCTGGAGGAAGAGACCTTTGTGTCCCTGCAGAAAAAGTATCTGAGTGCTGGCCACACTGGGGAAAGGTGAGGCCTTCACTTGAGTCCAGTCAGAGGTGGGAGAGGTGAAAGGCCTACCTGCCTTGTTAGTAAGGAGGAATAGGTAGCTAGTCTAGGGCTGTCTGACTCCTGAATCCATGCCTTGGGCCTCTGGGCTTGGCTAGCCCTCTCCTGTCTGTCCTCTGGGCAGTGCATCTGGGTTTCCCCATGCCATACGCTTGATGTTTGAGATCCTGGCTCTCCAGATGGTCATCCTTAGGCAGGAATGGGTTCTCCCTGAGCACCCCGGTTAGACACTCTCAGAGACCTAATTGCATACAGTCCGAGCAGCCAGCCTGTCTGGACTGCCTAGATCTAGATCAGTGCATTTCAGCCCTCACCATCTGTTGGAACCACCTCAAGAGCTTTTAAACTCCTCTGATGTTCAGGCCAGACTCCAGAATCCCTGGAGATGGGCACCAGGCAACTGTGTTTTGAAAGTCCACACTATATATTGCCTCTCAGGATCCTGCCCTTCAGAAGTTGACAGTCAAGTCACAAGGACAGCACAACACTTGGGGAAGATGCACACGAGGCAGCATGTGATGCAGGGCTTATTTGGGGGCCGCAGGTTTGGTGGAAAAGAGCTTCAGTCGTGCATCCTGCCAGTGGCAGTCTGGACCCTGAAGTACTAGGGAAGGAAACTAGGGAGGATGCACGACTGCCAGGGCTGGTGAGTCACAGGCTGTAGAGGAGGAAGGGGAAAGGATGAGTCAGGCACAGCTGCCTACAAGGCCCGAGCCTGGCTTTGAAGCATGAACATGCTCGAGGGAGGCATACTCAGTCCACAACCAAATGTCATGGATCCTGAGCTGTGCTGCATGAAGAAGCAGGTGACGACCCTTGAAAGGGTAGGGTTCACATGCTTTGGTGCTCACAGAAATTTAAGGGGAACCTTTTGGCAATTTCTGTAAGGTAGATAGAAGAGTGTTGATCACATTTGGCAGATGTGCTTGGAGGACCATGCAGCGTCACGACAGAAATGGACTCTGGTCTTCTGACTCCCAGGTTCACCTCGCTGAGACCCAGACCTAAAGGATAATCTAGACCCCATTGACAGGATGTGGCCTTGAAAGACTGCACCACAACCAGGGCCTTTTGTGGGTCTAGCCCAGTGGTTCTGGGCAGACTTGCTGCAGTGTTTGCTGTGGTGCCCATATGGAAGATGCAAGAGCCTGGAGGGACTTGGAGCTCAGCAGACTTCACCTGGACTGTTAGGTCCTCTTAACTATCCTCTCACTAAGTTCGTAGTCCAGGATTTGGTCCTGGGCTTTGCTTTTAGAAAAGTAACCTCCATGTTAGTTATAGGTGTCTTCGGACATTCCATTTCTGCATAATTAAGTCTTGGTAGGTTGGTTGTTTCTAGGAATTTTTTTTTGTTTCAGCATCTCATTCAAGATTAGAGGATTCTGGAGAAAGAGTAGAAAGAAGTAGGGATCTTCAATCTACAGAATAAAAACATATCATATTGAAGAGGTGGGGATTGTTCCAAGTTATTCCAGAGAGTGGAGCTACTGGATATAGGCCAAAATAATGTTAATAACAGCGACAAAAGCAACCATATTGACAGTGGTCAGTGCCTCTCTGGAGCACCCATGCTGCTCTGTTACCTGTGGATCTTCAGGTTGAGGGAGCCTGCTGGGTGTGCGTGCTAAGGAGACCTCATTGGGGGGTGTCGGGTTAGTTGATGTATCGTTGGTTATTATTATACTTACTATATTATCTGTTATCTATAATCCTCTTGATTATGTGTGTATGGATGTGTGTGCACACTCACATGCATGCATCTCCCTTCACTCCTCAGTCTCCCTATCAAGTGGGGCTGTGACCATTCCCTGCCTCCCAAAAGTAAGACTAGAAAACTTGGTCACAACTATTTAGTGATGGAGCTGATGTTCAAGCCCAGCTCTGTCTGACTCTACAACCTGTGTAGACAACCCTAACTTACAGTGGCTAGACTTGCCACTTTTTTACAAGTGCCAAAGCATACCCTAAAACCATTCTGGTTTTTACTTTCAGTACTAAATGCCTTACATGAGATATTCAGTGCTACTGTAAATAGACTTTGTGTTAGATGACTTTATCCAATTGCAGGCTAATGTAAATTTGTCAATTTTAATGTAGGTAGTGTGGTTTGGGTGTGGTTTCTCTCAGCCAGGATTCATGCTGAGGCTTGGCCTCCAGTGTAATGGTATTAAGAGGTGGTGGGACCTTTAGGAGGTGAGAGATCTGCCTTCGTGAATGGATTCAGGTTTTGCTCCTAGGAGTTTAACTTTCCTTTTCCTCTTTCTGCATGTGCCCACTTGTTCTCCCATTTTCCACTCTGCACATAGCAGCACATGACCCTCCTTGGAAGCCAAGCAGCTGCTGGTGCCTTGCTTTTGGACTTCCAGAACCATAAGCCAAAATAAACGTCTTTATAAATTACCCAGTCTCAGGTGTTCTGGTATAGCAACAGAAAACAGATTAAGACAGTAGGCTAAGCCGGGCGTGGTGGCACACACCTGTAATCCCAGCACTGGGAGGCTGAGACAGGAGGATTGCTGTGAGTTCGAGACCAGCCTGGGCTACATAGTGAGCTCCAGGTCAGTCTCAACTACATAGTGAGACCCTGTCTCAAAAAAAAAAAAAAAAAAACACAGTAAGCTAGGCTGAGCCTTGTTGTTGTTTGGTAGGTTAGATATATTAAACACATTTTTGACTTAGAATATTTTCAGCTTACAGTTGGATTCATCAGCATGAAACCTTGTTAGAGTTGAGCAGCATCTTACCCTTATCTTCTGAGTGTCTTTGTGCTAGGCCTGCCATGTAGCCCAGGGAGGGGTAACTGTAGTTACTCTCTGCCTTCTAACCATCAGACTCACCCACCAGTGGAACAGACTTCTCCGTGTAGTGAACACCCAGCTGAGGTTCAGTGCTCCTACCTAGGGCATCCATTGCTGGACCCCGAACTGGCCACCTAAATTGGGGTCTGTGTTTCTTGAAGTCCACCAGAGACCCAGACACACAGTCTAGTGTGGTGTTCTGGAAGGGCCCACTCATGGATTCTCTTCCTTTCTGATAGAAACCGGAAGGCCCAGCTGGACCTGTACCGCTTCCCTTTGTGACCCTGCTGCACAGTTTACTTGCTTTTCTCATTGTCATTTCTGGGTGTTCAGCTCCTGACATTTTCATATTCTAATAGTAACTCAGGTTTCATTCTTGGTGGAGTGATTTGGTATAAAGAATTTGCCCCCCATCCCCCCACACTTGGAAAGAGCTGTGGAGTCTGGGGCAAGTTACCTCACCTCTCAGCTTTGGTTTCCTGATCTGTAAAATTATGCCGTGAGGCCAAATGACCTTCGGGTTCCTCCCAGCTTCTGGGTTCTGCTCTGCCCTGAGACAGTGGCGGCCTATCTGACAGAAGTGCTTGTGGCAGTTGATACCCAGTGGGACAGAGTCCCAGGCATTCCTTTCAGCCTCTGGGTCCCTGAGTGCCAAGTGACCTACTGCTCATTGGGCCTTCTCTGCAGTCCTGAGGTTGCAAGGGGAGCCAGCCCAATATAGGAGACCTAGCTGCCATCCTCCCTTTTCTGTCCCAGAAGAATGCTGAGCCCGTGCGGTCTGGAAGTACAGGGAAACTACTTGCAACAAGCCCACTTGTCATCCCTGTCAAACTGAATCTCATCTGACCCCTGCATGCCCCTGTACCGAGAGGTGAAGACCAAGGGTTCATGTCAGCAGACGTTTCCAGGTTTTTCAAAACCACAGCAATGTCATGAAAAAGAAAGTAGATGGTGACCTTTAGTGACATCATGGCATTAAGCAGTGTTGACATGATTTGCTTGTCAGTGACAGTAACTATCTTGTAGTACTAGCATTTGAACGCGGGCTTTTATACTTACTACACCCTCACCCTTTATTATTTTTATTTTGAGACCAGATCTCTCCTAGTTGCTAAGTTGCACAGGGTGGGCTCAAACCTTCAATCCTCAGCCTCCCAGAGTCCTAGGGTTACAGGTGTGTGCCACCACACATAGATGATAGCTACCATCTTTTAAGCACAAGACAGAATGGTTTCACATAATCTTTACAGGAACTCCACAAGGTGGGACTTACAACCTTTTTCCAAAGATGGGAACATTGAGGCTTACCCTAGACCCCTTCTACCTACCTCTGAAGCCCATGTTGGTAGCCAGACAGCATACAGAGGCTGTGGTGTTTCTTTACTCAGTTGTCCATGATCTAGGTTGCCAGAAAACACAGGTAATCAGTTTCCCTCTAGAGCTGCTCACACTGGGGCTTCTCATGTTTAGGCCGTGACCCTGCAATTGGGAACAAACACATAAGCACCAGGGGAGATGACCGTGTGTTTGCTACGAGAAAAGAACAACTGTTATTTTTTTTTTAATGTCATTAGGACTTAAAACAAGGAAAAGCGTGGTGATTTGCCCAATACCTGGTGTTGAACCCCGCTTGTGAAGTATTCTCTAGGAGCCAGTCCAGAGAAGGGACTGTTGGTTATCCAGGATCTGAGGCGGGTGAGATTTGGGTGTGTGGAGGCTCTGTCAGTAGTGGAGAACAGATTGGCCAGTGTTCACTCATGCACGGGCCAGTGAGCAGTGAGCACCCAGCCTGGGATACCAGCCAGTTCCCCCTTGGCCATGCAGGAGCCACAGAGCAAATGAAGATTCTATCTTCCTGGTACCCAGGCACCGGCCATTGAATGTGCATGGTGTGTGAAACCACAGCCGGACTCTGTGTTCCTGCGTGTGCCCTTGTCAGCTCCCACTGGTGTAGTCCAGGGCCTGGGTAGGCCTGTTTCTCTTGGCTGCACCTTCACTGACATGGAGGTTCCAGCCCTCGCTGGGCTAGTGCTCTGGCATCCAGCTCCTCATTGTCACTGTACAGCAGGTCTCCTTCCTCATTATGTACCTCAATGACTGGTCTTGTTACTACTCCATCTGCCCCTTTCTTCCTCTTTTCCTATCCAGTGAGTTTTGTTCATAAAAGAGTCTTCTGTTCCCCATTTGCAGTGGTTTCTTCCCAGCAGCTCCACCTCCTTTTCCTAAGTGGCCTGATCACTCCATTCACTCCCTCACAAGGCGTGCCAGACCCTGAGCCTGCCCTGAGACCCAGCAGTGCACTGGGGTGGTTCCCAGCTACAGGCAGCCACACAAGATGAGGTGGAGAACTGCAGTTGTCTTGGGCCAGTGCCATCCTGGAGCAAGAACAGGGCTGCTGGAGAATAGGGAGCCACTTGACCGTGGGCCTCCAGCCCTGCCTGGGACCACCCAGAGGATGCAGTTTACAAAGTCTGGCCTTGCTTAGCAACTGGCTCCACCCTTTTCCCTCCCTGGGTCCTGGAGCTGGGGCTCAGAGGAATGAACAGGGAGACAAGACTCCCAGGCGCTCAAAGAGGCCCCAGCTGAGCAGAGCTGGGCCAGCACTTTCCCTTGGAAGGTTATCCAGGCTCTGAGGGTCAAGGGGCTAAATGTGACTATATAAATCATGCGCTTCCTAAAAGGATTACCTGAGCTCGGCTGATTCTTCTGCTGTTCTTTCTGACCTTTTATCCCCTCTTCCAGATAGAATACTGCCATCCACCTGCACTCCAGTTGTGCCTGTTGGAGTGCATAGGAGGAAGGAGGAGAGATTCTGGCCAGGAGATCCTTGTAGCCCAGGGTGTTGAGGTAGGGAGGCTCTGATTCCTGCTTTGTCCTGTCTGAAGCTTCATTCATCTCTCACACCAGAGCAAACCCAGAACAAGCCTAGACTTGTCCACAGTCATAATCAGTACTTCTGGAGAGGACTCTGTTGGGCCTATCCCTGGAGCCAGGACCATCTGGGGACAGAGCTTGGTAACTAAGTGTGGGAAATAGCTGGGAGATTGCTGCAAGTATAAATAGAGCTGGCTCCAGGCTTGGATGGACTGTCTTGGGACATCTCTGCTCCCCTTGGCTGGTCTCGGGCTTGGTGTCATGTCCCAGGGGCTCAGTTATTCCAGTCCCCAAAGCCACAAGAAAGATCTCTTGGAGTTTGACACCAAGGTGAAGGGACTGTGGGCACAATGGTACACACCTATAACCACAGCTACTTGGGAGGCTGAGGCAGGAGAATGGCAAGTTGGAGGTCAGCCTGGGAAATTTAGGGAGATCCTATCTCAAATTAAGAAAAGGGGCTGGAGTTGTAGCTCAGTGCTCTCTGGACTCAGTCCCCAGTGGTGCCAGAAACAAAAAGCAAACAGAAAAGTTAAGGGACAGTCTGTGAGCCTCTCTCCTGCCTGCCCCCACAACTACTGCTGTCTGTCACTTCTTGCTCCCCCCATTCACTGTTCATCTCTTTGTCCCATTCTCAGTTCACCAGAGAGTGCTGCCGACCCGCACTGGCCGGGCTCACTGCGAGGCCCGAGGCTGCTCAGAGGGAAGCAGCCAGAGTCTGCTGTCTTTCCACGTTTCTGAAAATCCCCTTCTGTGTAGTTACTCTGAATGAAGCGGTGTGAGTCAGGCAGTGGGAGCACACGCATGCATGCACGCGCTCATGCACACGTAGCTGCACACCAGCTCTGGGCGAGTTGGAGGGGCCCTTTAGTGTTCTCTCCCCCACTCTCCGTTTGTGCTTCCCTTGGGGGTGGCCTTGCCAGACACCATTCATTATCAAGGCCTAACCACAGTGTCCACTGTCATTATCCTTCTCCAACTAAGACATGGTACCCTGTGCTCTCTCTTCCCTCCCCTCATTAGCTCAGCAGTAACAACTTTGGGACCATCCATATGTTGGGCTGTTTTATGTAAAGACATCTTTGAGTATGCCATTGTTGTATTTGTCTTTCTGTGTCTGAAAACAAGTTCCTAAATCAGAAAAATGCACATACCCCCCAGCCCCGCTCTTAGAACTCTGTCTTGGTAGGCCTTACCTGGGGCCTGTAAATCTGCTATTTTCCCCCCTATGTTGCTGTGAATTGAAACCAGGGTCTCACTCAAGTTAAGCACATGCTCTGCCACTGAGTTACATGATCAGCCCATGAATCTGCCTTTTTAACCAGCGTATCAGAAGGTTCTGATGCAGGAGGTACTGTGGACAACCTCTTGAGGCTTTTCCTCTGTACTCAGACTCACACATTTTCTGCTTAGTCACAGATAACTTTTGCTGTTCCCTACCCAACACAGTCATAGAGACCCATATTTTGCCCAGTAGTTCCATGCAGGTGGTAGACCTTCATTACAGAATGGTCTTTTATCATTTTTTAAATCTTTTTTTCAGCTTTCTTAAGAATAGGAAATATGCCGGGCGTGATGATGCACGCCTGTAATCCCAGCACTTGGGAGGCTGAGGCAGGAGGATCGCTGTGCGTTCAAGACCAGCCTGGGCTACATAGTGAGTTCCAGATCAGTCTCAACTACATAGTGAGACCCTGTCTCAAAAAACCAAAAAAGGGCCAGGGATTTAGTTCAGTGGTTCCACCGCCTGCCTCGCAAGCTCAAGGACCCAAGTTCAATCCCTGGTACAAAAAAAAAAAGAATAGGAAACATTTCTGATGTTCTTATCTAGAACAGGTGGGGTCCTAAGTAGAAGCCATTAGTGCTTCTGCTGCTGAATCCAGCAAAGCCTGCCCTGCTTCTGGACAAAGCCACCCAGAGCTGGAATCCTAGGCTGCAGGTTTTAGGCAGGATGGCTCGTTACCATCCTCACGTGCTGTCACTTGGCTTCCCCAGCTCTTTCTACTTTATTTTGTTTCATTTTTTTGTTTTTTTGAGACAGGGTCTCACTGTATATATAGTTCAGGCTGGCCTTGAACTCACTATGTATGTAGACCAGGCTGGCCTCAAACTCCTGGTGATCCTGCGGCCTCTGCCTTTAGAGTGCTGGGATTTTAGGCCTGTGCCACCACACCTGGTTAGCTCTTCCTGATTTTCTGTGTTGCTCCCTGGAACTCCATATATCCTCTTGCCTTAATAACAGTTTTTATTATTCTCATTGAAGCAACAATTCTTATTCTGTACAATTCTCATTGTACAGAACATGGAAAATAAAAGCCAAAAAAGAAAAAAGTCACTGGTTACTGCCAATCAGTTATAACCACTGTTAGCATTTTGGTATAAATTTCTTCTACCTTTTAAAATATGTTAATAATTATGCATGCTTTTTAGAAGCAAAGCTGGAGCACAGAGCACTTGCTGCTCTGAACTTACTGTGTGTGGACATGATTCTTCATTCTTCCTATCACGTATACATTTAGGTTGTTTCTAGCTTTCCCTATTAAAACCCAAGCTGATTGAAATGGCTTTGTAGGTAGATCTTTACCACATGCTTGTGATTATTTTCTTAGAATAAATTCTTAGAAACCGAATAGTTGAGCCAAAGAGATGCATGGTTTTCCCTTTTTTTGATACTGTATCAAATGCCCTTCATAGGTTTGTAGCAGTTTGTGCAGCATGTAAGTGTTCATATTTTTCCCACTGCCCAATAGATGGAAAGCCCTGTTTTCTGTTTTTGTGTGTGTCTGTCAGAATCGTATGCACCAATGTGTAGAGCTCAGGCGTTGGGTCACATCTTCTGTGCCTGCTCACCTTTGGGCCTAAGCTGTTTATATTTTATGTTGCATTTGATTCACTGATGAAGAGCCAAGCAGGCCCAGAGGTGCTGGAGCTGCCCTCTACTGGCACAGAGGTGCAGTGACACTGGCCGGGCTCCTGCTGAACCCTGCTTGCCCCTGCCCACCGCCACCAGTTTTAAACTGTTGCATCCTGGGTCACTGGGTCACAGTGTTCATCTGTTGGTGAGAAGTGCACAAATGACAGTTTGGGAAAGCCAGCTGCTGTCCTTGTAGGGGAATTTCAAGACTTAGCACAGGTAGTAGCATCCCCCAGGTAAGTTGGTGGCCTGTTGGGATGGCAGCTTTGAAAGGGACTGCCACAGGCTGTTTCTTTCTGTATTTTTTTTTCTCTGAGGCTTTTTATTGTAAAGAGCAGCCCTTTAGTTGATAGAGAAGGAGAGGAGCAAGTGGGGAGAGGAAAAGAAAGGAAGACAGTTACATACAATTCAGGTGTCCCAGGGGATCACAGTCTAGCAGGTTCAGTTGTCAGAAACTGAGCTAAAAGGAGAACACTTAAAGCTGACTCCCAGCTGGGTGAGGGGCACATACCCGTAATCCCCGCACTCAGAGGATTGAAAGTTCAAGTCCAACCTGGAGAACTTAGTGACTCAGGGAGACACTGTCTCAAAATAAATTTTAAAAAGGGTCAGGATGTAGTTCAAAATGAAGGCCTTCAGTTCAGTTTCTAGTACCATCGATGGTGGGGGGGGGTGTTACAGGTGTGTGTCACCAACCCCAGCTCTTTTATTTCTTAGATGTGATATTTTATAATCTTTCTGATAGATCTCAACCTGAAATCTTTGAAAGTCTGATGCTTTTGCCTGTTGTTTTAGCTGGTTCTGGCTCATTCTGATTCATTCCCTTGCATAATGTTTTGTTTTTTTTTTGAGACAGGATCTCACTATGTAGTTCAGGCTGCTGGCCTTGCCCTCTCTGTGTAGCCCGGGCTCCTTCCTGCCTCAGCCTCCAAGTGCTGGGATTACAGGTGCACAACCACATTTGGCTACTTTGGGAATTTTTTGATACCTGGTTTAAAGTCCCAGAATACTTTAAATTGAATGCTTGGCTGCAGAGTTTTCTGCCCACACAGGTAGGTGTGTATTAAAAGGCCAAGTCACTGGCTTTAGCCACACCTGAGTTGGAGCCCTCTTGTGTGACTCCTCACACTGTACGACCTCAGGCCAGTCATTCAATCTCTACATCTGCCCTGTCCTCTGGAATATAGCTGTAATATTGCCTTCTGCCTAAGGCTACTGCGCAGTGGAAGTAGGGTAGTGACCATGAAGTGCTCAGGTGGAGGTGGTCACTAGTTGCCGTTCTCCTTAGCTGAGCGGCCCCCTCCTGACCCAGCTAGTGAGAGCAGGCCGCTCTGTGGCAGCCCCAGCTTTAGTGAGCGTGTGGAAGCTGAGTGCTGTGCCTTCGCCTTTGAGATGGCAGCCTCCAAAATGCTTTGACAGACACTTCTGCCCTTAGTCTTGACCATGGTCTGGGCTTTTCATAGGAATCACTTGTAACACTTCTTATAACAAGAAAAACAACATTTGATGTAAATATTTTCTTCAGATACTGCTGGAATTTTTTGAGTCTGGTGGCTTAGACCCCTTGGCCATCCGGATACCCTGCTGGAATTTTTTGATTGGTTGGTTATGATTTAAACATTCTTTCCAGGTGTGATGGCACAAACCTGTAATCTCAGCAGTCTCAGAGGCTGAGGTAGCAGGATGGCAAGCTTGAACCCAGCTTGGATAATTTAGTAACTTACTGAGATCCTGTCTCACAGTTTATTTATTTTTTTCTTTTTTGGCACTAGGAATCAAACTCGGGGCCTCATACTTGCCAGGCCGGCACTGTACCTCTGAGCTACATCCTTGGCCCCTGTCTCACAGTTTAAAGGGGCAAGAGATGTACCTCAGTGCAAAGGCCCTGGGTTTAGTCTCTGTTACTCCCCGCTGCCAAGATTTCTTAGCCAGGCATGCTGGCACCCACCAGTAATTTTAGCTGCACAGAGGATTGAGGCAGGAGGATCTGGAGTGTGTTGCTAATCTGGAAAATTTAGTAAAAGCTTGTCTCAAAATAAAAATTTTTTAAAAGTCTTGGAAGTTGGACGTGGTAGCACACTCCTTTAATCCCAGCACTCTAGGAGTCTAGGGCAGGAGGATTATGAATTTGAGCTCAGCCTGGACAGTTTAGCAATTTAATGAGGCCCTGTCTCAAAAAGGAGGAGCTATCGAACACAGGGGAGGCCCTGTGTTCAGTTCCCAGTAATATGCATGCACACAGGCATACACAGAAAACTTGGGCTGGGGTTGTAGCTTAGTGATAAAACATGTGCTCAACATGTAGGTCCTGGGTTCGATCCCCAGCAGTGCCAAAAAAGAAAAGAAAAATTCTTTGTAACTATTTATACATGGTGGCACATTAGTGACAAGGTATTCAAGTATTTATAATTTTTAATCATATGGAAATTGACAGTAATTTAAATATGAAATAAAAAGTTGAATATTTCCGTGCAAATATCATAAGTCATTTCTGGGACAGTGGATATAAAGAAGTAAAAAGAAAATTTTTTTGAGACAAGGTCTCACTATGTTTTCAGGCTGGCCTCAAACTCACAGCAGACCTCCTGCCTCAGACTCTTGAGTGCTGAGATTACAGGTGTGCACCACCACACCCGGCTGCCCAAAGAAGTAAATTTAATAATATGAACTCAGCTATATTGAGAAAAATGGGGAAGGAAACCCTGTAAGGAAGGAGTATGCTTAGGTGTCAATAGTTATTATTTGTGAATGGTGGAATTCTGTGATTCTTACCCCAGTAGCACCAGGACATAGACAGGGTCAGAGGCCAGGCTTTGGAGTCAGAAGTCTTTGGAGTCATAAGCCAGGCATGGTGGTGCACACCTGTAATCCCAGCCCTTGGGAAACCAAGGCAGGGGATCAAGAGTTTGAGGACAGCCTAGGCTACATAGCAAGTTTAAGGCTGGCCTAGATGACATGGTGAGACCCTGTGTCAACATCCCCCCCCCAAAAAAAAAGGAGGGAAAAGAGAAGAAACTTGCATTAAGTTGGTACCTCTGTGGCCTTAAATGACAAACTCTGGGATTTAGTTTCATCATCTGTTGGATTGTCTTGAGGATCAGGTGAATAATGAGGACTTAGAATGTAGTTTAGTGCTAAAGTGCTTTCCTAGCATATGCAAGGCCCTGAATTCAATCTCCAGCACTGGGAAAAAATGAATGAGTTTGAAGGGCCTAGCCTGTCACGTGCCATGTGTTGGCTCTATAAATGGTGACAGTTACTTTTATTCATCTACATTCTTTCTAGATCTTTTATCCTGTACATGTATTACTTCAAAATCTTCACAAAAATGAGTAAAATTAAAACTTCAGCCCGGCGTGGTGGCACACGCCTATAATCCCAGCACTTGGGAGGCTGAGGCAGGAGGATTTCTGTGAGTTCGAGACCAGCCTGGGCTACATAGTGAGTTCCAGGTCAGTCTCAACTACATAGTGAGACCCTGTCTCAACCCCCGCCCAAAAAAAAAAAACCTTCAGCAACCCTGACATGGTGGTCTATAATTCCAAGCCTGTAATTCCAGCTCTCAGGAGGCAGAAACAGGATTGCTGGGAGTTCAAGGCCAGCCTTGGCTACATAGTGAGTTCTAGTCCTGCCTGAACTGCATAGCAAGACCCTGTCTCAAAAAGCCAGAACAAACAAACCCTTCAACAACAAAGGTTGTACACAGTCCCCAATTTAAGATTTTTTTTTCATCTTTCTGAAGATGGAAAAGTAATACATAAAGCAGGCCTAGTGTCATATACCTGTAATCCCAGCACTTTGGAGGCTAAGGCGGAATTGAGAGTTCACTGCTGGCTCAGACGACATAGTGAGACTCGGTCTCAAAACAAAACAAAAGACAACTGAAAAGCAATAGTATTCAGTAGAAGCCACACCTTAAATTTTGGGTTTCGATCTTTCTTAATGCTGTGCATTGGCAGCTCCCAGTTGGCCACATAACCCTAGGGAAGCAGCTGACACAGCAGTGGACTGTGGCTAAATTATGATGTTCAGTGGGTCAGTTGCTCGAGATGCATTTTTTATTTAGGATATTTTCAATTTAAAATTGGCTTATCACTACATAACCCCATTTTAAGTCCAGGAGCATTTATTTGTATAGACTTTGCTGACAAAATGATTTTGTATCCCTAAGCTGAGTTCCTGGACTCTCCTGCTATTGAGGGAAGGCCCCAGAGACCTAAATACAGTATGTCCCTCATGGGTGTGAACCAGTCACAGAAGTAGTTCCTGTGCCTGCTGCTGCTGTGTGCTCACTGTACAGTGTGGTAATGTGCAGCAGGGTAGTGCTCAGTCAGAGCCCAGGATGTCCAAACTTTATATTGCATATTTGTGTCCAAGGTGTAGAATACTCACTCTGTCGGACTTAGGAACAAATCCAACCTACGAATATTCTCCCAGAATGGAACCCATTCATAGGTTGGGGACTTACTGTACCTAGGAACCTCTGCAGTGGGGTGCTGGACAGGAGAGGCCCTAGCCCTGGGGAAAGGGTAGATCATGGTGCAGTGGCTTTAGAGATGCTGATTCTCTCCATCTATCCTGCCCAGGGCGAAATGAGCCTCTGAAGAAGGAGCGGCTCAAGTGGAAGAGTGACTACCCCATGACAGACGGGCAGCTGCGGAGCAAGCGTGATGAGTTCTGGGACACCGCTCCTGCCTTTGAGGGCCGCAAGGAGATCTGGGATGCACTCAAGGCAGCTGCCTATGCGGCCGAGGCCAATGACCACGAGCTGGCTCAGGCCATTTTGGATGGCGCTAGCATTACCCTGCCTCATGGTAAGTAAGACGGACCAAGATTTTATCCCTGCTAAGATGGGGGTCATCAGCACAGTTTAGAAATGGAGGCCAGCCATATTCCAGGAGCTTCTGTCCAGGTTGGTGGAGGGGAAGGTGTAGACGTGTGTGGCTCTTCACTTGATCATCAAACAACTCAGAGTGAGCATGGACCAAGAGGGGGACATGAAGAAACATGACTGCTTGCCTAAGTCAGGGAGGAAAGGACAGCAGCACACCTGCAAGCTAAAGGCTTGCTTATGGCACTGTGGGGTCCCAGAACATCTGAGATAGCCGTCTTCCGTTATGTGTGCTAGACCCTGAATTTGGAACTTCTGCGTTACTGCATTTCATTTTACAGAAACCCTATAGGCTGTGGAAAGCAGAGGCAAGGGTGCAATTCCAGAGTCACAGACCTGGGTCTTAACCCAGCTGTTTCCATTTTCAAGCTTGTTACTTTTCCCAGCTGTATGACATTGAGCAAGGAGCTTTTCACATTCGAGCGTGAGCACTTTGCAACCAGAAAGGGAAATGATTGTTAGCAAGAAACACATAACATCTCCTAGTCTAGTCCTAGCACTTAGAGGGATGCTCAAGGTTCAGTAAACATTTCTGTGTGTATTACTTTACACTGGTAAGGAAATTGAAGCCAGGCCCCAGCACCCAACACACGTCGGCAGAGCTGTTTAAACCATTTGAACAAATGAGAAGTTGTGTGTAAGGCTGTCCTGGGGAGACCCAACTGTGGGGTGGCCATGGTGGATGCACTAATCAGCTTAGACTGCTGTAACGAAGTACTATCAACTAGGTTCCTTAAACATAGAAATTTGTTTCTCACAGTGCTGGAGCCAGGGAAAGCCAAGATGTGTACCAATTGATTTAGTTCTTGTGAAGGTTGACTTCCTGCCTTGCATATGCACCTTCTCACTGTGTTCTCACATGGCAAGAGGAGAGAGAGAGAGAGAGGAAAGAGCTCTCTAGCATCTCTTATGAGGACAGTAATCCTATCAGATTAGGGCCTCACTCTTACAGCCTCACCTAACCCTAATTACTTCCTGTAGGTTCCATCTCCAAATGCTGGCACATTAGGTTTAGAGTTTGAACTTAGGACTTTTAGGAAGTGACAGCAGGACCCCAAGCCAACACACTGACTGCCTTGCCCTGCCTTTTCACAGGCACGCTCTGTGAATGCTATGATGAACTGGGCAATCGCTACCAGCTGCCCATCTACTGCCTGTCACCACCTGTGAACCTGCTGCTGGAGCACACCGAGGAGGAGAGCCTGGAGCCCCCCGAGCCCACCCCCAGCGTGCGCCGTGAGTTCCCCCTGAAGGTGCGCCTCTCCACAGGCAAGGACGTGCGACTCAGGGCCAGCCTGCCCGACACAGTGGGCCAACTCAAGAGGCAGCTGCACGCTCAGGAGGGCATAGAGCCGTCCTGGCAGCGGTGGTTCTTCTCCGGAAAACTCCTCACAGACCGCACACGGCTGCAGGAAACCAAGATCCAGAAAGATTTTGTCATTCAGGTCATCATCAACCAGCCCCCATCACCCCAGGACTGATAGACCCACAGACTTGTGAAGAGGGGTCATGGAAGGCCTCTGTGGGGCTGGAGCCCTGGGCTCCCACCCTGCTGCTGCCTTCAAGTGCTGTTTTCTTCAGGCGCACTTCCCTGCTGTGTGGCTCTGGAGACCAGTGAAGGGACCTTGCCTCCCAGGGAGTGCCCAGCAACAGGAAGCAATGCTGCCACACACAGGCCTTGCCAACCTTGTCAGAGGACTGGCACCCCGGGGCCCTCCACACTGCCTCTCTCCCGAGGCAGGTTCAAGCCACGGGCCCACCCGGAGGCCCTGGAGCCCAGATCTGCCATCTGGTGCTGCCACTGTGCTCACTCCAGTTTTCTGCTCAGGGTTGGAAGCAGCTGCTGTCTTCTTCCTCTGCCCCCACCCTGACTCTGCCCTGGGCACAGTGCCAGTCCCCTGGAGGGGAGGGAACAACCAGTGAGCCCCAGGGCTTGGGGAGCCTGAGGCGGGCCTCTGCCTCTCCCTGCCCCTAGCACAATCGGCGGAGAAGAGGTGGGTGACCAGACAGCTGGGCTTTGTGTCAGGGTTTTGCACAGGGCCATCTTCTGGCTGCACCCTAAGAGGTGGTTGGTCCCACAGCAGATCTCTGTGTACAAACATATCTGCGTATTTATCAATAAAACCTTTTGCTCCTTCTCCGTTGCCTGGTATTTGACTTTGAATTCTGCAGCTTGGTGGAGCCTGGAGCTCCTGCTGGTGCAGGAACAGGTAGGCTTGGTGTTCCTGGCTGCTTTGGGCACAGTGGAACCTGCTGACCTGAGGTCCTATATTCTGGGCCCTAATCCCAACTCCTCTCGTGTTCTTGGTGTAGGTCCTCAAGAAAAGCCCCTTCTGAACCCACAGTTTTCTCAAAGCAGAGATGCTGCTCTTGCCCTGCCTTCTCCAGCATTGCTGGGAGGGTTAAGGGGGAAATAGATTTGCAAATGCCTTGAGAGCATTTGCTCAGGAAGGTGGCATCAGTTACTGGTCTTCTCCTGCCTTGGAATCTCCAGGCCCTCAAGCTGTGCCCTCACAACTGAGGTCTGTAATGGAAATCCTGGAGGCACTGTGCTCATGTGAGTTTCAAAGCAAAATCTCTGACAGATACATTTAGATTGTGAACATGAGCCAGAGAGGAAAAAGAATGGAGTCCTTGTATTTCCCTGGGGAAATGAACACATTAGCAAAGAAAACCTTAGATAAGGCTGTTAGTTGCAGGCAGGGCATGTGAGTGCAGTGACAGAGGTGGGGGGGTGTCTACCATATGAGGCAGGCTAAACCTGGGTCATGAAGACCTGGTGCTTGAGCTCACAAGTTTAGGTGTGGATCTGAGCAAGGACAGGACTGCTTTTCTCCTGTTGGGAGCATTTTTCCTTCTCAGTGAGCATGGCCAGTTAGCCTGTCTGGTGCATCTTAGCTGGCCTTGGCATTGCACTATGACTTTCTGAGACCCTTCTCTTCAGGCAAGAGGAACAGATTAAGTTTGTACGTGACTGACGGACACATGGCCTAGTACAGTGGTGCTTTGCTAGGAGGTACCGTGGGGCCCACAGAGCAAATGCCAGCAACAACCCGTCTCAGAGGGAGGTAGCTGCCCTCACTTCCACCACTGCCCTGTACTCTGGCCTGCACCGTGCAGAGTCTACCCTTCCCCACAGCTAGCAGGGTCTACTCAGGGCAGTGTGGGGCACAGATTTGTCTAGGTCCCATGATTGGTTTTCAGATTCCCTCATTGGCACTAGCTGGGAAAAATTTCCGGGTATCCAGCAGGTGGCACTGCCAGCTGGCGGATCCTTTGCGTGGCCCGGCTGCCCCGGGAAAGGCTCCACCAGTCCTAACTGCTCAGAACAGGCTAGATAGCCTCCTTCCCATTTCCCTGCCCACTGTGCCCTCTGGCTGCAGTAGGGCAGGGGTTGGGGGAAGGGCAGCTTGCCTGCTGCCTGGCCTTCCCCTGCTCCCTGGGGCTGCCTGAGGTGAAGGTGACAGGTTGGGGAGGCAGGTGGAGAATTGGGCCAGTGAGCTCATGGTAAAGGCGCCCAGCAAGTGGGTGTGGGTGCTCAGGCTTATAAAGCCCCCAGTGCCCTGTGCCTGCAGACGTCACCATGGACGGCACTGTGGAGGGTTCTGAGGCGGTGCAGAGAGCCACAGCACTCATTGAGCAGCGTCTGGCAGAGGAGGAGGAGAATGAGGTGGGAGCAGGCGGGTGGGGGCCCAGGGAGGGTCTGAGGAGATCCTGTCTGCTGTTGTGGGAAGGGAGAGCCTGGCTGTCACACTTACGGTCTCTGAGGGTCCTGCCTGGCCCATTCCCATCCTAGGATGCTCCTGGCGGAGGAGGTTGCTGACAGTAGGAGACTGAGGCTTCAGCCTCCAAAACAGAATCAGTGGTAGCAGGAAGCTGAACCAGTCTTGAGCCCAGCCCTCACTGGGGGCTTCAGGAGCCAGGTCAAGCCGTGGAGGGCAGACAGCTGCTCACCACCAAGCAATGCCCACATATACAGCCCGAGACCCTTCTGTCCCTCAGCTGTTGGTGGAAGGCTGGGCAGGAGCAACTCTGGGCTTTGGTCACTGCAGGAAATAAAGGCTGGTGCTGAGCAGGGAAGGGGTGCTGGGAAAGGAAGCCTGGGTCTCCCCAGCACTGTGGCAGCTCCTGAGGGGACCGCGGCAGTACTGATGCATTTTCTCCAGGATAAGGGAACGGGGCGGGAGTGCTGGCTTGTCCTACTCTCGATTTTGTTTAACACTTAAACTAGTGTCTGTTCTGCCTTGAGCCTGGTGCTGGTGGGAGTGGGAAGACCACGAAGGCCCAGACCCTGCCTTCTTTTCACCAGCCCAGCATTCATTTAGCCAACACTTCTCAGTTTTTATACTCAACTAAAAAACAAGGCAGAGGGAAGAAATAATTAAACAGATGTGAGTCAGTAGTGAAAGCCCTTAAAGGAAGGGTGAATTATTCTGAGTGTGGCCTTTAAGGTGCACTCGGTAGACAGGATGGTATTTGAACTGGGCCTTTGGGAGTGAAAAGTGGGATGATGAAGGGGGAAGAATATTCCAGCCTAAGGAAATGACAGGAGCTGAAAATTTTAATGAATGAAACTACAGCTACAATGAGGAAGTCTGGTGGTAGGGGATACGGCCAGGAAGGGAGGCAGAGGACAAATCAGAAGGAACCATGCAAAAGATTCTTACTCTGTGAGGAGTGGGGAGCTACTACCAATGTCACTGAGTGAGGAAGAGTGGTGCCGTCTGACCGGTCTTAGGAAGACAGTTGTGATGGACCAGCGAAGTGCTTTTTGGAGGGGGAAAGGCTAATGCTAACAGGGATGGGAAAGGAGGAAATCAATATGTTTAGAGGAGGATCCCATTTCAAAAAAGGAACCGTGCACAAGTGAGGGGATGAGGAAGAGGGAAGGATCAGCGCTCTTAAGAAGAGAAAAGCTTTCAAAGCTGAGCGTGGTGGCGCAGGCCTGTAATCCCAGCACTCGGGAGGCTGAGGCAGGAGGATCGCTGTGAGTTCAAGACCAGCCTGGGCTACATAGTGAGTTCCAGGTCAGTCTCAACGACCTAGTGAGACCCTGTCTCAAAAAACAAAAAAAAGAGAGAGAGAGAAAAGCTTGGATTTGTAGAAAAGAGCTTGGACTGAGGCTGCTGAGTCCTGGCCAGGGCATCCCTGGATCTCCAGGAATCCTACTTCTCACTCCTCAAGGCGGTGTGCACAGGGCCAGCTGATGCCAGGCAGGGAAGCATGCTGCTGTGTCATTCCGGGAGTGCTGCCACTAGACACGGAAACCTTCAGCACGGGAACACAGCAGTTTTCTTCCATTCATTCATCCAATAAATATAGCTACAGGGCCATCAGACACCAGTACCTATAAAGCCAACCTCCCTTCCAAGTGCCTACTACATGTCCGGCACTGTGCTGAGCATTTTACAGGATTTTTTTCAATCTGTAAACAATCTATAAGTTCAGGGAGTTTTGTTTCATGAGCTGACATCCAATTCAACAAACATTTATTGAGCACCTACTGTGTATCAGCCCGCAGTCCAATCAGAAGTGGGCCTGAAGAGTCTAAGCAGTGTTCAGTGGCACCAGTTGTTTACGCGGGGCCCCAGCCTCGCAGGGTTGCAGACAGAACCCCTAGTTAGCCTACTCTGTGGTAGGAGAGTAAAAGGGGCTAGGGCCAGCTCAGGGGCAGGAGCTCTGTTACGGGGAGCTTTTGGGTCAGGACATCACAGAGAGCTTGGGGTGGGCAGAGATGCCAAACCCTGCCCATTATCCATTCACTCAGTCACCAAATGTCTGCCGAGGACCTACGATATGCCAGGCCCTGCCGCAGCTTAGGGTCACCAAGACGACAGAGCCATAAGCCTGTCCTTCCGATGCTGCACGAGGAGCCCAGCCAGAGCCCCACACGTAGAAGTAGCTGCAGCCTCAGGTCATCCTGTTCCTGAAAGGAGATGCAATGTGTCAGGTGAAGCCAGAACTAGGGAAACCCCAAACTACGCAAGCCTGACAAAAAATGAGAGAGGGCAGTGGTCAACAGGATGTTCAAAATAAAGATCTGGGAGACCAGCCCTCAAATCCACCCTGGGCGAAGCTTAGGCCTGGGCTCACTGAGAAAGGAGAGGGGCAGCTGACAGTGTGAGCAGCCAGTCCTCTCTGGCTCAGCCCCTTCCAGTCTAGGCAGATGCTTCTGGGTTTACATCTACACAGGATAGAGGGGAAGCTCCAGGATGGGCTGTCAGCACTTCCCAAAAAGTGAAGTAGCCTGGGAACAAGAGCTGCAGATCATGAGGGACCTAGGGAGTTTCACCGTTTTGTTACAGAGAAAAGAAGGTGGACACTTAGGATCCATCTCAGCCTGAAAGCTGAACAGGGCTGCTTCCATCCTTTAGTTTCCCCATAGGAAATAGTTTCCAAGCGTTAGGTTTTACAGATCAGAAAATTTTGGAGAAAAAATAGTGTCTTTTTTTTGGTGGGGATGGGGGTGGGTGGCTCAGTGGTAGGGTATTTGCCTAGCATGTTTGAGGCCCTGGGTTCAATTCCCAGCACTATAAACAAAACAGTCGGGCGTGGTGGCACATGCCTGTAACCCCAGCCCTCAGGAGGCTGAGGCAGGAGGATGGCTGTGAGTTCTAGACCAGCCTGGGCTACATAGTGAGTTCCAGGTCAGTCTCAACTACATAGTGAGATCCTATCTCAAACAAAAACCAAAAAATAAACAAAACAAAAATATCACCTCTGATCACAATGACTTCATCAAAGTGAATTTGTAACACTAAAAAGCTAAAACTTGGGCCAGGGATTTATCTCAGTGGTTCTGCCACCTGCCTCACAAACACAAGGACCTGAGTTTGATCCCGGGCCCCCCCCCCAAAAAAAAGCTAAAACTTAAAAAATAATCATCGTGTCATTTAAGAGTGAATAGTTAGACCTCTAGGTTCTTAGGTTCTGATTTGGTAGATTCAACAACTGCAGATGGAAAATATTCAGAAAAAATGCTATTGTACTAAACATATCCATTTCTTCTTGTCATTCCTTAAACAATAAAGTCTAGCATAGTATTTGCATTGTATTAGGTGTTGTAAGTAATATGCAGATGATGTAAAGTATATGACAGGATATGTATATGTTATATACAAATACTATACCATTGTATGCAAGGACCTTTAGCACCCATAGATCTTTTTTATTTTTTTATTTTACTTTTTGAGACAGGGTCTCACTATGTAGTTTAGACTGACCTGGAACTCACTATGTAGCCCAGGCTGGTCTTGAATTTACAGGGATCCTCCTGCCTCAGCCTCCCAAGTGCTGGGATTACAGGTGTACACCACCATGCCCAGCGAACATCCATAGATCTTTGTGTCCACTGTATTCCTTTTATTTATTTATGTTTTGGTACCAGGGATTGAACTCGGGTCCTTGCGCTTGCAAGGCAGGCGGTGGAACCACTGAGCTAAATCCCTGGCCCGGCCCTGTATTCTTAATTTTATAAAAAATTTACTCCAGTCTTGTTGGGCTGAAAAAAACTCAGAAAGCACAAGATCGAGCTGGGGTTGGAACTGAGGCTGAAGGGGAAAACTGAAATTTATCCCTTTCGGGGTGCTCTTGCCCAGGTTCTGACCTCCCAGGAGGAATCCTCATGGGGTGTCTTTGGGAAGGTTGGGGAGAGGCTATGAGTCCCCATGGTCCTGAGAGGGTGTTCTCCTTGGTTCACCAGAAGCTGCGAGGAACCTCTCACAGGAAGCTGCCTATGGACACGCTGGTGCTGGAGGAAGAAAAGCGCACTGGGGCCCAGAGCCAGGCTTTACAAAAGGTTAAGGTAAGTGCAGGCTCACCCAGGCCACCTTCTCAAATCCTCGCATCTTCTGAGATTCCCTGGGCCAGCAGCTCAGCACCCCTGGACCCTTGTGAGCAGTGCAGAATCCAGGCCACCAACCTGCCGCGTCAGAATCCACACTCCCCCTCTGTACCATTTTGTCCTAAAAGGAACTTGGACCTTGGTTCTTTCTCTATTTTTTTGTTTTGTTTTGTTTTATTTTGCTTTTTGAGACAGGGTCTCACTGTGTAGTTGAGACTGATCTGGAACTCAATATGTAGCTCAGGCTGGTCTCGAACTCATAGCGATCCTCCTGCCTCAGCCTCCCAAGTGCTGGTTACAGGCATGCGCCACCACGCCCGGCTGGCTGGTTCTTTCTCTTTTGAGAAGGCCTCCTTACTCCATCCTGGTCTCCTGCTTAGCTGAGGTGGCCTTCAAGCTCCCCCAGCTCTGTTCTCTGTATAGGGTTTGATGGGCCACTCTCACTCAGGGCCAAGAGCGTGTGCGCAAGACATCCCTGGATCTGAGGCGGGAGATCATCGATGTGGGCGGGATCCAGAACCTCATCGAGCTGCGGAAGAAACGCAAGCAGAAGAAGCGAGAAGCTCTGGCCACTGCCCAGGAGCCACCTCCAGAGCTCGAAGAGATCGTAAGGGTCCTGGGGAGGGAGACCTGCGTGAGCACGGGAGGTGGGGGTTGTCCTGGATATACTTGACTGGTCTTGCACCCTGCAGAGTGGCCCGGTGGATAAGGAGATGTTCCTGAAAGCAGCAGTGGAAGGGAAAATGAAGGTCATTGAGAAATTCCTGGCAGATGGGGGGTCAGCCGACACCTGTGATGAGGTGATGTTCTCCCCCACCCCAGCCCTGAACCGACCTCCCTCTCAGAGCTGCCCTCCGTCCTGGTTTAGCCCATTTGTGGGCCTGAGAACAGCCGTGGGTATTTCTTGAGGCCTTGCGGGGGGGTCCTCAAAATGGGATACTGCCTTCCTCATCCAGGAATTTACCTAAATCCTTAGACCTTTCCCCAGCTCATATCACCTCAAGAGTAAGGAATGTCACTTATTTCTTTAGGAAGATGGAGGAATGAATAAAAAAGATGTCAGGACCAGCCTATTTGGACTTGAATTTCAAGTCCACCACTCCCTAACTATGGGACCTTTGGCTGGGCGGGTCATTCAGTTTCCTCTACTGTGGTTTGTTTGTTTGTTTGTTGGTATCCGGGATTGAACTCTGGACTTTTCACTTGCCGGGCAGGCACCACTGAGCTACTCCCCGGCCTGCTCTGTGACCCATATTTCTCACAATGTGTTATGATTAATGGAATAGTAACGACTCAATAAATATTTGTTGAATGAGTGCAAAACCTGTAAAGCAAACACTAGGATACATTATTTTTTCTCATGATATAATCTTATGATGCCTTGAAATCCCTTTTGTGTGTGTTGGTGATTGAACCCAAGGCTTCAAGCTTGTTAGGCAACCACTGAACCACTGAGCCACAACCCCCACCCATTTTTATTAATCTGTTGTGGTAAACTATCACATGAAATATGTCAT
This sequence comes from Fukomys damarensis, assembly GCF_012274545.1. Taxonomy (NCBI): domain Eukaryota; kingdom Metazoa; phylum Chordata; class Mammalia; order Rodentia; family Bathyergidae; genus Fukomys; species Fukomys damarensis. The sequence goes on from NW_022900920.1 coordinate 2,274,350, forward strand.
TTTGAGCATTGTAGGCATATAATTCGGTGTCAGTAATTACACTTACAATGCTGTACAACCATCATCATCTTTTTTTTTTTTACAATCTATTTTTAAACTATTTTTGAAATGTTTCATCACCCATCATACTTTTTGTTTTCCCCAACCGCCGCTGTGTTCTCTTGCTTTCACATCTTAGAATCAAACACAGTAATGGCCATCCACTCAGTCTGCATTATTGTAGACTTAGAGCATTGTCCTTTCTATTTTTTAGCCTCCAGGGTCTTAATCTTTTGTGTCTGTCCAATCGCCTTCTACTATTCAGTGCTGGAAGTTAAAGGAAGAAAAATAAAAAGGTTGAGAATTATGAGAGATTAGCCACAACCAGATTATTAGCAAGTGGAAGACATACGGTATAGCCCTGCCCAAGTATTTCAGTTTCAAGACTTCAAAGCAAAAAGTGCTGCATTGAGAAGGGAAGTTCACTCCTTCCTTGAATCAGGAATCAGTGAGACCCCCCTCATCGTGCTCTGTGCTCAGCACTCAGGGGAAATAGTGTCCAACAAGGCTCACTCTGCCCTCAAACACTCTGTCATAGTCAAGGGTCATCTGGGTCCCCAGAAGACTCTGGCCTAGAGTTTTCAAGGAAATAGTGGCACAAGAGTTGCTTCTTGAAGAATAGCAGCTATTAATCAAGCACTCATAAAACTAAAGACAAACAGACATGCTCAGATCATGGAAGATGTGGAAACCCAGCACAGCGGTCAGAATCGAGTTGCAGCAAAGCCTGGGCTTCAACTTGGGTGGGAGAAAGGCTCAGACCTAGGGCCAGAGGCCAGGCCCTAACGGCCTCTCTGGGGACAGTTCCGGCGGACAGCACTGCACCGAGCCTCCTTGGAGGGCCACGTGGAGATCCTGGAGAAGCTTCTGGGGTGTGCGGCTACTGTGGACTTCCAGGATCGGGTGAGCAAGAGGGCAAGTATTGAGTGGGGCGGAAGGAGGTGGGCTCAGTTCCATTACTCCCTCTCCCTGTCAGTCTGGGACTCAGTACAGTACTCAGGGCCAGGTCCCACTTTCCATGGGTTGTGTGACATGGGGCAAACTCTATCTCCTTCCTGAGCCTCCTCTGTCACTCTGGCATAGACTACTAGTGAGTCCCTGCATGTTCTATTCTACTCCCCACGCCCAGGAGTTCTGTCCCTTCCCAGTACCTTGTCCCTGCCTGTCTCTCTGTCCTCTCGGCCGGGGTCCTTTTCCCCAGGGCACTTGCTTCCCTACAACTCTAAGTTAGGACCTGTGTTTCCCTTCTAGCTGGACTGCACAGCCATGCATTGGGCCTGTCGTGGCGGCCACCTAGAGGTGTTAAAACTCCTACAAAGCCGAGGAGCAGACTCCAATGTGAGGGATAAGGTAGGCAGCAGTGCTCAGATGCGGTAGGTATTGGGGTTAGTTCAGGGAGGAGGGCAGAGGGCAAAGGGGAGGTGAGCTCAGGTGGTAGGATGATAGTGAGCTGCTGGAGTTTCTGTAGTGGTTGCAGAGCAGCCTTAAGCCCTGAAGGGACCACATCTGGAAGTGGGAGCAAAAAGAACAGAGGAGAAGCCAGGTGTGGTGGTGCACACCTGTAATCCCAGCACTCGGGAGGCTGAGGCAGGAAGATCAATGAGTTCGAGACCAGCCTAGGCTACATAGTGAGTTCCAGGTCAGTCTCAACTTACATAGTGAGACCCTGTCTCAAAAAACCAAAGGGGGAAAAAAAAAAAGAACAGAGGAGAGAGGAGAGGAGGACAAAAGACCCACTCTCTTGGGGGTTTGGGTCCTACTTCTGATGCAAAATGTGTTCATCCATGCAAACCTTCATCATCTATTTATCCATTCACCCAGTTATCTGTCCACTTATTCATGTGTTCATTTATTAATCCACCATCATTCTGTTCCTTTTTTTTTTTTTTTTTTT
>NW_022900920.1:2276834-2321877 GCF_012274545.1 Fukomys damarensis
TTCCTTTTTTTTTTTTTTTTTTTGGTATAGAACTGAGGACCTTGCACTTGCCAGGCAGGTGCGCACTGCTGAGCTGCAGCCCAGACCCTATCCTTCTGTTCCTTCATGCATGATCCCAGTAGAGTAATTTAGCCTCTGAGCCTCTCTTCATTTATAAATGTCTTGCAAGGTTCTTGGTTAGGTTAGTGGGATAACGTATGTACTCAGTGTGAAGCTTATGCTTTACATTGCGCTTTGCCCTGTCACCTTGCAATAAGTAGCATCTGCTGTAATGATTCAGAGAAGAGTGGGCTAGAATTGGACCTGGTGATGGAGCACTGGCCTAGCATGTGCAAGGCCCTGGGTTCAATCCTCAGGCACCACGAAATGGGGGGGGGGAGAGAGGAAGAAGGAAGGAAGGACGGACTGTTGTGAGAGGAGAATGAGAAAGCTGCCAGAGGAGCTTTAGAGTTAGGATCGGCTAGGATGGCAGGAAGCCGTACCGTGCCCCACCCCTCCAGGGCGCAGGTCTTGGCAAACAGGACTTAGGGGAGAGACTAAGCTGGAGTTAGAACAGTCCCCCGTCCAGAGGCACCACAGTCCAGGTCCCTGAGTTAGCCCTTCCTGTCTCCTCCGCACAGCTGCTGAGCACCCCTCTGCACGTGGCAGTGCGCACTGGGCATGTGGAGATTGTGGAACACTTTCTGTCCCTGGGCTTGGATATCAACGCTAGAGACAGAGTGAGCGCTTCCCCTCCTCCCCAGCCGGCCACACCACGCTTGTGTGGACAGCTTGCCAGCTCCCACAGGGACCCTCGGGACAAGGGCTCCCGACCAGGGTCTCTAGCCCGTCTCCCGTCACCCTGCTTCCCGTCCACTGCCCCCAAGGGCCGTGTTGAGCGCTACCCTGGCTCTAGGAAGGAGACAGTGCCTTGCACGATGCCGTGAGGCTCAACCGCTACAAAATCATCAAACTGCTGCTCCTTCACGGGGCTGACATGATGGCCAAGAACCTGGTGAGTACACGTGTCTGTCTCTGCCCATTGAGCACCTGCATGATGTACAAGTTGTCTTCTTCCACTAATACCATTCCCATCACCCACTTCCCGGTCCTCTGTGTGTGTGTTTGTGACTGTCCAGAGTACGAGCCCAGAGACACAGTAGGAAGCACAGGAGGGACCCTAACATGCAGGCCCACGGGTGGCAGAGATCATGGAGGGACAGAACTGAGGCGCCTGAGCACTTGGTTTGCCTGACCATTCCTAGCACTCAGTGTTCATTGCTGATAGGCCTCAAGTTTTCTGAGGACTGTTGTCCCCTAGTTCAAGCTCTTCTGTGGGGCTCAGAGCCATCACAAAGGAAAGGAGCATAGGAAGGCATCTCCCAGTCCCCGGCTCTAGAGGGCTAAGGGGGGATGGAGAGGGTGTTTCTCAACCTCAGCAGTACTGACGTTTAGTTGGCAGTTCTTGTTGGTGGGGCACTGTCCTGGGCCTTGTAGGATGGTTAAGCTTCTACCCACGAGATAGCAGTAGCACCTACATCTCAGCTGTGACCACCAAAACGTCTTCACCCATGCCAAGCTGCCTCCAGCTGAGAGCCACTGGTGTAGCTGAGGGCACCTTCTAGTCTAGCGGACTTCAGAACCACGAACGGATGTCCTTGTGGTTCCTCCAGGCAGGAAAGACCCCCACAGACCTGGTGCAGCTGTGGCAGGCAGATACTCGGCATGCCCTGGAGCACCCTGAGACGGAGACAGAGCAGCACGGGGTGGAGGGGCCTGAGAGTGGACCTGAGACTCCCCAGCAAGTGCCAGCCCAGTAAAGCCTGCTTCAGCCTGCCCAGCCAGACACCCGCCCGCTCCTGTGTGCAAGCAAGGAGGGTCCTAGCATGACCCTCAGAACTGCCGCTCCTCTGCACAATGCAGGAACGCCCACACATGGGCACAATAAAAGTGGGTTTTGCTATTTTTACTGTTTGTTTCCATTTGTGTTTGAAATCATATAGGAATGAAGACTGGGGCAAAGGTAGGTTTGAGGACAAAGGCATCTTGGAGCCCTTTGGCCCCTCTGAACCTCTCCTGTGGTCTTGTTTCTCTTCTGCCACCCCATTTTTCTGCTCTTTCCCAAGGCCTGGGTCCCAGCTATCAGCTGCGCATTCCAGCCTGGTGCTCTTCTCAGCCCGCCCCCACCCCACGACTGCTGTCCTGTGGAACTATGTGTGGCCAGCACGAGGCTGACACTTGGTCGCCTTGGCAGGAGGAGCCTGGCAGGGAAGTGAGGCAGTGGCTTGTCACAAGCAGCTTCTTGCCTTCCGCTCAGCAGCTCCTTCCCACAGAGCAGGGCTGGGCCAGCTCGGCCAATCAGCTCCACCAGACTGGAAACTGATAGGGCCCTGGCTTCGTGGCTGGGAGTTGTGGGAAGAGGGCCCAGGCTGTGGAGAGGCCCTTTAGTGTTGGCAGCCTCAGAACCAGCTCCGTGTCTGGCTAGAGGGACACTGCCTTGTGGCATTTCTTCAGCTTCTCCCCAGGGAGAAAAAGGACTCCTTGGAGCCTGTAGGTCTTGCTTCTGACCCTGGGAGTACTTAGTTCAGGCCTCCCCAGTGCTTACAAATCTGGGGGGCTGCCAATTTTTAACTAGACATGTTGATCATTAACAGGGGATAGAAAAGAGTTCAAACTCAGCCTCACTTGGGCACATAGACCAGCTGGGCCCCAGGCTGCTGAGACATGCTGGGTCCCCAAATGTGGGCCTCTGTGAGGCAGGGGCTGAGCAGGGGCTTGTCTAGAAACGTGAGGGGCTGGGCCTCAGGGGAGGGGAAGAAGGTGGACATCGCAGGCATCTACCCCCCTGTGACTACCCCCTTCGCTGCCAACGCCGAGGTGGACTATGGGAAATTGGAGGAGAACCTGCACAAACTGGGCACCCTTCCCTTCCGAGGTGAGTGGGCCTGTCCCCTGTGGGAGGGGACCAGAACTGAGGGAGGCCCTCAGGTGCTAACGCCTCAGACCAGACTCTCCTGCCTCTGTTTCCCCGGCTGTAAAGGGCTAATGTGTCTTCTGAGCTCCCCGAGTTATTGTGGGGCCGTCCTGGAGAGTGGGTGTTGCACCCTTGTGAAGTAGCCCCAGGCTGGTGTGACCACTTCAGAGGAAGTCACACTTTGTCGTGTAGCCAGCATCGGCCTCCTGTCCTCCAAGCCGCATGTGTGCATTCTCTTCTGGGCCAGAGTTTCCTTGGCAGAATTAGTTCACGTACTGGCCCCTCTGACTCATCTCCTCTATACATGGGTCTCTCCCTCGCTGAGGCCAGGGACTCCAGCACGCCACACAGCCACAGGTGCGGTACCATGGAGGTAGGAGGAGATGTCCCAGTCCAGAGCAGTTTGTGGACATTGCTCTCGACAGCACCATCTCATGGATGGGAACCTGGGACCCAGAGGTGTGGCCACCGTCCAAGACCACTGAGCTCCCACGTGGCTGGGCTGAGGTCCGGGCTCACTGTGGTGACACAACCCATACTGTTTCTTTCCACCTGCTGATTCTATCACCCCTCACTGAGTCACTACACCAGACTACCTCAATAAAGTGTCTGGTGGGGACCAGCTTTGGGAATGGTGTGGCTAAGACTTTGGTGGTGCAGGGTAGTAGTTCAGATGGTGGACTCTGGTTTCCAATCACAGCCATGCCACTGACTTCTAGTGGGATAATCTCTAAACCTCAGTTTCCCCATGTGACACATAGGAGTAATACTGGTTATATTGTGAAATGGTTGGGAGGAAAATCAGATGGAAGTGAAAGCACACTGTAGATTAGAGAGTGGTATCCATGAGGTGATGAGTATTAAAATGATTTATAATGATTATAATGACTATCACGATGAGCATAAAATGATGTATAATGTGGCATAGCTGCTTTGTGACAATGACCGGGGTTCCACTGAGCCTCCATTCGTAGCTCAGCATAGAAATGATGTGACCCTTCCCAGGGGACACTCAAGTCCCAGTGGACACTCATCCTGAGCAGGGAAACCACTTCTTAAGTAAACGTCTGCCTTGGCTCGTTCACGGGGTCTAAAGGCTGGATGAGGCCCAGTTCCCTTAAAGCAAAGCAAGATGGTCTTGAGTCTCTGACAGAAGACTGCTTCAGCTTCTAACTTCCAGGACACACTAGTTTAGGAACCGGGAGGGAGGATTTTGTATACTGGTGTCTGCCTGCCCCCCAGAGAATTCCCAGAGACCTCTTTCCTGGGCGTTGCCTTCCCTCCTGCAGATTCACCGCCTTGGGCATGGAGGGCTCTGGGGTCCAGGTTTTGGGGGATTTGGCAATATTGCCTCCTGCTCGTCTGATCCCTCTCTCAGTCATACATCAAGGAGGCAGGGGCTGTGGGACAAAGAGCCCAGCACCTGGAGGTTGAAGACCCGGGTAAGGCTCCTTCTTGACCATTAGAGTGACGTGGAGAAATTATATAACCCCCTAGTCTGGTCTCCTCGCTTTAGAACATGGAGTGGACCCTTCACGTTACTAATCACGACAACACAGAGCCGGAGCATCCTGTCACAGGGCTTCTGGGGACTCAGTCAAGCTGTGTCAGCTCTAAAATCTATTTCTTCTGTCCACTTCTGGGGAGGACCTCCAGCCCACACTCTAGAGCAGAGACAGCCGCTATCACATTTTGTGTTCCGAGATGTCTGCAACAACATGCCCTAGGAGGAGGGGAGGGGAAGGGGAAGTAAAAAGAATTAAGATGTGGTACGCATGTGTATCAACTCTCACAAGGGATGTAACTGTAACGTACTGCAAGCATGTATAATTAAAATAAGAATTAAAAAAAAATAACCTCTAAAGAGGAGTTGGGAGTCTGCATGAGTGAACACAGAGCGCCTTCTGGAAGGCCCTGCCTGAAACTGTAGCTCTTTTTAAAAATCTCTTTCAAAAATCACTGCTAGCCGGGCGTGATGGCACATGCCTGTAATCCCAGCACTTGGGAGGCTGAGGCAGGAGGATCGCTGTGAGTTCAAGACCAGCCTGGGATACATAGTGAGACTCTGTCTCAAAAAAAAAATAAATAAATAAAATTGCCACATTGTCTGACTCCCTTACTCCAGTTATACATTTGCAGGGGTTCTCCAGAGGGCCATACGGCCCTGAACTCACCTGCAAATAACCTCAAAAGTGGACTTTGAATTGTTGTTTCCAACTAAAGTTAGTGGACAACCACAGAGCTAATCAAGACAGGGGAGATGTTGCTCATAAAACTTTTGAACTAGTGTCTTTCTTTCTGTGAAGAGTGCACTGTGATTTATTGTGAAAGATAAAATATTTTTGTAGGGCTGGGGATTTGGCTCAGTGGTTCCGCCGCCTGCCTCTCAAGCGTGACGGCCAGAGTTCGATCACCGGTACTAAAAATATATATAATTTTTTTGTATATACTGTTATGGAAGGAATTGGCAAGTGAAACACAGAGAGACAGCAGAATGGAAGTAAAATAACGAAAAGCTTACTCCATCGACAGGGTTCGATGGGACCTAATGGCGGTACCCTGATTGATCCAGTACTGGGCTACAACTGCCCCTTTTATACGGTTTTGCAGCCTTGATCTCATTCAGGTGGTTACATTGCATTTTCACAATTCATGTTGCTGATATTCAAACCATGGTGGCCAGGCAATTGAATTTCAACCCAGATGTAGCACTTCTTTGGTCTGGGAGGTTACCTTTAAAATTCGTTGTTATCTATTCTAGCCCAGGGGAAGGATCAGCAAAGCTAACAATGGTTCTTTTCATTTACAAAACTTTTGAGGGAGACTAGATGCCTCCAGTGCCAGTTAATTCTGAACTAAACAGAGCGAAGGGCAGAAGTTATCTTACATTGTGACAATTCCTAGGGTTTTTGCTATTAAAGTGTTCTCTATCAATACTAGTATTAAAATCATTACTGTTAGAGAAGATATTTTGTTTCAAGTGTTAAAATGTTTTCAAGCCTGTTTTGGCTGGCTGTATTTTCTTTTTGTTTTGTTTTGTTTTGTTTTGTTTTTTGAGACAGGGTCTCACTATGTAGTTGAGACTAACCCTGAACTGTGCAGCCCACGCTGGTCTCAAACTCACAGCGATCCTCCTGCCTCAGGATCCCAAGTGCTGGGATCACAGGTGTGCACCACCATGCCCGAACTTTTCTTTCTTTCTCTTTTTCTTTCTTTCTTTCTTTCTTTCTTTCTTTCTTTCTTTCTTTCTTTCTTTCTTTCTTCTTTCTTTCTTTCTTTCTTTCTTTCTTTCTTTCTTTCTTTCTTTCTTTCTTTCTTTCGATAGGGTCTCACTGTGTAGTTTAGGCTGGTCTTGAACTTGCAGTGATCCTCCTGCCTCAGCCTCCCAAATGCTGGGTGTCACCAGGCCCGGCTTCATTTTTAAAATGTATTAGCTGAAAAAAAAAATGTATTAGATGACTTCAGGGGGAAAATAGAGCAGCCCAGACATATTTTTTCACTGAGATGCATGGGAATTACTCAGGATTATCCAGGCCTCCAGGGAAAGCCTTGCTAGGTGGTCTACTTTTCACGACCTGCACTGTTCTCATTTTCCATGAGGCACATTTGGATTTGCAGGTGCATCACCAGGGCACAAGGCAGCAGATACCACTCTAGAAGGGCACACGGATGGGGGACCTAATGAAGTCATCTGTCCTATCTGCTCTGCCCTCTCAGCCCACTGCTTGTCTCCTCCCAGTTGTGACCTCATGTTAGTCCAGAATTCCTCCTGAGCCCTTTTCATTCTGGGTTCTGTCCTGTAATGGGGAGGAGGCTACAAGTGGGCATGGAATATGCTGAGCGGGTTGCAGAGGTGCATCTGGATGGAAGAAGATACCAGACTTGGGACCGAGAATGAATGCCATCCCAGCCAGGGCGGCCTGGCTCAGCTTCCTCTGCCCTCGGGGCCACTGAACGGGGGAAAAAGAAAAACTAAAGACTAGAAGATAAGAAGGACAGAGTAGCAGAAGCCAAAGGGAAATTAGAATTGGAGAAACCACCTGACAAGCCTGAGGACAGTGGTCAGTGAGGGAGACAGGTCCCAAGCCTGAGGTAATGACTGCCAGGCTACACTTGAGGGCCGCCTTACCTCACCCCATCACCAACTGTCTTCGTCATAATGGGGCTCTTTGCTGACACAACAGGGGTAACCTAGGGAGGGTGCAGCAGTGGCTCAGACACTTGGAGAGCCTGCTCTTTCAAGCATGAGCTGTACCACCTGGCTCCCCAACTCCCAGTGTGCTCTTACCTCTGCCTGCCTGGTGTAGGGTCCTGGAGACCTTCTTGGAGTTCATCCAGCAGCCATCATGCAAGGTGGTGCTAGGGGCCATCATCTTGCTAGGAGGAGGAGGCCTCATGCTGTGGGCTCAGAGGAAGAGAAGTAAGATAACCCCTGAGTCTGCGCAAGATGAGTCTCCGGAATCCCACAAAACAAAGGAAAGCTGGATCAAATCTCACTTCAGCTGCCTGTCTGAGGAGAAACTGGCCCCTGACAACCATGCCTGTACCAGCAGGAGTGCTGTCCAGCCTGAGAGTGGGAGTGGGAAGGCCAGCACCACGATCCGCATGGAGACCGTCACCTCCAGGCCTGGGGAAAGGGGCTCAGCTCTGCACCGGGAATCTGTCACCAGCAAGCAGAAGATGTCTGGATCCACTGTGACCCAGAAGACCCACAGGGAGTCGGGAAAGCCCTCTTCCATGGATGAGGCCACATGGGCTGCTGTGGCTGCTTGTGTCGAGGAGATTGACACCAAGGGGCAGCATGTGGCTGACTCCATGCTGCAGCGAGCCAAGGCTTACAAACACTCAGGTCACTTGGAGTCCAGGGATATCAACCCAGAGGAGCTGAAGGCCCTCGAAGAGGTGGAGATGAAGCTGAAAAGGAGTTTCCTCACCCAGCGGGAAACCGCTGTGGCTGGTGCCAACCACACACGTACTTTCTATGGCCATCAGAGCCATCAGAGCCATCAGGGTCACCCGGGCCACCCGAGCCGCAGCCTGCCCAGCCGCAGCCACCAAGATGTATAATTCCTGAAGCTGCCTGAGCACACGCCCCTTCCCCCAGCAGGGCTGGCCACACAAACAGGCCTGTTTTCTCTTCTACAGGGAAACTTCTTGGCCCAGGGCGAGATGCTGTCACCAAAATCCTTTCTTCCTTGGCCCTTTCCCCAGGGGTCATGAGTGGACTCTTCCTTAGAAGATGGACCCTGGTGGAGGAAGAGCTGTGACAGACCCTGAGGTCCCTGAAGACATTTGGAGAGGAGACAGATGAGGCAGACCACGGGAGCAACCAAGAGCCCCAGACGGATGCCACACGCCTGGAATGGAGCCAATAAAGCCTTGTATCCCCTCACTCCTGTGTCAAGGGACTCTGTGGCCATCCAGGCTGGGAGAGGTGAAGGGGAAGGGTTCCTTCTCCAACAGTAGCTGAATCCGGGCCTTGTCTTGATCCTTTGCATTGGGCTTGCTTTTAAGACTCCAGGAAGCGGCTCCCCTGACCCATCCATCCCCCTCCTACCCCACACTCTTCCAGTCTCAGGTGCTCAGGAGGAGATACCTCTAGGGCTCCCCAACCCACTAATCTGCTATTGCCAGAGAAGGAGGAACCAGGCAGGAATGGTGGGGGGTAAGGAATAGGCTGCGACCCTGTCCTCTTGGTGCCGTCTCAAATCCATGGTGTCCCACGCTGTATCTCCCTCCCTGCCCCATCTGCTTCCAGGTACCCAAGGGGTCAGGTTAGAACCTCCCTACTGTCTGCATCCGCAGCTCTTAAACTTGTCTATGTCACTACTGCTGGGCCCCTGACTGCGGCTACCGTTGCTGCTACCAGTGTTACTAGTATTACTGGCAGCTTCCTCTTTTTTGAGGACTTTTTAAAAAGACACACTCTAAATTTTTTTTTTTTTTGGTTTTTTGAGACAGGGTCTCACTATGTAGTTGAGACTGTCCTGGAACTCACGAAGTAGCCCAGGCTGGTCTCGAACTCACAGCGATCCTCCTGCCTCAGCCTCCTCAGTGCTTGGATTACAGGCGTGTGCCACCGTGCCCGGCTAAAACTGTTTTTTTAAAAAGTACATACCCTTGCTGGAGGATCAGTGTGAGTTCGAGACCAGCCTGGGCTACTTCGTGAGTTCCAGGTCAGTCTCAACTACATAGTGAGACCCTGTCTCAAAAAACCAAAAAAAAAAAAAAAAAAAACACAAGTATATACCCTGCCCTGTGTTAAGTCAGAGCTCTACTATGAAGGCCTCAGGTTCTCTCCATTTCACCAACGAGACTACTGTGGCCAGAGACATACTTTGCCTGAGACAGTACGAGGTATTGCTTGGACCAGGTTACAGCTTTGCCTGACTGCAAAGCCCATGGAGTCCCCAGCTCCTTCCCAGTGCTGCCTCCCCGTCCTCTTCCCACCAATCCATGTCTCTGCCTCTCGTGACTGACCTTGACCTCTTCTCACATCCTGGCGATTCCACTGCTTAGGATCCTTCCCTGCCTCCTTTTCCTGGGTCACAAGAAAGCATCTTGGCGGCAAGTGGTGACCCATCCCCAGACAGAGGGAAGGCGGCCACCTCCTCTGTGAATCTTTAGAGAAGTTTACTTCAAGGCACTAACTCCACGTGATTCTTTGACATACATATTTCTCAACACTTGAATCTATTATGGATTTGCCAGTGGTTTCCAGCCTGTGTACTTCAAACTCCAGGTCTGCAAAATGACTGCAAAGCATGGATAAATCCATAAACAACCCAAACAAATTATTTTGTAAAGTACAGTTCAGAGTATTTGAATTTTTGGAGCATTATCCATAAGTGACTCTATAGAAATTTGGATTTATATATTTATACATTTAAAATATTTCATAATAAAAATTTTAGATGGGAAAAATAGGATTAATTACACAGGAAAAACATTAAACTGTACAAAAATCAAGACAGTGGTAAGGCTTGGCATCTGAAAGGAATTGTTAAAATGCATGCACATATCTGGGAGACCCAAAATTCCTTACTGAAAGCTCATTACATGAAATTTCAGGTTAGCTGATTATGACCTTGGAAGCTTAACTTTAAGAAAGTTTTCAAATTGATAAAAAAAAATTTTTTTTTCAAATTGACAAAATTTTATAAGTCTTCAGGGAGCCAGGGATTTAACTCAGTGTTGCTGTTGCATGCCTCACAAGTTCAAGATCCTGAGTTCGATCTCCCGTAACCCCCCCAAAAAAGTGTTCAGTTAGTGGTATTATGTTCATGTTAATTCTGTGTTTTGTTTTGCTTTTTTTGAGACAGGGTCTCACTATGTAGTTGAGACTGACCTGGAACTCACTATGTAGCTCAGGCTGGTCTCGAACTCACGGCAATCCTCCTGACTCAGCCTCCCAGGTGCTGGGATTACAGGCATGCGCCACCACGCCTGGCACATGTTAATTCTCTGGCTCTGATCATTTACAATAAATAGGTAAAATGTTGTGGATGGAAGTTAGGAGAGGGATGTATAGAAATTTTTTGCATTATTTTTGCAACTTTTCTGTAGGTCTAAAAGTAGTTCCAAATTTAAAGCTAAAACATTGTCAGCTTTATTTTTGAGCGCATTTTATTACAGATAAGCTGCGAGCAAAATGGCCTCTAGGCAGTCAACTGAAGTATATAGTCTTGGTGAGGACATTTTTTATTAGAAAATAGACATTGGATCACTATTAGAGTAGATACAAAGAGCAGTTAACAGCTACTCCGTCATGAGTCCAAGGGAAGGATGTCTGGCTTCCCAGATCCAGGCTTAAGTCCATTAAAGTCCGTTAGAAAATTGCTTAAACATTTTATTGGGAATGCAAGTGTCTTCCCAGGGAGAGGTTTTAAATTACATCATGCAAAAAACTTTTCCCCCGGGCCAGAGTTGTGACAATTTTTGTTTTGGTTTTGTGTTTTTGAGACAGAGTCTTGCTATTGTAGTCCCTCTGGCCTTGAACTCACAGTGTAGCTCAGGATGGTCTTGAACTCCCTGTGATCCTCCTGCCTCAATCTCCCAAGTGTGACAGTATTTTTTTTGTGCAACATTTTCTTGTACACCTATACTAGTCTGTACAGATGAAAATGCTGTGGAGCCCAGGGTGGAAGGAAATGAGGAAAAGTTTGGTGTTCTCACAGCATTTGAGAGCTTCCACTGGAGGCCAGGCAGAAGGGGACAGCAACTCTGCAGATGCAGGACAGTGGTAGTGTGTGTGGGTGGGTAGGTGTGACGCTGACAAGTTTGTTTTTTATATGGTGCCAGGGATGGAACCCAAGGCCTCATACATGCTAGCACTCTGCCGCTGAGCTATCTCCCTAGCTCTAACAGCTTTGATGGAAGGAAAACATTAGAGCTGGATCAAGGGTAAGGAGAAACATGACTATGGAATCTAGAGCCAGGGACGACTTTGGAGGCCATCTGATCTAATTTCTCATTTTACAGAAAGGCCAGATTGAGAGATTTTGCCTAACCCTACAGAGGGGTGGGTAGCCATGGGATTGAAGGGTTCTGAGGACCTCTGGGTATACAAGGAGGCAACAGGAAGTACAGAGAACAGGAAATGAAAGTCAGAGTAGAAAGGTCCTGCAGATGCAGCCCAGGAAGACCTCTTGGAGGAGGCAATGATGATGGTGAACTATAGCTAAGAGGTCATAACAGTGACCAGGGATACTTACTCTTTACGTAGGTCAGCCTGTGATTCCTTTTGGTCATAGTAAAATCACCACATTGTTTGTGGCTTCCTAGTCCCAAAGACCCACTGTCCCTCTCAAGCGCCCTGGCTTTCTAAAGCAGCGAGCGTAACCATGGGAGCAGCTGAGAGTAGTTTCCAAAATGAGAGCACCTCTGGCCAGGGATTTAGCTCAGTGGTTCTGCCACCTGCCTTGCAAGCACAAGGACCTGAGTTTGATCCCCAGTACCAAAAAAAAACCAAAAACAAAAACCAACCAAACAAGAAACCAAAACGAGAGCACCTCATCTTTCAGCTGGGGCTGGGGGAGTTAGGCCCTCCTCCAGGTTCCCCTTCAGTTCCAGCTATTCCCCATTTAAGGCTTGAGTGCTTTTTTCTGACTCTATGACAGCTAACCCTTGTTGAGTACCAGGTTTTAGCCTAAGTACTTTGAAAAGAGGATCCTGGAGCAAATAAAAAAATGGAAATAAAATGTTTGTAAATGGGGAGGGGAGAAGGGGGTGAAGGGAGGGCAGGGACAAGGGGAAAAAATGAGAACCAAGAGCTGTCATGTAAAGGTACAAGATCCCAATAATGAATGTAACTGTACCGTATACCTAAAATGTACCAATAAACTCAATGAGGGGGAAAAAGAAAGAGGATCCACTTAAACTTCAAAACAGTGCTGAGCCTTTCAAACAATCCTATGTGGTAGGATTGAAATGATTCGTCATTCCACAAAAAAGGAAATAGAGACTCAGAGATGTGATGTGACTTGCTGGCCGGCTGGTGTCCTGTCCCTCCTTAGCCAAGGTATCAGTCCTAGGGCAGAAGCCCCTTCCAGGGACAGGAGAGAGGGCCATGCTCTGGGAACCTTGAGCCCGGGGCTTGCAGCTACCTCCCAGAATGCCAGATCCCAGTTTGAGGCCAGGTTCATGTGTAGAGCTCAAGGACTTCTGGAACTGAGCACTGGATAAAAGGTGACTTGGGAGTGACTGTAGTTGGGTCAGGGACTGTGGCATGAGTCCACCCTAGCCCAGGGTGGCAGGTGGCTTTGGCTTTTGTTTTGTTTGTTTGTTTTTTTTTTTTTTTTTGGACCGGGGATTGAACTCAGGTCCTAGCGCTTGCGAGGCAGGCCACTGAACCACTGAACTAAATCCCCGGCCCTGGCTTTGGCTTCTGTAGAGAGAATGATCAGCAAGAGTCTGACCCCTAACTCCTTGGTCAAGGATGCTGGTCAGATCGCGGCCAGATCAGAGCCCTCATCCTAGGCTGGCAGCTTTTCTGGGAAAGCTCTGGGGCCTGATGTAGCAATCAATACACAGAAGCCTCTTCCCTTCAGCCTCCAGCCTGACATGGAGGGGTTAATCCTCAAGAGGTGATTCAATGGAACCAGGCGTTATTAGACTCAAGATACTGTTTGCTATATATTATTAAGGCAAAAAATGTGAAAGAGAGAGGGTGGGGAAGGCTATGAGCATTAGCCTGGCAACCCACTCTGTGGAATCCAATAATGTATGAAACAGCACGGCTTGTGGTATGTAGCTGAGTCTGCATCACACTGTGTCCCTCAAGGATGACTCACGGGAACATTGTCTCTCAGTCTGTGCCAGGGCAGCTGCTTGGCTTTTATCTTTTAGGTTCTACATATCTCTGAGCTGACCACATTTTCCTTTTAGCGTCGACTACTGGGAAGCTCCACATCGTATTCATGGCTCAATTCTCATAGCTGTATGTATGGCAGGGGTTTTGCATGCAGTACAAGTCCCAGCTTTGTTTGTTTGTTTGTTTGTTTGTTTTGAGACAGGGTCTCACTATGTAGTTGAGACTGACCTGGAACTTACTATGTAGCTCAGGCTGGTCTCGAACTCACAGCGATTCTCCTGCCTCAGCCTCCCGAGTGCTGGATTACAGGCATGCGCCACCACGCCCGGCCCCAGCTTTATTTTGTTTTTCTTCTCCTAAACATCTTTCTATTTATTAATAATCTTGTTTTTTTTTTTGTACCGGGGATCGAACTCGGGTCCTTGCACTTGCGAGGCAGGTGGCGGAACCACTGAGCTAAAACCCCGGCTATTTATTAATAATCTTAGTGTATGAAGTCTTTGTAAACTACTTCCGTTTTATAAAAATTAGAATAGAGTGGAGAAGAGAAGAAAGACAAAAAGTTAAAAGGAAAAATTTAGGAAGCTGTTCTAACATTCCTTTGGGTTTAAGTGAAGAATGTAAATTCTGCTGGTTTTTCTTAGAAATAAAATGTTAGAAGCTTCTCAAATCGTTTATGAAACAGGCAAATGCAAAATAAAACAATGAGATATCAATTTTTACCCAGAAAATTGGCAAAAAAAAAAATTAGTTCTGTCCCTACAAAGTATGGCGTGGATGGATACAGACTGCGCTGTGACGCTCTGTGTACACCGACTTGGAAGTGTGGCCCCTGTGGAAATGCACACAGACGGAGCACAGCCAACACCTAGCAAATGTTAGAGGAATTCTTGGACACGTGCAAAAGTTATTGTTTCTGCATTACTTTCAGTAGGCAAAGGAAGGAAACGCTCTAAGGGTTCTCCACAAGAGAATGAAAAATGAACTGTTGTTGTCTAACCATATAATCGAACACTATGTTTATCAGTTGAATGAATCACAGCTACGTGTGCTGCGTGGACAAAGCGCAAAACATAGCGTTAAATGAAAACACCAAACTGCAGAAGGTTATGTCAGGTTTGTTTTATTTCTACAGAGTTTAAAATCGCAAAGGCCTGTATATACTCATGGGTTCATAAGTATGTTGCAAGTGTTTAAAGACATAAATGAGAACGATAAACACCCGACTCGGGATGAGAAGTGCAAAGAAGATCAGCATCGTTTCGCTATAGGCAGTGGGTATATAGGTGTGGATTATGTTGCTCGCTACTCTTTTTGTTGTGGCTGAAATGTTTTGTTAAACAAAGAAAAATAGCTGGTCACGGTGACAATATGCCTGCAATCCCCATGACTGGGGAGGTTCAGGCAGGAGGATTACAGGCTTAAGACCAGCATGGGCAATGTAGCCAGATCCTGCCTCATAAAATAAAAAAAGCTGGGGATGTAGCTCAATGATAGAGCATTTGCCTAGCATGTGTGAGGCCTTGAGTTCAATCCCCAGTACTGGGGGGAAAATTCCCACAAAGAAAAATTACTAAGGAGACTGTCATCCACCTGGGGAAAACATTCTGCCTATATCAGAACAGGGATGGGGAGGAAAGATGTGGAAAGCTATGGTATTGGGGGTGAAGGAACCTGGCGGGTGTTGGACACCAATGTCCCAGTCCCTCCTAAGAGGATGAGAAGGTGTCAGTCCCTGAGATGGGGCCTCTGTTGCAGGATTTGTGGTCCAAGGCTCCACGGGCGAGTTCCCCTTCCTGACCAGCAGCGAGCGCCTGGAGGTGGTGAGCAGAGTTCGCCAGGTCGTGCCCAAGGACAAGCTCCTGTTAGCAGGATCCGGCTGCGAGTGTGAGACCTGAATGCCCAGTGGGTGGCCCGGCTGTGGGGTCCAGGCTCCCTGGCCCTGGGGTTGGGTTTTGTCTGCTTGTTCTGCCTCTCTGGGGACACTCCAAGCCTCCCTTTCCTTGTCCCGGTGTCTTGGCCCAGACTGAGACTTCCTCCTGCTCTGCCTCCGGCAGCCACTCAAGCCACCGTGGAGATGACTGTCAGCATGGCGCAGGTTGGAGCTGACGCTGTCATGGTGGTGACCCCGTTCTACTACCGTGGCCGTATGAACAGCACTGCCCTCATTCACCACTACACCAAGGTGGGTATGAGGGTGGGCACGGGTCAGAGGCCTGGCATCAAGAGGAGATCTGAGAAGCTGAGTGGAGAGTCTGCTTTATGTGAAAGGCAGCTATGGGACACAACCACCATATACCGGCTGTCTAACCCTGGGCTGCTGTGTCACTGATTCCTCCGCTTCTAAAAAGGGAGAAACAGTGATTGTTGAGGTTTAAATGAGATCTGGGACACAAAGGATTCTGAGTTGTGTCTACCATGTAATGTAGATAGCACTCAATAGATATTTTCCATCATTATATAGTAGCTGCAGTCAGGGTCTGCAGCACTGGCGGCTCAGAGTTCAGGAGGTAGAACTGTTCAGAGACAGTGGGGCCAAGACTACAGCTCCAAGGACTTAAGGCGGGTGCCATCTCCTCCTTTCTCTCTGTTCCCCTCAGGTTGCTGACCTCTCTCCAATTCCTGTGGTGCTGTACAGTGTCCCAGCCAACACAGGGCTGGACCTGCCTGTGGATGCAGTGGTCACGCTTTCTCAGCACCCAAACATCGTGGGCATGAAGGACAGTGGTGGCGATGTGAGTGGCAGCAGCTCCCAGGCTGGGATGCCCTCCTCCTTTCCTCTGAGCCCTAGCACATCAGCTACCCGCTTCAGCACAGCTCTGGGATCAGTGTTGGTCTTGGGTTCCTATTTGGATTCTCTCTGTTGAGTGGGTTCTCTGGGCTTTGTCTGAACTTGAGAGCCTCTCTCTGGGAACCGGGCTTTCATTCTGCAGCACTTGTCCAGCCTGTTCAGGCTGATGGGCAACTCTGGGCCCAGCGCTCATACCATGTATGTTGTTGCAGGTGACTAGAATCGCGCTGATTGTTCACAAGACCAGGAAGCAGGATTTCCAGGTGTTGGCTGGATCAGCTGGTTTCTTGTTGGCCAGCTACGCCTTGGGTAGGTTACCCACTGCTTTCCAACTGCCACGGGTGGCCAAGATACACCCAGCCAGCAGGGTCTGCTGGGAGAGACTGGGAAGGCCAGGGCGAGATCTGCAGAGGATGCTTATCTAGGAAGCTGCCCACCTGCTTTCTTTTCTGACACCGGGTACTTGTGAATAACCTTATTGGGTACAGGAGGGTGGTGTTGTACAACCCCTGGGCTATAGTAGGGATGCCTAAAGGTTGTTCTAAGCCCCAGGTTCTGCTTAGATGACAAATTTAGCTCCTTCAAGCTGGGATGGTGGTGCATGCCTGTGATCCCAGCACATGCACCTGGCTGATTCAGGATTGCAAGGTTGATCCTAGCCTGGCCAACTTGATGATTTCATGAGACCTCATCTCAAAAAGTAGAAAAAGATCTGGAAATATAGCTGAGTGTGAAGGCCCTAGGCTAAATCCCCAGTACCATGAGGGGGAAAAATTTAGCTCCTCCGGGCCAGGTGTGGCAGCACTCAATACCAGTACTCAAGAGGCTGAGGCAGGAGGATCATCACAAGTTTGAGACTTTCCTGGGGTACATAGTGAGTTTAAGGCCCATCTGGACTACATGGTGAGACTCTGCCTCAGGAAAAAAAACATTAACTTCTCTACTTTCACCTTGCAAATCAATCTCTGGGGCAGAGATCTTGAGGCATCCCCTTAGGTGGGAATTCCACCCCATTCCACCCCGGTCCCAAACCAAAATGCGCTGTCAGACCTGCAGGGCTAGACCTGGGGTCTTCAGCTGCCTGATTTGATTCTAACAAAGTTACTTGTACCAACTGCTCTCATGTGTTTTGGGTCAAGGTCATTGGGTTCAGGTGGGATTTGAACCCTGGAGAATAAAAGTGGAGGGCAGCATCTGCTCCCTTTAGCCAAAACCCTAGGAAGTTTAGCTTTGAGTGACTTTTCCAGGGTAGTAAGTCCCTGACTTACGAACATTCAAGTTGTGAACTTTCACAGATATACTGTGTAAGATTCACAGGTGTACTGTGTAAGACTCACTTTGTCGGATTATGAATGAATCTGACTTAGAAATGTTCTATCAGAATGGAACTCATTTAAAAGCCTGGGACTTACTGTACTGCAGGGATAACACTGGTTCCTATTCCCTCTGGTCTCCGCAGACTTTGGCCTGTTGCTATGTCTTTGCACATACTCCTTTTGCCATGTCACAATCTCTAAAGTACAGGACAAGAGGGGACCCATTTCCACCTCCTTCTTGAGAGTGGGGTAGATGGAAAGAGCACAGGCTCTGGAGGTAGGGATATCTGTGGTGGAATCTCAGCTTGGCCATTTACTCATTCAGTAACACGGGGTAATGCACACAATCTCTCTGAACCCAAAGAGGTACTGTGAGGATTAGAGAGCATCAGTCTTGTGTATGCCATAATGCCAGCTACACAGTAGGTATTCTATAAAGGGTAACTGTTTTCCTTCCAGTCCCGAGGCCCCTGTACTTGGGGTCATTCCCAAGTACCCTTAGAGTCACTCTCAGGGGCTGGCCGAGATGGCTGAGGTTTCCGAGGTCACAGCCAACATTTTCACTATCCAGATGAGAAGAGGACTATAGTGTAACTTGTCCAAGACGATGCGGCCAGTAAGAGGAAATGCTCAGTCTCTGACTCTGTGCCTGAGCTCTCTCCACTCCTCTTCCTCAATTCCCACCCCCACCTCCAGGCCGGGATGAATTCCCCTGGGGGAAAAAATTTCGGGAGCGCTCAAGCTCGAAGCTGCTGCAGACCCTTCCGGAACTAATGAGTCAGAGGGCTGCTGGATAAAGAAAGAGGTCAGAGAGCAGCCAGGACCTGACTCTAGAAGGGGTGAGGAGGCCCCCTGGGCTCATTTCCCTGCTCTTCACAGACAGCCCGTGGGACTCTATTTTGAACAAAGAAGCAGCTTTTTCTCTCTGGAAATGTGTACTTGGATTCACAGAGCATGACTTTTGACGTGGTCAACGGTGGCATAGAAATTCACATCTTATGTTCCAGGATGAAGAGGTTCAGGGACCAGGGCTTGGGAGTCTCTGTGCGAAGTGACTCTGGCAAACAATCCGTTCCTTACTCTGGACAGGAGCTGTGGGCGGCGTGTGTGCCCTGGCCAATGTCTTGGGGGCCCAGGTATGCCAGCTGGAGCGACTCTGCCTCACGGGGCAATGGGAGGCCGCCCAGAAGCTACAGCTCCGCCTCATCGAGCCCAATACTGCGGTAAGCTCCCAAGCCAGCTGGGGAGTGGGAGCCCGGGCTGGCACAGGGTCCCGGTTCAGGCCCTTCCCTTTCACAAAATCCTTTTAAAGAACATCTCACTGTGGGAACGCCTTGTGCCGCTCCAGAAAATCTTGGCTGCAGACAAAGTTGAGCCAGTTGGTTCTCAAGTTTAGGTATTAGAATCCCTGTGGGGGATAAAATCCTGGTCCTTTAAATATGCAGTGGAACAGGCCTCCCCAGTAACTGTGACATAAGTAACCCTGGGACTCTCCGTGAGCTTTTGAAAGCAGCTCTCGAACAGCCAGATCCTGAAAATCAGAATAATTGGGAGGAGCTGGAAGGCTGAAGATATTCAGGTCAATATTTTCCAGCACAGCTCTATCTTCAAATAATCTACCCTGCAGTCAGACCATGTACCTCAGTTCTATGTTGGGCAAGTCAAGGAAAAGCATTTAAGAGCGAATGCTGGCTGAAGATGTAGCTCAGTAATACAGTGCTTGCCTATCATGTATGAGGCCCTGGGTTCGATCCTCAACATTGGGGTGGGGGAGACAAAACAAAACAAAAACAACCCCAAAATGATGACCAGTATCAAAGCCATTTTGAAGTCTGAGGCAAAAAGAAAAAAGAAAAAAAAATACATATTCAGTTAAACTTTTTATCCAGATACAGATTCATATGCAGTTGTAAGAGATAAAACAGGCATTAATTTATGAACTTTCCTCCCAATGGTAGCATCTTATACAGTATGTTTATAGAAGAATTTCACCACATTGGATAGGATATAGGACACTGCCATCAATCCAGCCAAAAGATATATTACTGTCATTGCCACAAGGGTCCCTCATGTTACCCTCCTATACCCACACCTACTCAGCCCTAGACCCACCCCCCTGAACTCCTGGCAACCTGAAAATATTCACCTTTTTTGGGGGGGGTACTGGGGATCAAACTCAGGACCTTGGGTTTGCAAGGCAGGTCGATGCACCACTGAGCTAAATCCCTGGCCCTTATGTTCACCATTTTTATAATTTTGTCTGTTGAAGACTATACTATATGGAAATGTATAATATGCAACTTTTGGAATTGGCTTTTTTCCACTGAACATAATTCTCTGAGATTTATCTGGGTTGTATGATCAATAGTAATTTCTTTTAGTTGCTCAGTAGTAGTCTAGGGAATGGCTATACCACACCTGTTTAAACATTCACCCATTGCAGGGGAGCTTTGTTGTTTCCTATCTTTGGGCTATTTAAAGCTGCCATGGACAGCTGTGTACAGGTTTTTGTGTGACTATGCTTTTCCTGGGATAAATACCAACAGTGTGATTATAGGTAGTATGATGGTTGGTTGCATGTTTAGCTTTTTTTTTTTTTTTTAGACAGTGTCTTCCTGTGTAGTTCAGGCTGGTCTTGAACTCACTTCTTAGCCCAGACTGGCCTCCACCTCACAGTATGGCCTACACCCAGTATGTTTAGCTTTTCAAGAAACTGTTGAAGCTGGGTGTGGTGGCGCACTCCTGTGATCCCAGCACTTGGGAGGCTGAGGCAGGAGGATCACTGTAAATTCGAGACCAGCCTGGGCTACATAGAGTTCCAGGTCAGTCTCAACTACATAGTAAGACCCTGTCTCAAAACAAAAACAAAAACAAAACCCCCCTCCAAAAAAAACCCCAAAACTGCTGAAATGTCTTCTAGAATGACTGTACCATTTTATATTTACACTGATGTAGATGTATACCTTTTTTATTCGAGCCTTTCTGATAGGGTATAGTAACATTTCATTGTAGTTTAAATTTGCATTTCCCGGATGGCTAATACTGAACATTTTTTAATGCGTTAATTTGTCATATTCTTTTCACTCAATTATCTGTTTATGCCTCTTGCCCATTTCTTTTCTTTTTTGGCCCAAGGGGGATCCAATCCAGGGCCTTGCACATTCTAAACTTATACTTTACAATCAAGATAAAAGAAAAGCCTCAATGGGCTAGTCTTTCCCTTGATTATTTTCTAACCGGATTACTGCTGAGTTTTGAAAGTTCTTTGGTTTGGGCTGGGGATTTAGCTCAGTGGTTCCACCGCCTGCATCACAAGCACAAGGACCAAGTTCAATCCCCATTCCCGGTACTAAAAAAAAAAAAAAAAAAAAAGAACGAAAGTTCTTTGGCTAGGTGTTGTGGTGCATGCCTGTAATATATTCCCAGCACTCTGGAGGCTGAGGCATGAGGATCGCTGTGAGTTCGAGGCCAGCCTGGGCTACATAGGGAGTTCAAACCAACCTGAATTAGGAGACCCTGTTCTGTCTTGAAAAATATAAAATATAAAAACAAAACTTCGTATCTTCTGGAAACTAGTCCTGTGTTAGATATGTGATTTATATTTCCTTCCAGTCTGTAGCTTATCTTTTCATTCTCTTCATAGGCTTTTTGCCAAGCAAAAATTTTAAGCTTTGATGAAACCCAATTTATTATTATTTCCTTTATGAATGATACTTTTGGTATCGAGTCTAAGAATTCTTTGCTTAGCATTAGATCATGAAATTTTATTTTTCCCCTCAAAATTTTAGTTTTATATTCTACGCTTTTGTGACCCATTTTGAGTTAATCTTTTAAAGTGTGAGACTTGGTGAAAGAAGCCAGCGCCTGCCAAAGATCACTCCACACACCAACAGAGCTGTATGAGAGATTTATTGTAGAGTTGCTGCAGCACAGTGGCCTACTCGGCAAAGGAGGAAGAAGAAGAGAGAGAGAGCTGGGTGGAAGGGGCTTGGTTATATGGAGGGCTGGTGTAAGGGGGTCGGGAATTGCATCAGCTGCGCGGGCGGCCACTCAGGGGTCATTAGTGATCCATTCCCTGTATGGACAAGCCTTGCTCGTGCTTCAGTTTTGCTTACAGACGATGACGTGTCATGTAGGAAATGGAAATTTAAGGTATAAAATGGCGGTCGCTAACCAAAATGGCGACAGTCATTTCAAGGCAGTTATCTTATACTTGGGTCTTTTTTTTCCTTTGAATACCCATTTGCTCCAGCAACATTTGTTGGAAAAGGTGTCTTTCCTTTATTGAACTGCTTTTACACTTTTGTTAAAAAATCTATGAGGCATATTTGTGGGGGTCTATTTCTGGATTCTCTCTTCTCATTGATCTATGTGTCTTGTCTGTTCCTCTACAGTACCACTGACTTGATTATTATAGCTCTATAAAAGTCTTAAAATAAATTTTCTTCCCAAAATTGTGTTAGTTGGTCTAATTCCTCTGCCATCCATACCCATTTTAGAATAATCTTGTCCATACAAAAAATATTTTGCTGAATTTTAATAGGAATTTGTTAAACTGGTATATAAGATGAGGATGGTTGACATCCTTACTGTTATCTTCCAATCCTTGTTCTGGATTTTTTTTTTTTTTTTGGGTACTGGGAATCAAAGTCAGAACCATTGAGCTACATTCCTGGCCCTTGGTAATGTCTATTTATTTAAATCACTTTTTAAAATTTTTTCTTCAGTATTTTGTAGTATTTGGCAAAATCCTGTTTGAGAAATGTATACCTACATAGTTCATATGTTTTGAGTGATTGAAAATAGATTTTAAGTTATATTATCCATATGAAAATCACTAACCACCATTGCTAGTATTTAAAACACAATTGACTTTTTTTTTTTTTTTGAGACAGGGTCTTGCTATGTAGTCCAGGCTGGTTTTGAACTCAAGATCCCCCTGCTTCAGCCTTCCAAGAACTGGGATTATAGGCATTTACCACCATGGGTGGCTCATAATTGATTTTTTTTTTCATATTTCTCATATCCTGTGACTTTGCTGAACTCGCTTATTAGTCCTAGTAGTGTTTTTTTGGTAGATTCCTTGCAGTTTCTATACAGTTAATCATATCATATATCTATTTCTAGCTTTAAGTTTTTGTAAATGCTTTTTATCAAGTTGAGCAAGTTCCTCTCTATACCTAGTTCTCTAAATTTTAAAGTTGCAAATGGGTGTTGAATTTTGTTAAATGTTTTTCTGTATTGATATGATCGTGTGACTATCTTCTCTACCCTGTTAATATGGTACATTATATTAATTTTCAAATATTTGACAGATTTGATTTCCTGGACTGAATCTCATTTAGTGATGGTATATAATTCTTTTGACATATTGCTGAATTTCATTTGCTAATGTGTTAAGGATTTTTGTGTTCTGTATTTTTTTTATTGAGCTTACTGGTATTCTGTTCTGTATTGATGAGGAATATTAGTCACTTTCTTCTTCTTTCTTTTTTTTTTTTAATTTTGGTACCAGGGATCGAACTTGGGTCCTTGCGCTTGCCAGGCAGGCAGCGGCACCACTGAGCTAAATCCCTGGCCCTTTTTTTTTTTTCTTTTGAGACAGGGTCTTGCTATATAGTTTAGGCTGGCCTTGAACTTACTATGTAGACCAAGCTGACCTAAAACTCTCAGCAATCTTCCTGCCTCAGCCTCCCAAGTGTTGGGAGTACAAGTGCATGCTACAATTCGTGGTTCTTTCTTTATCTTCTTTCACTTTTATTTCTTTTCTGGTTTTGGTATCAGGATACTAACAGCTTCCCAAACTGAATTGGCAAGTATTCCCCCCTCTTCTATTTTCTGGATAAGACTAGAATTGGTATTAAATCTTCTTAAAATATTTTGTAGAATTCTTCAGTTGAAACTATCAGGGTCTGGAGATTTCTTCTTTAGGAGTTAAAAAATACACTTCTCAGGCCAGTGATGTAGCTCAGTGGTGGAGCATTTCCTAGCATGCAGGTTCTCAGTTTGATCACCAGCACCTCAAAAATCAACAAATGAACAAACCAACCCCCTTTGCAGGAGGCCTTAGGGATAGGCTTCTACTGATACCTCCCCGGCTGGAGGGGAGAGTGCTTCCTTACTGCTCTCCACGTAGTTTCTACTGACATCACTAAGTATCTGGTGGCAGGTGTTAGTGAGGGGAGCAGTGGATGGCCAGTGGTGGCCTCTTTAAGGGTGGGCAGTACTAAGAGTCCTGACTCTCCTCCACTGGGCCTCCTCTGACAGTGTCCAGCTGGGCACAGGAACAGGGTGACACTTCAGGCTTCTTTATCCCCCCGGGCTGGCCTGGGTAGTGGGGGCCACTGTTTATTCCATGGTGTTTGGCTGGAGTAGAAAATTATTATCATCTAAAACTTTTACATCTTGCTGTGGTAGACTTTTCCTTTCCTGGTCTTTTAGAGAGAGAGATAGAACTGGCCTTTATTGGGATGTTTATTGTCTGTGCCTGTTGGCATTTCATGATTGTTGGCTTTAGCTCCAAGTCTGGGCTAAGAGCTTGCCACTGTGTTGTTCCTTGTGGCCTGAGGTCCCTGATTGGTCTCCTTGCTACCTTTCAGAGTCTTCTTATCTCTATTTTTTATACAATGTCCAAGCTTTTTAGTTGTATTTATTGCGGAGAATAGGGATAAGTACCTTTACTCTATCTTCCTGAAAGTGGAAACTCGTAAGTATTTTCCAAATGGTAAATCCACCCCCCAAACATTAAAGTAGTGTGGGTATAAAAAACAGTAGGTGGATATGGTGATGCAGGCCTGCTATCTCAGCACTCTGGGAAAGGATTACAAATTTGAGTGAAGCCTGGGTAATTCAGCAAGCTCCTGTCTTGAAATAAATTTTTTTAAAAAGGGCTGGGGATGTAGCTCAGTGTGAAGGCCCTGGGCTCAATCCCCAGTACCACAAAACCAAAACAAACAAACAAACCAAAAAAAACCTCACAGTATTATTTTGGGTTTAAGTCTTTTATGTACACCAAAAACAGAATCCATAATCTATATAAATTTACTTTCCTGGGAGAAAACTCACTAAAATGTTCTTTTTCCCAAATCTACTTCTATGGAAAAATTTTTTAAATACAAAAACCACATATATAGGGACACACATGCTAACTGTTGACTCAAACTATAATACGGCAGGGTAGGACTCTGTTAAATACTCTCTTTAAAATTGCTCACCATAGATTTGTCTGCATTAAATTTTGACTTAAAAAATATTGTATTGACATATCTTTGATATTGAGGGTTTTTTGCTTCTCCTTAAGTTTTATATCGAAAACAAGTACTTGCTAGCCTCACCATAATCCAGGTTACACACGACAGAGCTCTTTAACAGTGCTGTGTCTGGATAAACTGGTGGGTGGGCTCTAGGCCTCCCTCATAGTTTATATCCTTACTTCAAAGGGGCAGATTAGCTCAGCTTTAGAGAAAGGACAGCTGAGGGGAAAGCATGAGTCTTCCTGGATGTGGGGCTTCTCCCAGGATCAGACACTATAAATAGCTTGTAAGAACTTGCTGAATTGAGGGCCTTTCAGCTAAGCCCACGAGGGCATAGGTGGCTCTGAACAACTGGACATTCCACAGGGCAGGGCCTCGGTTCTCCCACTCAATCAATCCACTTGAGAAAGAACAGGCCCCAGGATCCACATCCCACCAGGACAAGAGGGGACAGTATTTTCAGGGCCCTGGGGATGGGTTTAATGTTAGTGGTATTTATCTTATCTGATCTGGGACATCTCTATGGGTAGGTGTACTTCTCACTTCATTTTATAGACAAGCAGCTTTGGCTGTTCCTGGGAAGGCAGGAAGCCTCTGTGCTTTACCCTTCTGCCTCACTCTGTATTGTGCCCTCTTGTGCCAGCTCTGGGTAGGCACACGCTCAGGAATGCCTGGGCTGTAGGCTCAGACACCCCAAGAGCAGTCTGAGGTCACGCTTATTGCCTTGCCCCGGTTGGACACAATGTCCCTCCTCTACCTTCTCACCCAGCCAGCCTCCAGCTATATTTAGGCCTTTCTAGACTTTACCACCAAAACAGTCAGGGTCTGAAGAGGGTACCAGAAACCTTCAGAAACCCACAGGAGTAATAAGCTTTTCTCTTGGCACCACTTGGTTTTATTCCCTCCCCTAGGTATCTCTAGAGATTTGGGGTAAAAAACTCAGGCTATTAAGAGGATCATGGGTGGGACTAGGCCTGGGAGGAGGGTGATTTACTACACGTTCCAAGAACAAAAATCCAGGCTTACTAAAGCCTACTGGTGGAAGGGGAACAAGAGAAGGAGGGAAGGGAGAAGGAAAGGGAGGAAAAAGGGAGGAAAAAGAGTTAAGATGTGTTATATACATGTACCAGTTTCCATTATGTACTGTAACATATACTAATAAAAATTTTTAAAAGCCAGTGATTAAAAAAAGCCCACTAGGGCCAGGGATTTAGCTCAGTGGTTTTGCCACCTACCTTTGTAAGCGCAAGGGCCCGAGTTCGATCCCCAGTACTAAAAAAAAAAAAAAAAAAGCCCACTAGTCTCTAGTAGTGAAGAGTTACTAGTCATTCATTACTGATTCCCAGCCTACCTTCCCACCCCAAACAAACTCATTTTTATTTTTTATTTTTTTTGTTTTTTTGAGACAGGGTCTCACTATGTAGTTGAGACTGACCTGAACTCACTATGTAGCCCAGGCTGGTCTTGAACTCACAGTGATCCTCCTGCCTCAGCCTCCTGAGTGCTGGGATTACAGGCGTGTGCCACCAAGAGGCCCGGCTTGACCTCATTATTTTTACCCTTCATGAAATCCATATTTCTAACCTTCCCTCCAAATAAACCTCTACTAACTAATGATTTCTTTCTTAGTTTTTAGGTAGGGAAAGATTCATCTAACACTTCTGATCAGTATGAAATAACCAACTGCTGTATGAAAAACAAAGAACCTTGATCCTTCATTTATTCTGTAAAATTCCATGCATGATTTTAAATTATAACAGTAACTTTAGGTCTTCCACTATACTAGACAGGCTCTTACATATCATGTTGTCTGGCCCCCTCACCTTTGGGGTAAGAAAATTAGCTCAAATAATAAGGACATGACGTACAGTTAAACAAAAAAACTTATTTGGATAATGATGCAGTTTTTCCCATGAGAGCATTTAAACAGGGTGAGGAGGGACCCTGATGTCAGGGGAGTGAGGGGTTCTGCCTGAGGCTGTCAGAGGTGTGTTCTCCTCCTGACTTCCCAGTCCTGCTGTGTTCTGGCAAAAGTTCTAGGGAACCATGCTAAAGACACGATGTAGTACCTAGAACTTGCTCCCTTCTGTCCCAGGCCGAGGGCTCAATCTCTCTTTCCTGTAGTGGTAGCTTTTTTCTCCTAAAACCGATGGAGGCAGGTTTCTTCCTCAATTTGAGGTTGTTGCACTTTACTATTGCTGACCTGCTTTCTGGTCTGTAAATTTGAATTCCAATCTACCCTGGATGCTACAGATTTGGTAGAGTTCTTTCACTGCGGGTGGAGGTAGAAACTCCAAATTTCTAAAAGTGACAGAGGTCTGGGTCCTAGGAAGGCATATGCAGATGGTTCTGCAATCTCCTATAACGGGCCCTCCTTCCTAGGTGACCAGGCGCTTTGGAATCCCAGGGTTGAAGAAAGCCATGGACTGGTTTGGCTACTACGGAGGTCCCTGCCGAGGCCCCCTGCAGGGGCTGAGCTCTGCTGACGAGGAGGCCCTGCGAGTGGATTTCAGCTGCAATGGCTGGCTCTGAAGGCGGGCAGGACGTACCTGGCCCGAGCCCTCTGTCTACCCTGGCTCCCGCAGCCTGAAGAGGGGGAGGGACCAGCAGCTCACCCCCCAGTCCTCCAGGTGGCCTTTCACTAGGCAGCCCCGTGCAATCTGCCCTGTTCACATTTGCTAGTCTGTGTGTGACTTCTCACACTTATGTCCTAGTGCCGAGTCCCTGGGATTTGCAGAGTAGGAAGGAGCAATCTCTTACTTGCCTCTGCACTGTGGATGCTTTCCTCTGCCCCGAGGCTCAGAAACCTGGGAGCTGAGGGAAAGGTAAGAGGGGCAATAGGGCCATAGGGAATTGGATATTGAAGGGATGGCAGACTTGGAGCTACAGGCCTGAGTCTAGCACTATGCAGTTGGAAGTCAGGGCTATTCCAAAAAATGAAAATTCTGACTCCTTCCAGAGGGTGCAGCAGGTTAGGAAATCTGATCAGGAAAATGTTGTTCTTTGGAAGGTCCCAAATTGCATTCCAGTCACAATGCCCTAAACCTATTTTTATTCACCGTCTTGTTGCTAGCTTTGATTCTCACCATTCAGTGCACAGACATCCTAGTGGCTTGTCAGGCTGGTAAATAATGACATCTGGTGGATAAACACCTGGTCTACATTCTAGAAGATGAGTTGAACCAGTCCAGGTCTGAAACACCTAAGGGGACTTGGCATGGGACAGGGCCATCTTCTTGTCTGTAAGCACTGTTTTTATTAAAAATAATCATGTTGTTACTATAATAAAGTTTAACAAGTAAAACTAGTGTAGTCATGTACCAGGTTTCCAGGCCAGATATCAAGAATACTCTTAGAGGTAATGGAGCGCTCATGGCCTGCCTTTTTCCAGCTCTGCGGAGCTGAGAGAGGCCCTGACAACAGTGAGCAAACAACCATTAGATTAGTGGGGGCCTGGGAAAGGCTTAATGGTTTCAAATGGGAGACTGACGAAGTAAACCTGTGCAACACTTAGCACACGAGTTAAAGAGGCTGCTTTCTCCAAAATGTTTATCCCTGTTTGGCGGTAGTATGTGACCAGTGGCAGAAAAACTGAGATAATTTTTTAAAATATCATTAAAAGAAAAGTTACTCTGGTACTAGGGAGGCTGAGGCAGGATGGCTTCTACAAGTTCACGGGCAGCCTGGGCTACATAATGAGTTCAAGGCCAGTCTGAATTACATCGTGAGATCTTGTCTCAAAAATAAAGTTTTTAAAAATAAATAAAAAATTTAAAAAGGTAAACTGGACTTGGTGGTACATATCTGTAATCCCAGCACTAGGGAGGCTGAGGCAGGAAGGTTGTGAGTTTAAGGCCATTGTGGCCTACATAGCAAGTTTGAAGCCAGCTTAGAACATAGTGAGACACTGTCTCCAAAAACAACAATTAAAAAAAGAAAAAAATAGACTGGAAATTAGGTCAGTTCAACGGCTCTGGTTCAACCCCCAGTGCTTGGGGTGGGGGGAGGTAAAAAGAAAGGTAAATAAATCTTTATTTAGGGTAGAGAAAACTATAAAAGATAACCTGAAACTGAAACTGGGCATCTGATGGCACTAAAGTTTGGGACTTGGCCACTGACCTCTCATCAGCACCTTCCAGAAAAGCTAGGCTCAGAGGACAATCAGAGTTGGGGGGCGGTTAGGACTAGGGAGGCAGATTAGTGTACAGATTAAGAGTTTAGCCTCTAGGCTTCAAGAACTGAGTTTTGGTAGAGTTTTTGTTTGTTTTTTTTGTGGTACTGGGGATCGAACTCGGGTCCTTGCGCTTGCGAGGCAGACTCTGGAACCACTGAGCTAAATCCCCAGCCCTAGACCTGGGTTTAGATTCTAGGATCTAATCCACCTCTTCTTGCCTACTGGACACTGGGGGTGTGACTAATTTCTCTGAGCCTCATCTGTAATGAGGAGATGATACTCACATTTTTCTCCCAGGGGCAGAAAGAGGATTGAATAAGACTGTACCTGTGAATGGGCTGCACGGTAAGTGATGTTCTACTGCTCTGCTTGTTAGAGATGGGCACTGACTCGCCTAAGGTCATCAGCAGGACTGGCAATAACTGATCCCAGTGATACTCAGGGTGAGAGGACTCCAGCAGAAAGGGAGGTGAACCAGAAGGACTAGGATAGAAACCAGGCCCAGCTCTGCCATTCACTAGCTCAGTAACCTGGGGCAGTCTGATTTAAAATAAAAGGTTATGCCTTCTACTCTAAGGAGGCTCTAGGAATCGGATGGCCTTATATAGTACGGTGTACACGTCAGTGTCAGAGCCACTGACAATCCCACTCTGATGCACTTTTCAAAATAGCAAATGGGCTGATATTCTGAGGATACTGGGCAAGAAAGTCATGAAAACTATGACTAGGCAGTTTTGGTGATCTGTTTATTCTTATAAACACTTGTTTCTACAGTACACTTCAAAGAATAAATAGAGGCACACGGCTATAATTTCCGCATAGTCTGCTGCTGAGGGAGATTCAGTGTAAGGATAAGAGCTGGGGTGTGTGTCCAGGTTCCAGGGATCTTACTTGCCAAAACCCAACCCAGGCCTGAGGGCCATGGCTTTTGGAGGAAGAGTCACCATGAACCAACGGTGAGGAGCCAGTATTCTTTTAGTTCACTGTAGCCCTAGGATGGGTCCGAGTCTACCTACAACCAAGGGGTTGGGGTAAGTCTACCTACCCCCTGGGGGGAAAAAAACACCTGTTGGTAAAAGCCTTCTGTGGGATTCAGGTATCTCTCTGGGAGGGCCTGAAGTGGTTTGGATATGTCTGCCCCTTGCCCTGGGGCGAGTGATGAATATATGTTGTAAGATTACCCTTATATCACTTTCTGTCTTGATTATCCCATAGAGGGATCCCGTCTGATGTACAAGAAAGGAGAGAGGCACAAATAGGAGAGAGGCAGACTGGATTATCTGCCATAACTCAGGTAAGGAAGATGGCTTATAAAGTGAAGGGGGAAGAAAATAACACTGTTATCCAATCCTTCACGGGACAAGTGAGCACAGGTGAAGACCACTCTGATCAAAGCGGGAGCCTGGAACCAGAATCCCACTGCAGCAAACAAGGGGGTAACGTAAAGAAAGTTTTGGCCTTGACTTTCACAGGACTCCTGTTCTGTCTAAGCCACTCCGTCTTCTTCCTTATTTTTCAGCAGAGAGCACTAGCTCTAAGATAGGCTAGGAGCAGCTGCCCCAGATGCAGGCAAAATAGACAGTGTGAATCGCTTGGCAGCAAACAGAGGGAAGGCTGCAGCAGGTCTGCACTAAGAGCTAAAGTTTTAGGAACAGGGAAAGCCAACAAGTAAGAAAATCTAGCTCCTGTGTTCTCTACACTGAGGGTCAGGGAAAGACAGAACTGCTACCAACTGCTACTGTTTGGATCAAACCTGTCAGTACTTTTCTGTGATCCAGTTCTTGGTTGGCAGGTGAAGGAGCACATCACAGGCTTGGCTCCCTGGTCATTCTCTCCTCATCTCCTCCCAGATCTCGTTTGCTGGTTCACTTCAAGTGAACAATGGGAGCACTGGATTTACGGACACTTTCCCAGATGAGCCCAGTGCCCCCTCAGGCAGTGAGATTTCTGGCTGACTTGGAGGCACTCTGGGCCCGCTGGACCACTGCAGAACACTTCTCACGCCGCAGAAGCTTGTTGTTCTCAAAGAGACCTTCGTTACGGGGTATTCCGTGAGAACCATCAGGAAAAGTGAGCAGGCCTTTCAGGAGGAAAACATGACGGTGGAATTAATGTCTCAGGGACGGCTGAAGAAGACTCGCGGGAGTACTCAGTGAGTTCAGTGGATTAGGGCATGATCACGACAGACTGCTAGACAGCTACAGGAGAATTAAAACTAAAAGACATATTTCCACCCATAATATGCTCCCTTGTCACCCATCCTGCTGGGCTGCAACTTACCAAAACCATCTACTCTGCCATTTTTAAATTCTCCCTCAAACGTCATGTTGTCATGTCGAATGAAGACTCCAACGCCGTTAAATTTGCCCTGGGCAAACTCCCCCTCATACCTGCAGAAACACCAAGATGTTAGCCTCTTCTGGGCAAGTCAGCTGTGCTGGTTAACTGAGTCAAGCAGCTGACAATATGTGTCAGTTAATAATGCCAAGAAGCAGAGATTATTCTGCTTAGCTCAGAGCTCCCCCACCCGATCTGTTCCATTCCCAGCCAGCAGAGGAGAGTCAGAGAGAGAATGTAGGCTAAGTGAATGGAGGCTGGTGGAGGTCACTTACTTTCTTGACCTTGCAAATTTTAGGTCTATATGAAAGGTAACCAAAAAGCTGCTTATTCCTTGTCTGTTTTCTGCAGGGCCTAGGAGCAGCTCAGGGTTGACCAGATATTTACCAATGTTCTGTTTTTATATCAGAGCCTTCCTAGTTTAAAGACAGAAAGGAATAATCTAATACTTACCGTGAGCCATCTGAGAAGGTCAGTACCCCAAAGCCATTAAAAAGCCCATTCTCAAAATGACCCAGGTAGGTGCCACCATCTGCAAACAGCAGTTGACCAAAGCCATGTCTGCGGCCTGAGCAAAGAGAAGGACAGGTGCTAGGTTGGAATGTGGCAGCTTCAGGATCCTTTCCCGCTTGCCTAGCATCCCATCTTTTCTATCACCCTAACCACAAAAGAAAAGAAGTGATGGCTTTAGCAGGGCAGAGTCAAGCACCAATAAAAGCTGGCTCCTGGTACCTCCCACTGGAAGTCACAATCAGATTTGGGGCAGGTCTCTCTAAGTATGAATGATATGTGAGACCCAGTCTCAAAAAAAAAAAAATAAATAAAAAAAAAATATATATATATATAAATATAAATGGGGAAATGGAGCTCTCTGTTCCATCAGTAGGGCTGTGCTTACTCACTAAGCAGACCAGAAATCTCAGCAAGAAGCTGGGGGAGCAATTATCTCCCTAATACAGAGTGAGGAAGTTCTTTTGGTGGGCAGAGAAGGCCTGGCAAGGCCTCAGGCTGTCTTTCTTAGGGAAAGCCGTATTGAAGGGGATAGCAAGTGTGTGTGGGCAGGAAAAAAGGCTCACGATGAAAGGAAGCAGCTTCTCAAGGCTCAAGAATTTACCAGCTGTAGGGATCTAATGTGAACCAACTAGGGCGTGTGAATGTTTACAGCATGACCTGTCCTTCACCTGTACCAATGCAGAAGTCCAGTCTCCTTCAGGGCAGTTCCTGGCTTAACAGAACTGGATTCATGACACTTTTCAAAGTGGTCACACTGTTTTTGCAAAGTGAACATCATTGAACTGCTTCTTGTATAGGTTCACGAAGAATTTTACTGTTCTTATGAATACTTCCAAATATAATGAGCTGTCACAGAAAATTCAAGGCAAGGCCGGGGATTTAGCTCAGTGGTTCCATCGCCTGCCTCACAAGCGGAAGGTCCTGAGTTTGATCCCCGGTACCAAAAAAATAAAATAAAAAACACCAAAACAACAAAGAAAGAAAATTCAAGGCAATAAATGCCATTTGCTCTTGAGTCTTTGCCCTAATGTCCAGATCATCTTTAACTTCCTAAAATTCATTGTGACCAAGGTATTACAATGGTTCTGCACTCTAAAAGAATTCATTTTGCTCTGCTGGGTACCTCAGCATTTATTTAAGAATTTCCCAAACAATATTACAAAAGGATGACAGGATGTTAAAACACTGCAAATCTAGAACTATAAAGACTTAGCTCATTTGGGGAAGCTGGATTAACAACAGTATTATCTAATTCCTTTAATCTGAAAACAATAAAGGAAAAGCACTATGTAGATTTGAGTCCTACAGTGGGAAATGAAGATCCGTAAAGTTCGTTATCCTTCCTAATGTATTTTCCTTTAGCCAGATGAGGTATTCATCACTGGATACCCCCAAAGACCCTTCTCACCCTCCTTCCACTCGCCACGATATTCCTCCCCACTGGAGTAGGTGAAGGACCCTTTCGTCAAGGTCATGGTGACAGCTTACAGAAGAAAAGGCTGAAAACTGTAGGAAATAAACAGGAGAACCAGGGTCACAGGATGGCTGTAGGAATGGACTGCGGAAAAAAACTATAGATAACTGCAAAAAGATTTATAGATACTCTCAAAAGGCCAGCAGGCTGGTAAGTATACAACACCCTGGGTACATGTGGTGAAACACCTTCCTTTCCGATACCACCACCACCTCTGCCTAAGCACTCTTACCCTCCTACTTGTCTTAAAAGTTTTCAGTCTGATCCTATTTTCTATGACCTGGGATGGAAATGCAGGGTTAACCTATTACGAGTTTAGCTGATGTATAAAATCTCATCTCTTCCCCCAAAGAGGTTACGGTCTAACCAGCAACTGAAACACTGAATTGTACTACAGATAAAGTAAGTGCCAACTTGGATGGCAGAAATGAACAAGGACATGGGATGGGCAGAATTTAAAATGAGCAGTAAAAAAAAGAAAGAGTAGTGCTAGGTTGAGAAAACATGGGGATTGAAAGCACAAAGAGTTACGTAAACATGGGATGTCCAGTGGCAAAATCAGAAATCTGATATGATTATAGTTGAGAGCTTATTTAGGGAGTAATAGGTACACTTAGCCAAAATCATAAATCCGAAGAAAACCTCACAGATTTAATCCAGATGAACAAACCGAAGCTCAGAGTGGTTAAATGTTTGATGGCAGCTGGTCATGGCAGTCCATATCCATAATTCCAGCACTCAGGCTGAGGCAGGAGGATCACAACTTTTTTTTTTGGTACTGGGGAATGAACTTGGGTCCTTCCTTGCGCTTGCAAGGCAGGCCACCGAACCACTGAGCTAAATCCCCGGCCCTAGGATAACAACTTTGAGCCCTGAATTTGTAATTTAGCAAACTTAGCGAGACCCTGTCTCAAAAAAAGAAGGGCCAGGTGTCAGAGCCAGATATATGTACGACTTGGTGTGAAGGCCGTGGGTTCTATCCCTAGTACTATGTCAAAAATATTTTTTTTGTTAGTAACCAAGCTGGGGTTAGCATACAAGCCTCCTCAGTTATGGCTAGTTGTATTCTACTGTACTACAGCCTCTGCTGTTAGGTCAGGCTGGTCTCTGAAAGCTAGGCAGAAGAGTTTATTTTGGCTAAGGGCAGTGGGGAGCCTTTGGGAAGCTGTGAACACAGAAGTAACATGATGTTTCTGGGACAGTTTCTTTTTTAGTTTTTGAGACAGGGTCTCACTATGTATTTGAGACTGACCTGGAACTCACTATGTAGCCCAGGCTGGTCTCTGTAGCCCGTAGCCCAGGCTGGTCTCGAACTCACAGCGATCCTCCTGCCTCAGCCTCCCGAGTGCTGGGATTACAGATGTGTGCCACCACGCCCAGCTCCGGGACACTATTTAAGGAAAAATGAATGTGGTGGCAGGAAGCAGGAGGGTTTGGAGTAGTAGAAGCCTAGTCAGCAAAGCTCACAAGGAAGAGATGTTGTAATTCGATAACAATGATTCTCCCTCTCTTCATGCCCTTGCAGTGTGACACAGCAGATCCTCTTCCCAAAAGGCAATTTGGTTATTCCTTCACCCACTGGATCAGTGTTGGCTATGTAAGTCACTCTATTAGCAAAGGTTCTAAGAGTAGAGGTTTGCTGCACTTGGTCTTGTTTTGCCCCACACTAGTTTGCTGGATGATGAGAGGCCATCTGGAGCAGCCGCTCAGCTGGCTGCAGATGCACAAAATGAACTCAAGCAAGTCCATGATCTGTCCTTCTGAGCCCAGCTGCAAACTAATAACAGTACTGCACTGTTTGAAGCCGCTATGTTTTAAGGCAGGGTGTTACTACCTAGCAAAAGCTGAGACATACAGGTATAAGTAGGTGGCCTAGGGGATACAATATGATGGGAGCAGAAGGAATGGGATGGAATCTATGACAAATACATAACGGGAAAAATACACCAATAACATTTGGGAACTGGCTAGATGGTAAAAGAATGCATTCAAGAATGTCCTATAAGGGAGGCCATGGAGGTGAACTTCTATAATCCCAGCACTTGGGAAGGCTGAGGCAGGGGGATCATTGTAAAGTTTGAGGCCAGCCTGGTCTGGCCCACAGTGAGTTCAAGGCCAGCCTGAATTATATAGTGGGACCCTGTCTCAACAAAACAGTACCCTATAAGGAAGTAAAGATACTTAAAAATCTAATTAAATATAAAGAGATAATCACTTGACATGCTAAAAATATAATCCCCATTTTTAAAAAATGTAGGGATTTTTTTTATTCACCCTTCATTTTTTTGTTGTTGTTTTTTTTTGTTTTTTGAGACAGGGTCTCACTATGTAGTTGAGAATGACCTGGAACTCACTATGTAGTCCATGCTGGTCTCGAACTCACAGCGATCCTCCTGCCTCAGCCTCCCGAGTACTGGGATTACAGGCGTGCGCCACCATGCCCGGCTCACCCTTCATCTTTTTCCAGAGCTAAGCAACACAGTGTTTTCTCAAAAGATGACTATGCAGATTCCTAGACCCAAATGCAGAATTACCAAACCAGCCTCTGTACAGTTGGAGCTGGGGACTCTGCAGTTTGTATGACATTGTTAGATTCTCATTTGAAGCCTATGAACTACTATTCCACTAAATGGAAATACTATGTATGAAGATTCTGGGCTACAAATCACCACTGAAAGATTCCTTGTAATTAATAGTTAGCCTAGTCTGTCCTCACAGGCCCCAAACTGATTTTCAACAAAACAAATGTACCTTTTCTTTAGGGCACAGGGGCCAGAGCTGCTGTACAAGACAAAGTTCTGAATTCTAAGCTCCACAGCCTCACAGTACAAGAATGTGGCATATTTTATACAAAAATGATGCTCTAAAATAAATGTGCAACTAAAACAACACATATATTAAATCTGTTTTCTCTAAACTGGTGGTGGGCAGGGCTGAGTTATTTACACTCCAGTTCAGATGGCAGAACCCTCTATAATCCACTGAGCAGACCCAGAGAGGCTATTTGAATGCCACTATAATAAGAACTAACATTTATTGACCACTTATCCTATACATAGTCTATCTCATTTAATCTCTGGGTATTTTTATTCCTCTTTACAGATGAGGAAACTGAACTACAGAGAGGATAAGGAAAGTCACTGCAGTCCCTCGGCTAACATGTGGAAGTTAGAATCAAAACCCTGGCAGCTGGCCTCTGCAGCCCACGCTCTTAAACTCTAGTGTTATGGTGTCCTCTCCTGCACCCTAATACCATATAGTGGCATTGTGGACCCTGGCAGCTGAAAGACCCCAGTTCAAATCCTGGTTCACCGTGTAACCATGGATAAGCCACTTCTTAAGTGTCTCTAAAATCTGTCTCCTCATCTATAATATAGGTGTGCTGCTGAAGTGAGCACTGTCTCCACATCTATAAAGTGGAAATAATACACTGTTTTCAGAGACAGCAGGTGGACTAAATAACATACATAAATGTATCGACCTTGTCCCTTAAATGGTTAAAAAGAGACACATAAACTCACACGTTACTTATTGCAATGGAAACTTCTCAAGTCTTTGCTCAGTGTAAAAGTACTCTCACCCCAATTCAAATAACATTTTTTAATCTTTTTGGTACCGGGGATCGAACTCCGGTCCTTGTGCTTTCGAGGCAGGCAATGGAACCACTGAGCCAAGTCCCTGGTCCTCAAATAACATTTTGAAAGAGAGCGATTCATCAATTTAGACTAATGAGGTATATACTAAAGAGTAGAAGGAAGAACAAACTATAGCTGCCACACTTCTGTTCTCCGTCAATACCCTATAAGGGTATTTTTTAACTTTGGCCATTTTGGGCACAGATAATGCCTGGAAACGATCTGATGTGGAACAGCCTGGCCTGAGGGAGGGTCAGTGACATCTCCTAGCCCTGACCCCCACTCTAAGCTCAAATTCCAGACACGATGACAGCTGAGCCTGGAGAATCCTTGTACTCTCATTCAAATATGGGGAAACATTAATTTCTTATATCACAGTAGAGGTCAGCTGTGGGGAGGCTGAGAGATGTTTGGGGGTCATTCCTCCTGGACTTTCTCATTTTTCTAGTTATTAGTCAACAGCTGCATGTCTAGGCTCTAAGATATCCTTAGGCAGAAAACAAATGCTTGTCATACTATAGCCCCTCCAAACCTCTGGGGAACATTTTCTCAGAGAGGTGATGCCGGTACCTGCTGCACCCTCTCTGTCCTATTAGTGTCCCATAAAGTCAGCATCCAATTTCAGGTTCACAAGCCTCTTATCATCAGCTCAGTATGAGTGTGCCAGGGTAGAGGTCAGCGTGACTCCATTGCCCATACAACATTAACGAGAGGAGAGAAGCAGTTTTCCATCAGAGCTGCAGAGGACAACTTTTTCCAGTCCAGCTAAGCATTTTGATAGTGACAGACCATTCTTAGCTCTTCCCAGAACTAAGTGACAACACTAAGAGTGAACTTCTGGTACAAACTGAAAATATTTCATCCCTTTGACATATGTCTGTTGGAATAGAACAGCCTATATCTTCTACTAAATCTTAAAATGATGATCACTCCAAAACACGAAGTCACTATTTACACAGGAAGAGCATAGGTTTTCCTGAAGGCTACATAAAACTTCGAGGGGCATCCACTGAACAAAATGGAATTCTACCTGTAACCATGGTCAGCGAGACAGATCTACTTTAATAAAGAACAGCCAATGCCGGGCGTGATGGCGCAAGCCTGTAATCCCAGCACTCAGGAGGCTGAGGCAGGAGGATCACTGTGAGTTCAAGACCAGCCTGGGCTACATAGTGAGTTCCAGGTCAGTCTCAACTACATAGTGAGACCCTGTTTCAAAAAACCAAAAAAACAAAACAAAACAAAGAACAGCCAGTGATGAGGCTGAGGCAGGAGGATCGCTGTGAGTTCAAGACCAGCCTGGGCTACATAGTGAGTTGCAAGTCAGTCTCTACATAGTGTCTCAAAAAAAAAAAAGAATAGCCAGTGCTGAGGAAGACTAAAAATCCCAATAATTTAACAAGGGATTTATATCAAATAGGCATTTATATCAGTTATTTAACTATTCTTATTAAAGAGAATAGATGGCCTAGGGGTTAGGCTCTAGATTGAAGGTCAAAATTAAATATAGAAAGATCTTTCTTGTTCTTAGCAGTGCCATAGCCTTCTTCTAGATTGTCAGGATGTTTGGCAGGAGCCCTTGTGAGTCTGGCCCGCTCCAAGAACATTCTCTGAAATACTTATCTAAATGGTACAGATGTTTGCAGCCTTCAGGCACTTGGTCAGCTCCCTACCCCTGGGATACTCTGCCTGGACCTGTCGGAATCCTGAAAGCTATACCCTGAACTTCCCATGGCTGGATTTCAGCACATTATAAAGGGCAACAGATTTGGAGTTAGAGACTATTGTTTGGAAGCAGCCATTTAACTCCCCACATATACCTTCAAATTGTCAACTAAAGCACCCTTCCCAGGGTATGGCCCTCTTGCCAAAGTTCTTTCAAGTATAAAGAAAGAGGTTTTGCAGGGCATGGTGGCACATGCCTGTTGTGGTACACGCCTGTAGTCCCAGCACTTGGGAGGCTGAGGCAGGAGGAGTGCTGCAAGTTTAAGGCCACACGGCGAGACACTGTCTCAAGAAACAAAACAAAACAAAAAAATAAAAATGTGTTTAAACAAACTCGATATAACAAATGGTTTTAAAATCATAAATGTACATGGTGAGGACAAGGCTAGTCAGAACTACACAGCAAGAGCCTATCTCAAAAAACCAAAATAGGGCTGGGGATTTAGCTTAGTGGTTCCACTGCCTTCTTCGCAAGTGCGAGGTCCCGAGTTCGACTGCCAGTACCAAAACAAAAGCGAAAATAAATAAATAAAATAAAATAATAAATATAACCCTTCCCTTTTCCCTCACTTGAAAAGTAAACAAATGTATGGTTAGTATATAAAGGTCTTGCTCAGTAAGACTGCGATAGACAAGAAAGAGAGAAGAAAACACTGGTACCAGAAAGTTAAAAAAAAAACAAAACAAGAAAATGACGACGACTTGGGAGGGATGGGGACTCGGGAGTAACACTGTCAGAGTACTATTTTAGTTCAAGAAAAGCAGTATGCTTGGGCTGGCTTGTCAGACAGTGAGTTATTCCTGTGGTTACCTCTAAAGCAGTTCAGAGATTCTAAACTGCTGGCTTGCCACCCATCAAATAATTGAAGCTTGCCTCCACCACGAGTACGGTACAGACGGGCCCTAGAGCAAACAAAGCCCTAGACCTCCGCAAAGCAACACGATCTCCCACTGCATTCCTGTATTCCAGCCCCGCTTCCTTCCCTTTACCTGGGTCTGCTATCCCGCCCCAATACTCTTGGGCTCACACAGGTCTACCATTCCCTCAGCACCACAGTGGGAGCCCGACACCGGAATTTAGGACCCCACAGGCGCCGCCCCAGGGTTGGAGCTCTGGAAGGAAGCCACTGACCCCAGCCCAGGTATTCTGCTCGGCTCCTGAGTTCCTACCTGGCTGACCACACTCTTGCAGGCCCCTCCCATCCCCGTCGGAGCCAACCTGGGCTCCGCCTTTTAGGACAGCCGTCACGCCCAGATTCGCGGCTCCTGTGTCGAGGACCTCTGTTCCGCCCGGCTCCCCGGGCACCTTCCTCTCTACCTCCAGAAGTACTTGCCCACTGGAAGCTGCCATCCCGGGCGGCCGCACTGGGCACAGTTCCCGCTGTCCATTGGCTGTTACCTAGGCAACCGCGAGCAACGCCACTCCCTATTGGTCTCCCTTGCGCCATCTTTGTGCGGGGCAAAGTGTTTCCAGAACCCGGCCGAATGTCTGAAAGAGGGGTGGGGCTGAGCAAGAGGCCCCACCTGTGCAAACAGCAACTGTTAACCCTAAAGGAAACCAAACTTGCTTCTTAAACCTCCGTGCCTACTTGCTCAGAGGCTAAGTCCTTATGGTTGTTAGTTGGCTCTGCCACTGACTTTTACGACAGAATTTAAATCTAGCTTTAAACGTGCAGTTTTGTAATATGTAATGCTCTGGGCAGGGCAACTGCTCTTTCATAACCCAGCTTCAAGCACTGTGATATCAAGACATTTTTGTATTCTTACAGGGATTTTGTGTTGTCAATACCCAGAAACTTTGTGTTTGAAATACAGTCCCCAAATTGGAGCAGATTTTCCCGAAAACTATGCGTTCCAGTTCATGTATCCGTGTATATTTACTAACTATATAAGTGCAGCATGATGCTAGTTCTGTCAGGGATTATGTATATTTTATAACAATAAAAATATAGCTCATGCTGTGCATATGGATAATCCCAGCTGTTCAGGAGGCTGAGCAGGAGGATTTATAAGTGTTGAGACCAGCCTTGGCAACTTAGTGAGACTCTGTCTTTAAGTAAATAAGTAAATAGGGATGGGGATGTAGCTCAGTGGTACAGCTTGCCTGGCATGTACAAGGTCCTGGACTCAACCACCAGTGGCCGCCCCCATGTAGTTTCTTGCCTTAGAGGAGTGACGTGAAAACAATATTTTGAGAAAATTAATCTGCACTGATAACCAGAGATGTTTAGTGATATTGGAAGCAGAAAAACTCAAAACTAGTGTGGCAACAGTGAAGATAGAAAGAAAAGGGTGATTATGAGACGTATTTCATAGCAATATTCTTTTTTTGTTGTTTTGTTTTGTTTTTTTTTTGGTACCGGGGATTGAACTCGTGTCCTTGCGCTTGTGAGGCAGGCCACCAAACCACTCAGCTAAATCCGCAGCCTGGCAATATTCTTTTTTGAGATAAGGTCTCACTGTGTATGTAGTTCAGGCTAGCCTTGGATTCACTGTGTAGTCTAGGCTGGTTTCACACCTGCAGCAATCCTCCTGCCTCAGCTGCCCCAGTGCTGGGATCGCAGGCGTGTACTACCATACCTGGCTATAGCATTTTTTTTCTTTTTTGAGGGAGGGTTGAGACAGGGTCTTGCCATGCAGTCCAGGCTGGACTCAAATTTGTGACAATCCTCCTGCCTCAGCCTCCTGAGTGCTGGGATTACAGGCATTGCCACCATGCCCAGCTCCAGCTATAGCAATATTTATTAAGAGGCAATATACTTTTTTTTCCTCAGTACCAGGAATTGAACTCAGGATCTTGTGCTTGCCGGGTAGGTGCAGCAGTACTGAGCTACATCCCTGACTCTTACTATACTTTAGTTTTGAAAGCATGGAACCAATCTGCCAAGACTGGAGTCTAGCACTGCCATTTACCAGTTGAATGGTTATGGGTAAGTTATTTTACATCTCTAGGCCTTAGTTTCCAATATCAGAGGGGCTGTAATGCCAGTTGCCTAAATTAATCCACTGAAAATGGTACCTGTCACATGCTTAGTATTTAGTAAGGGCTATTTCTTCACAAGAATAGGCAATGTATTAACACACTTTCCAGAAAAAGTAAAATAAAGTTCTAAAGTGTAGATACAGATTTCAATTCTGAGGGGGTAAAAACTCAGAATATTAAGGTGAATTCCAAATCTAGGACCCTCCATTGATCATAATTTGAAAGTCATGGGCTAAATATACATAATATAAGTATACTAAGAAATCATCTCTGTGGCTGTGGCCTGTGGAACACAAGAGGCAAGGAAGGCATCACTTAGCTATTTGATGATTAGATAGGAAAAGGGAATGCGTGAGTTGTAACTGAAAGGGGCAGCTACAGCCAGCAGGGTGCCACTTGCCTGTAAACTCAGCACCCAAAAGGCTGAGTGAGGAAGATTGTGAATTCAAGGTCAGCCAGCCGGGCCGTGGTGGCCCATGCCTGTAATCCCAGCACTTGGGAGGCTGAGGCAGGAGGATCGCTGGGAGTTTGAGACCAGCTTGGCCTACAAAATGA
This sequence comes from Fukomys damarensis, assembly GCF_012274545.1. Lineage (NCBI taxonomy): Eukaryota > Metazoa > Chordata > Mammalia > Rodentia > Bathyergidae > Fukomys > Fukomys damarensis. The sequence goes on from NW_022900920.1 coordinate 2,318,856, forward strand.
GTTCCAGGTCAGTCTCAACTACATAGTGATACCCTGTCTCAAAAAAACAAACAAACAAAAAAAAAGGTCAGCCAGGGCTAAATAACAAGACCCTTTTTCAAAAAAAAAAAAAAATGCAGTATGGACCTTTGCCTAGAATTGTTTATTTGGCCAGAAAGTTTGACATCCTCATACAAGCAACTAAACAATTCTTTCAATTTAATACTCCCAGTTAGTTTGTAAGACTTAAGTCTCACTTTTACTCCTGGAGTGTGAATAGCCAAGAGGCTTCCACGATGCTAGGCTCAGAAGCTCAGCGAGGCTCCAGGAGCTTGTCAGACAGCGAGAGTCACCCAGGAAGGAACACACCAGGCAAGTTGGCAAATAGACCTTTATTAGTCTGGCCAGACGGCACTCCCCAAGCCAAGTAGCTCAGAGAGGCGGCTAGCTCAGATACAGAGGCCATTTTATATAGGGCTAAGCGGGGGTTTACACTCAAAACTTACAGGAAGGGGACAAAGGCAAAGAATCAGTTGATCTGAGCTAGTGGTCATCAAGCATACACTCGACCGTTACATACTAATGAACAGCAGATCGATTATCCATTATTCCATTTACAGTTTATAATGTTCAGAACATTCAACTACAGGCAAGCAAGGAGTGGCATGATTGATGTTGGGTCTCTGTGTTCACTACAGTTTCCATTTAGTTTCCCAGCTACTTCAGAGCAGTTACCTAACAATTCACAATTAATCATTAGTTATCCTATAAGGGATGGGGGGAGCGACAGTCTCTAGGTCGTTTGCTGGTCAACATGGAGTCGCTCTGGTTCAGTCAGACTCTTACAAGTGGTGGCAATAATTTGATTTCAGGAATGATTGTGAAATACTGTGAATTATGTGGTTGGTCATCTTTTGTGAAAACCTGTATTTCTAGTCTGCTGGTTACTTTAAGCATAAAACCAACAACATTAACAATAAGTAACATTAACAATAACCTTGGCAGTGATAAAAGGCTAACATTTGTTGAATAGTTTTTATGCATTAAGTACCATGCTACTTGCTTTGCATGTAGATTTTTGTTTAATCAAGTGAGATAGGGATGATCTTCCCATTTTATGGATAACTGAGGCTTAAAGAGATTAGGTGAGTTGTCTACATCCATACCACGCTGAACACGCCTGATCTCTGAAGCTAAGCAGGGTCAGGCCTGGTTAGTACTTGGATGGGAGATTAGGAAACTTGTCCAAAATAACAATTATAGAGCTGAAATTCAAACTCAATGTCTCTGATTTCCAAGCCTATGTTTCTAACCATTATGCCCTGCACTTCAGAAGGCAGTGTTAGTTGGAGCACATGCCTAACATGTGTGAGGCCCTGAATTCATTCCCAGCTTTACCAAAAAAAAAAAAAAAAAAAAAAGAAGCTAGCATACATTTTAATTATCTCAACTAACTATGCACTTTCCTTCAGATGTGCCCCCCCACCTCATTCTTTTGTTTGTTTGTTTTTTGAGACAGGGTCTCACTATGTAGTTGAGACTGACCTGGAACTATGTAGTCCAGGTTTATCTCGAACTCACAGTGATCCTCCTGTCTCAGCCTCCAGAGTGCTGGTATTACAGGCACGTGCCACCACACCTGGCTTCCCCACCCCATTTTTAGTCCATTGCTTCTTCAGGTGTGCAGGCCCGGAGTAGGTTGATACCACATCACTTCCCTAAGCAACACCTGTTCTCCAATGCTCCCTCCAGCCCTTCCCATGCCAGACACCCACTGGTTCGCTCTCCAAACCCTTGGGAACACGACTTAATGTAGCTTCTCCTCAGTCAAGCAAGTTGCTGTTTGTTTCCTTAGGTTCCAACCTTCCTTTTCCTCTCCTTCAGCAACCTCTTCTGCTTCATGTACCTTTATCTTTTCCCTTTCCTCAATAATTTAATTACAGGTACTAGTTATTGCCTTTTTTTACTCTCCTGCCTACCTCAAAGTAGTGAACCCCTGCAATGGAGTCTTTAGCTAGCGCTGTCGATTTCTCCCACACTGCCTCAACAAGCTGTGTTCTTAAAGCTTAAGGGCAGGGTTATATCTTCCTACTCTTGTCCACTATTAAAAGTGTACTAAGCACTAACTGCGTTTATTTATTTATTTATTTTTGAGACAGGGTCTCACTATGTAGTTGAGACTGATTTGAAACTCACAATGTAGCCCAGGCTGGTGTCGAACTCACAGCGATCCTCCTACCTCAGCCTCCCGAGTGCTGGGATCACAGGTGTGCGCCACCACACCCAGCCCACTGTGTTTAAACACAGCTTTTACACTGGTAAAAGTCATGGACGCTTGCCTTGCACCCATGGGTCTCTATCTTTCCTCAATTAACAAGCATTGAACAATTGGGCCATCCACTATGCATGCTGCATAAGGGCTGTTTTTTTTTTTTTTTTAACCCAGGACGTTGTTTCTTTGCTTCACTGCTGTTTCCCCCCGCACTTAGAACATAGTAGGTGCTCAATTGATGATACAAAGACGAGCTTTCTTCGCGCTTCACAGCCATCTCATAGTAGGCGCTCAATTAGCGCGTGACTAATAGCCAGTTGCAGTTCAGAAGGCAACCCAAGACGTCTCAGCCAATTGGAAATTAAGGGCGGGGCGAAAGTGGTCCAGGCAAAGGGCGTGCCTGACCCGGGTTAAATTCCTAGAGCATGCGCAGTCCCTACCAAAGGTGACGAGAAAAATGCGGAGGCTGCGATTGCACAGAGCGGGTTCTGATTGGCTACTGTTCGCGCGTGAGGGTCCGTACCTACTCGTCGCCAAGTAAACAGGACAGGCTAGGGGCGGGGCTAAGGAGGCGCGACGGCTTGGTTGGCCGGGCGGGAGGTGGGGGGTGCCGCGGATTGGTTCCGGCCGCGAGCTCAGCTGTGTAGCTCACCGGGTCCCCGAGCCGGTGGCCTGAGGGATGGACGAGACGAGCCCACTAGTGTCCCCCGAGCGGGCCCAACCCCCGGAGTACACCTTCCCGTCGGGCTCCGGCGCTCACTTCCCGCAGGT
>NW_022900920.1:2322062-2356512 GCF_012274545.1 Fukomys damarensis
GGTGGTGCGGCAGGCCGAGTTGGCTACCGAGCGCTGCATCTTCCCCGAGCGCATCTACCAGGGCTCCAGCGGAAGCTACTTCGTTAAGGACCCTCACGGGGTGAGCGCGCCGTCGGGGAGAAGGGAGACTGCATGGTGCAGAAGAGAGAAACTTCAGAGGGCCGGCCCCTAGCAGGATTTGGGGTGCCTCTGAGAGGACTGGAGATAGGGAAGCTGCGCAGTGAGGAAATAAATCAGAACCTTTTTGGTGGGGGAGGCTTGAGCGGAAAATGAAAAGAGGAAATTGACCAGATAGATACAGGCCAGGGGCTTAGCTGTGTGGTGAAGCCATCTGCCGCTGGACGGAGGCGTGGGCACATGCTGCTTTCTGGTAGATTCCTCACCTTTAAACTCCTGGGATTGGCTTACAAATTTGAGGCTTTGCCTGTTCTCTTTTTGGCCCCAAGCCGTGTGTAACTGCTCGGGAGGACAGGTGACCCATCTGAGGATTCAGTTCCAGCCTTCTGTGGGGATGTCTCCCGCCAAGGTCCTAGGTCTCTTTGACAGACCGTGGTGATAGCGTGGGTGGACCACAGTTTCATCTGCCCTGGTTATTGCTCACTACTGGGAAAAGATTCAAGTCATTTTCAGTGGTTCCGTAGAATGCAGAATTTTAGAAACACAGACTGTTATTTTACTTTCATCACCCCTCGCCCCCGGGACTATCAGCAGTTTTTCAGCTAAGGTGGAGTTCTGCTGACATTTATTTTGCTTGCATGTGTATATAGGGAGATGGGGTTAGGATGGGATATGGAGCAGCTGAGAAGTGTGACTAATTTTTTTTTTTTTTTGGTACCGGGGATCGAACTTGTGACCTTGCGCTTGCGCTGCAGGCGACAGAACCATTGAGCTTAAATCCCTGGCCCAAAAAGTGACTAATTTTGAGAAATGTAGAATACGTAAGCCATTTGACCCAGGTTTGACCAGAGGCATGATTGTAATAGCACTGGGTTAAGAAATATGAAGTCTTGGCTGGGCGTGATGGCACATGCCTGAAATCCCAGGCTTGGGAGGCTGAGGCAACAGATTCGAAGTGAGTTCAAGGCCATTCTGAACTACACAGCGAAACTCTATCTGAGAAAACAAAAACAAAAAAGTATGAAGTTTTCACTAAGTTTTCAGATGTGGTGCAAAATGGTTCATAGGAAAAATGTATTATTGTTACACTTATTAATATGATGGATATTAGCTCGGTGTGGAGGCTGGGGATGTAGCTCAGTGGGAAGCCCAGGGCGCAATCCCCAGTACTGCAAAAACCAACCAAACACAACCGGAGACCATTTCTACTGTCAACTTAGTTTACGTAAACTGGGTTGGAGAAAGCTTAGGGAGAGTGATAATTTTTTTTTAAGACCTTTAAAATAAGGGAGCTTGAAAGTGCAAGTGGGAGCTATCATTTCTAGAAGCAAAGAAAGGTATTGTGTCTTAAATGGCAGTCAGATGCTATCATCTTTTTGGAGAACAGAAGGAGATTGAATCAAGATGTGAGTTATCATGTTGGCCAATATAAGGATGGACTGAGATTATCGTTGATAGGTTCAGAGGAGGAGGGAGGTGTTGTTTTCTTCCATGACATTGTTATAGCTTCCTTGGAAGTGTGTCATGTAAGTTGAGAAGTGACCTAGTGCTGTGACAGGTGAGAGTAATAGAATCTCTCTCACTCTCCCTGGTGGGTAAAGTACTACCAACCATTTCAGTACATCCACGGAATGACAGTTTTTGGTGATACTCCATATCCCAGTCTCCAAATTTTACTATCCACTATTCTTTGTTAGAAGGGAAGTTGAAACATGGATGGCCCAAGAAAATTTATTCGTGTTCCACTCAGGACGGTCATAAGTGTGTGGAGGATTAGTCTGGCCCACAGATTCCCTGTAGTTGGTACTGTTTTCTTTGGCCCTCCTCTAAATGTATTTATTTTATTTAACAGATCCTTACATAGTGCTTACTATATGCCAAGTACTTTGCAAATAGTAACTCAATCCTCTTAACCACTCTCAGAGGTAGGTACTGTTATTATCTTCATAGGTAACATCTCTGAAGCACACAATAGAACTAATTTGCCGAAGCTCTTGCAGGTAGTAAGTGTTGACCCAGATGTATTGGCTCTGGAGGTCATAGTCCTAACTACAGCACTCTGCAGTTTCAGAGTTAGTCAGTCACCTGAATTTTTGGATTCTGTTTTTGTTACTATATTGATTAGTATTAAATTTGGCTAGCACTGGGCATGATGGCTCACTCCTGTAATCCCAAGCACTCGGGAGGCTGCGAGTTTGAGACCAACCCACACTACATCGTGAGTTCAAGGCCTGCCTAAACTATATAGTGAGACCCTATCTCATAAAGAAAAGAAAAGAAAATTGACTATGTGTGGCATATTTAAAAATAATAATGACTTGGAAAGAGGTTCATTAGTCTTTCATGTAAAGGAAGTCAAAAGGCTGCTAAGGTTTGATGTTGGCATTTCAGTTTTTCTTGGATACTGGCTCCTTCCATCCAGGATTTAGCCATCATTAATGTGTGGCTTCTACTTCATGCTCTCTAACATTGCTGCTCAAACTGCAGGTATCTTGTCTGTTTTACAGTTAGTTGGAAGAAGGAAAGACAGAGGAAGCCAAGTCCACATTCTGTAGGGCCTTTCCTAAAAGTTGCACCAGACTCTTCCACATATATCCCAGTGTTCAGAATTTAGCTGGCGTAGTGTTTGGGAACTATAATCTTTATCTTGCTCGGTTTAAAGTCAAGAATCTGGTGTCCAGTGAAGGAGGGGTAGCATTGGGAACACCAGCACTTTATGTGATAGCTACTTCTGAAACTTAATTCAGAATATTCTTGATTCCATTTTCCAATTTAGGATGGTATCTACCACAGAATGAGCAAGTTAGGACCAGGAACTGGAAAATGCCAAATTAGAAGTCATGGTGGAATCCAGGCGTGGTGGTGCAAGGCTGTAATTACAACTGTTTGGGAGGTTGAGGCAAGAGGATGGGTGGTTCGAGACCAGCTTGGTTAGTGAAGTTGTCTCAACATATAAAACTAAAAAGAGCTGGGCATGTGGTTCAATGCAGAGGCCCTAGGTTCAGCCCCTTGAGTATGCCCCCCCCCCAACCAGGGATCAGACTCAGAACCTTGTGAAGCAGGCACAGTGCCACTGAGCTAAATCCTCAGCTCCCCTGAGTACCTTTTAAAAAAAAGTCATGGTACAGCCCTGTGTGGTGGCGCATGCCTGTAATCCCAGCACTCGGGAGGCTGAGGCAGGAGGATCGCTGTGACTTCGAGACCAGCCTGCGCTACATAGTGAATTCCAGGTCAGACTCAACTACATAATGAGACTCTGTCTCAAAAAAAAAAAACAAAACCAAAACAAAACAAAAAAGTCATGGTGAAGTGTGCTTATATCTCCCGTGTTCACTTATATCCTTGTACTTCAGGTCTTGTGTTCACCCAATTACAGATTTTATTTTTTTAGCATTTTCTTTCATGTGGCCAGTAATATACCACATGTTCATATTGGCAGGAATCACAGAACAGCATGTAACCTACTAGTTTAAGAGGATTAAATGAGATGATGTTACTGTGTATATTGAGCTCATGGTTCCACAAACATTGAGTGAAATCAGGAACCAAGAGGGGAAGTTGGATTTTATTGGAAATAAGAAGGGCTTCTGGATTTCCTGGAGGAGTCCCGAGTTGGTGGCCACATCACCTCTCATTCCAAAGCTAATTATTGTATCAATAAGTATAGCATAGGAATTGCTTGGCTGCACAATGGCCACTTATCCCTGGTGACTCTGTGGATTTAAAATGGCCAATTTGAATGTTTCCTTTAATTACAGAAACACATTTTAAAGAAAAAAAAAAACTGGTTTTTGCATTTAAAGGCAGCTTTATCTCAGGCCCTTCCCTTAACTAGCTGCCTTACCCATAAGCTAAATAAATAAACAAACTATTTTCTACCATATCAGTAATGTATGAAAGCCTCTGGCATAGTATAGTTCCTGGTGCTTAATTCGGAGCTCAATCACGGTTTTTTATTTTGTTCTGTTTTTGACCACTGGATTAGGCTTTCTTGGATATGTGACATTGAACAAGGCAAACGTAGTGTAAATTTGAGAAGATGGCTTTCATAATCTTGGAGAGTAGCATTTCATTCAGTGGTGCTAATTGTTATTTGCATCATAATATCAATTACAGTGTTTATAAAGATACTGCCCACATCTGGGCGAGGTTGCACACAGGCCTGTGATTCTAGAATTTTGGGAGGCTGGAGAATTGCAAGTTTGAGCCCACCTGGGCAACATGGTGATTTAGCCAGAACCTGTCTCAAAATTTGAAAAAAATAATGTGGTGGTGGTGGTAGAATTTAGGGCTGTAACTCAGTGAGAAGGTCCTGCAATCCCCAATACTAGGGGTGAAAAAAAGCCCACATACTCTATGAACTTGACCTCCTCTCTCAGTGCATATACTTTAAATATACTTTATCCACCAACAGTTTGTCATGAAAATGATAACTTTTACCATTTTTCAAACATAAAATTATTATAAGAGTGAGTATGCTTCTTCCAACTACCTGTACCCTCTAAGAAATTCTTGTAACCTTCCACGTGGTTGAGAAACCATACTGATGGCAGTCACCAAATAAAGAATCTCATAGTAGAATTCTTTTACTAAAATTTGTTTTAGTGAAACAAAACAAGTCAAGTTTATACATCCTAGACAGATGTAGACCTTGAGATTTTAAACATCGACCTGCCGTCTGATGTATGACAGTATCCCAAGCTGCAAGTTATAAAGGGTAAGGCAGATTGGATGGATGGCTGTTGGGTGGGAAAGTAAGTACAAGTCAAAGTCTCTTTCTCTACATTCTGGGTATTTTGATCCCATCTTCTTTCAGGATTTAATATATTTAGAGTAGTACATTCTTCCCTTAACATTTACATTAACTGAACAGGCACAGCGATGCTCAACAACTAGGCCACACACTGAGAAGTTCCAACAGGAGACTTTATTCAGGAAGGCAGGTCAGGGAGAGAGGAGAAAGAAGGAGAGAGGAACAAAGAAAGGAAGGTCCTTTTATTGTTTTCGGGCTGGGCTGTTTCTTATTTATGAGGAGTGGGCTACTTTTAACCTATCACAGGCCAGGTTGCCCTTTGTGGGTTCAGTCCTGCAGAAATTTAGGTTTAACTTCTGACCGCTGTGGCCTTGCGGGGAGGGAAATTAAAGATAAAGAGCATGAGGCCATTCTAAAAGGCAAGAAGAACCAGGAAAATGCAGCCTGTGATGGCAGCGTCAGGTCCCTAACATTAACATGTAAATAAATCTTCACTACCCATATAGCTAACTGAAGACTGCTGTTTCCCACCATCCTCTAACGTAGAAAACAGCAGTTCTTGCAGGTGGTCCAGGGATCCCTAAGAGTTCCTTTTTGGGCTATAAGAGTAAAAATTATTTTCATAATAATTTTATGAGTTTTTATTTACTTGTTTCACTCTCATTTCCTTATGAATATAGAGATTTCCAGAGATCACATGTGTGATTTTTGAAACATATTGAATACTAAGGAAGATGTGAGAAGTCTGACATCAGAGATATTTGCAAAAATGTAAAATGATTGTAGATCATGACACCAGCCAGTGCTTTTTTGCTTCCTTGTGCAGGTCGTTTTTCATCTCCAACGTCCTGGACTACTACAACTTAAGCTATCTATACTTTGGCTCTTTCATGAAACAGGAAGATGAGTGAGTGGGTGTTAAGGAAAAGTGTTTTTAAAATATTGGCACTTTTCCTAGATTTAATAAAGAATTGACAGTCTATTAAAGAAGAGAGGATGGTAAGAAAAACTAGGCATTTTCTTTCTCAGCTGAATACTGGTAGGTGTCCTTCTAATTTGATTGGTTTTAGAGTTTGTTCTTTATGAATGAGAAGAGTATTCTTGACTATTCAGTAACATGGTTGTATGAAGTGAATATTATATTTGGAAACTTGGTCAAAGGCTATTTTGTGTCTCTGGCAAGGAAACCTACTTTACACTTGCACACTATCTTGTACAAACTAGGACCTGAGCAAATGTTAACAGAATTAGGTTGAACTGAGCCCTACACTTAGTCATAAAAGTCACGAGTCTCTCTGAATGCCCTTCTGTTCCTCAGTCTTTCCTGTTTTCCCATTCCCTCATTTAGTCCATACAATATTATTTTTTTCATATGGTATTCTTTAGTGCAATCCCTATGTGACTTAGCTAACCATACTTTCTAAGGCCTTTAAAGAGTCAATGAAATCCTAATTCTTTTTTGGGGGGGCGGGTTTGAGACAGGGTCTCACTAGATAGTTGAGACTGACCTAGAACTCACTATGTAGCCCAGGCTGGGCTTGAACTCACAGCGATCCTCCTGCCTCAGCCTCCCGAATGCTGGGATTACAGGCGTGTGCCACCATGCCCGGCTGAAATGCTAATTCTTATGTGGAAAGAAATTAAGACGTATGAGAGATCAATCTGTAAATAATGTTTGGTTGCAGTCTTGGCCTTCAAGTTCTGCTTTGCTTAAGTGGGAATATTTAAGCCATACTCCTGGTATTTTTTGCCCCTGTTTACTGTAGCAGGAATTTCTTAGTTTTTGGAGGATCAGCTTCCTGAGTTCCACATTGTGCCCTGCTTGAACTGTTGAGTTCTGAGACATACTTCCAGTTACCCCATGGCTTCCTTGTACAGAATCCAGAGAATTGCAGTGAACTCACAAGTTATACTCTGACTCATGAGCCTGTTGCCACTGCTGCTTTGTTGTTCAGAGGCAAGTGGACACAGAAGAGGAAGGTGCTGCTGAGCTTGGTGTCAAACGCCTGTAATCTCAGCAATTGGGAGGTCAAGGCAGGAGGATTACTGCAAGTTCGAGTCCAGCCTGGGCTACATAGTGAGTTCAAGGCCAGCCTAAACTACATGGTGAGACCTTGTCTCAAAAACACAAAACAAAACCAAAAGAGAGAGAGAGAGAGAGGGAGAGAGAGAAGCTGCTGAGGCCTCTTACTAACCACTTTCAATAAGAAAGTAATTAATAAGACAGGATATGAATATATACTGTACTTTTGTCAGTAAATAAATTTATCTTTAGGAATAAATTGATTCTTTTTTATAGGGAAGATAAGAATTCTGTATTTCTCTTGCCCTCTCAAATCCTTGTAAGACTTTTTAAAGGAACTGGCCTACAGATGACCAATTGATTCTGGACTTGGTCAGTTCCTTCTATGAGTAAGTACTTAATGGGGGCAGGTGGGTGTGTGTTGTCTGTTGTGATCCTGCCACTCAGGAAGTGATGCTCACAGGGAAATGTCTTATGACCCACATGAGCTTCAGTTGGCCATGGAGTGAGGGGAGAAGGATAATCATATGATACAAAGATGAGTCATTTGGTTAGTATATTTACTTTTCTTCCTTTAAATTATCAGTTTGAGAAAAAAAAATTATCAGTTTGAGGACTGGAAGAAATGAGATACAATATATGTAAAATAACCTTAGAGGGCTGACTGGCTTGTGGAAGAAAGCATTTAGAAAGGAGGCTATCATTTCTAGGCATTCCATATTGTTACTGTCAGCCAGCAAAGAAGGATTTAATCTCTTTTTTTGGTACTGGGGACCAAACTCAGGTCCTTGCGCGTGTGAGGCAGGCGGCGGCACCACTGAGCTAAATCCCTGGCCCAAGATTTAATCTTTATGTTATTTCATGTCCTGATTTCTCCCTGTCAGAATGACTTAAGAGAACCCCATTTCTTTTTCCTCTTGTTATTTCACAATTTGTCATTCCTAAACTTTCTGTGTCAAGGCTTTGTTAACACCCAGGAGGTGGGAGTGAAGACTGATAGAGGTTTCACTCATCGATGAAAGGATTTTCTTAAATTCATTCTGTCATTCCATAATACTGTTTTTTTTTTTTTTTTTAACAGTTGAAACTTTTTTTTTGGTACTGGGGATCGAACTTGGGTCTTTGAGCTTGCAAGGCAGGCGCCTGAACCACTGAGCTAAATCCCCAGCCCTACAGTTGATACTTTTTGAAGCTATATATCACTCTCCCCCACCTCCCATACTGGGGATTCAACCCAAAGCCTTCACATTGAGCTACATCTCCCATCTTTTATATTTTATTTTGAGACAGGGTCTTGCTAAGTCAAGCATGTTCAAACTTGTGATTCTCCTGTCTCAGCCTCTCAGAGCACTGGGATTCCAGATGTGCTGAATTTACATAATTTTTATAGAGCAGTCATGCTTATATATAAACCTTAGAAGTTAAAGTTTAGTGATGTTAAGTTTCTGGTAGGTCATATAAAGAAAAGATAAATGGGCAGGGATACGTGCAAAAATCCAAGATGTTAATTTCTCACATTTGGGTGCAAAAATAACTTTGGAGCCCTTGATACACATGACGTTAAAGCCTTTCTGGGAGTACGAGAAGCGATTCTGTGTTGGCATAAGATTGCTGCTGAGGACTCAAGATGTGCCACTGAGTTGGCTTCTGGATCTTGCTCTTAGAAATATAAATACAAATCTATTTACCTTGCTTGTTTGAAGCACAAAGTTAGAGGTAGGTGCTTTATATGAGGGAAGAGAGATGGAAAAGAGGAGCATAGCAGAAGGAAAGAATGAAGAGGCATGGCGCCTTTTTAGGCTGTAATCCTTTCTTCCAGTGGGTCTCTTAGTTGCTCACATGAGCTGGTATTTACAGCTACGGAGACGCCTTTGTCTGACTGTAAGTAGGGATTATTGGCCTTGTGCCTCTCATTTCCTTCTAGATTTCTGCTTACTTGGTATGTGGCCACTTTAATCAACTCACTTTTTTTTTTTTTTTTTGGAGACAGGCTCTCACTATGTAGTTGAGACTAACCTGGAACTCACTATGTAGCCCACGCTGGTCTCAAACTCACAGCAATCCTCCTGCCTCAGCCTCGTAAGTGCTGGCATTACAGGCATGCGCAACCATGCCTGGCTAATCAACTCACCTTTTAAAAATTTTTTGGTGCTGGGGATTTAACCAAGGGCCTTGCACTGTTTATGCATATGATCTACCACATAACTATTTTTTTTTGTACCAGGGGGTTGAATTCAGGACCTTATGCTTGTAGGGCAGGCACAGTACCACTGAGCTACATCCCCAGCCCCCACAGAACTAAATTTTGACCCCTCAACTCACCTCTAATATTTTCTTCTTTGTGTTTAGAGGATCATCGCTGTCTTCAAACCCAAGAATGAAGAGCCATATGGGCACCTTAATCCTAAGTGGACCAAATGGCTACAGAAGTTGTGCTGTCCCTGCTGCTTTGGCCGTGACTGCCTTGTCCTCAACCAGGGCTATCTCTCAGAGGCAGGGGCCAGCCTGGTGGACCAAAAACTGGAACTCAACATTGTACCCCGTACAAAGGTCAGTGACCCATTTCCAGGAACTCTTAGTACCTGTGCAAAGTTTTCCTGGGGCCAAGATCTATTATTGGGACCTTGGGTTCAGTGGAGGCTATTTAAGTCTAAGGTTCTCAACCTTTTTTAGGAAGGGTGACAGGATTAGATGTATGAATTGATCAGATGATGAAAGTTATCTTCAGGAGTATATTCATACAGATTTTACACAAAAGTTCAGGACTTTCATAGAGGTCCAGTGCACACTTATGAGCTTCCTTGAAACTTAGCTACTTTTGCAGTTCACTCTCTTAGACTTCTGAGCCATTCCAGAATTTAAATACAAACTTTAAAAAAAATTATTGTTATGTTTTTAAAGAGATGAGATCTCATCATGTTGCCTAGGCTAGATCTGAACTGGGCTGAAACCTTTTAGCCTAATGAGTAGCAGGGACTATAAAAGTGTGCCACTGTACCTGGCATTAGATACAGGCTTGAATGGATTAACTACCATCTTCCAAGCACTTACGCAAAGTCTGTTGAGGAAGACTTTAGGATAGGTTGAGAGTTAGAATAAAATATTTGACTGGAGAACTTTCAGGGAACTGCAAGGAATTTTTATCACCTGTCTTTGTTCTGTGGAATCTTGGAAACTGCCTGAATATACCAGAATAGAGGTCCAGGATGGGGATATAGTTGTGGTACTGTACTTGCCTCAGATGCACAAGACCCTGGATTTAATCCCCAGCAACACATACAGGTCCCAGATTCAGGCAAATTCTCACCTAGAGTGGATTTACACGTATCTTGTATGTGTTACAGATTTAGTTGAGGTTCAGATGAAGGGCTTGGACCACTCCTCTACAAAACATATTTGAATATACAGAACTGATTGCATACAATTTCAAGGAGTTTACTGATCCCACTTTAAGAATCCCTGTACTGCAGGGTGCTCCATGAAATTCTCCAAGAGTTCTGAGGGGAAGGAATATTCTGGTTAGTATACAAACACTTAAGGACACATCCTCACACATTGAGTGTCTAGCTACCTGAGGTTTAGAAACAACTTATGTGGAACTTTGATCTGATTCCCTAACACTGCAGAAGCATCCTGATAGTTCTGAGTTTTAACAATCTTTGAGAACTAGTGAAAGCTTTAGGTACTGTTCTCACAAAAAAAAAAAAATTACATATTTGTAGTCAATATTTTGCATATACCTTCTGGAGTCAAGTTCTCAGACCATTTGAAGTTCATCCATTTACCTCTCTCCTCTAAATTAAAAACTGCTTGAGACTTTCTTCACAGGTTCAGGTGGCAGGCTCTGAGGACAAAGAGGTTGATCAGCAGATGGGAATGTCCCTTCAAATTTGATTTTGGCAACATCCCGAGTGCGATCCCTGGTACAAAAAAAAAAAAAAAAAAAAAAAGATGCAAACTTGATTTTGGTTTTATTAGGGTATTTTAGAAGAAAATGTGACTACTGTGGATGTTTGATTCTATTTGCTCTTGGTTACTAAACTGTAAACAATAAGCCCAACTAGTTTTTAAGTTTCTAGAAGTCAGAGACCACTTCTTAAGATATCTTTCTCTCATTCTCATACCTGGTAAATTGCTCTTTTTATAATAAGTGTTCATGAGGTACCAGCTGACATGACTTGTGTTTGCAAATTATGAGAAACAATACCAAAGATTCCCCCAGCTTCAGGTCCCATTTGACACCCGAATCACTGTGTGGCTTTGTACAGCTCATTCCCTTCCTTTATACTTTTAAAAAAAATCTGTGTGTGTAGATGAACAGCATACTTTGACTATCTTATATTATACTTAATGCTCCAAAGTCTCCTAACCTGAAATTTTCCTACTGGGCCTTTCCTAGACTCTAGAAACTCTTGAAAATACTCCTTACTCATCACTCAGATTTCCTTCCTTTGCAATGCAGAAGTAGATAATAAGCAACCCCGCTGCCTGCTAGGGGTGCTTTTGGAGTACAGTGGTTAAAAATCAGAAAGTGAGTTTAAATTCTGGCTCTGCAGTTTTCTTTTTAGGGCTGTAATGGGGATTGAACCCAGAGCCTTTTCACTGAGTTAGATTGCCAGCCCTTTTATTTTACATTTTGAAATAGAGTCTTTGCTAGTTGGTTTGGCTGGGTCCAAACTTCTGATCTTTTTTTTTTTTTTACCCGGGATTGAACTCAGGACCTTGCACGTGGGAGGTCTTGTGATCTTCTTGCCTAAGCCTCCCAGAGTGCTGGAATTACAAGATTCCAGTTTTGGGTAATGATAATTTCATTAGTTCTAGGAAAAAAAGTGGATGGTTGGGAAGAATGATCACAAATTAGTCTGATAGGAGGAAGAAGATAGTTTATGGCTTGGATTTTCATAGTTGGAAATTGATGGACTAGCCTTAGGAAAGCCTCTCTTTTCCTTCAATCCTATGCCTAAGTGTCCTGATTTTTTTTCTTTTTTTTTTAACTGAGTTTATTGGTACATTTTATGTATACAGTGCAGTTGCATTCATCATTGGGATCTTGTAGTTTTACATGACAGATCTTCGTTCTCATTTTTTCCCCTTCCCTGCCCTCCTTTCACCCCCTCACTAAGTGTCCTGATTTGTTCCTATTCTTCCAAGGGCTAAAGGTGTAGGGAAAGTGGGAAGGGTAGGGGAAAGGTAATAAGGGAAAAGAAAAAAAAAATGAGAAAATGAAGAAATGGAAATAAAGTGTAAATGGGGAGGGGAAGAGGGGTTGAAAGGAGGGCAGGGATAAGGCGAAAATATGAGAACCAAGACCTGTCATGTAAAGGTACAAGATTCAGATGATGAATGTAACTGTACTGTATACCTAAAATGTACCAATAAACTCAATGAGAAAAAAAAAGTGTCCTGATTTGTAAGTTAGGGAGCGTCCAACATAGGACTGACCTTGCACATTTATTTTAGGAACCCTGAATGGATAGAACAAAAGGAGCAATGAGAGGGAATTACTTTACCTTTTTATGAGTTAAATAATTAATTATTTGTGATGAATTTTGCAAGGCTTAGGAGTGGGATTTTCTTATAAATTTAATGTAAGTTTTAAAAGTGGTAAAACCTACTTGTTATCACCTCTTGAGAGCAGCTTATAATTCATTCATTCATTCATTCATTTATTCATTTAATATTTAGTGGGCATGTGCCAGGCACTTGTTAGGTGCCGGGAATGCTAATATAAGATATTTCTATCTCCCAAATCTCATTTGTTTTAAGTGAAAATTCAGATACAGGAATAGATCATCCCAAGACAGAAGTGGATGCACATATGGATTACCTGATGTCATGGCATTTGGACAATCAAGTGTAGTATTGATGGCCATTACAGTTTTTTAAAAATTAGACAGTGCATGTGTTTAGTATAAAAATCAGAAGGCACAAATGGGTCAACAGAAAAGTAATTCAGTCTCTTCCCACTCCAGTTTGTTGGCTACTCAATTCTTTCCTCAGAGATATTTACAGTTACTGGTTTCTTGTGTAATATTCCAGATACAGTTTCTACATTAATATTGAAGTTCATTAAAAGCAAAAACTAATTTTAATTATTTTTATTTTTGATATGAATAATTGTACAAAGTAAAAAATTCAAAAGAAACAAGGATATAGGATGAGTAAATTGCAATTTGTTTGTATCTGGAAAGAAAATAGGTCTTGGGCCTCTTCTAATCCAAGCGGTGTTATTAGTCAGGCTAATTCACACTAGCTGCTGTAACAACCTCTGAATCTCAGTGGCTTAATATATTTAATAGGAGTTTATTTTTTGCCCATGTCTGTGTAGCAGCTCACATAGTGACATGGGATCTGAGATACTATGTTTTTTTTTTTTTATCTCAAAGCTCATCATTTCTAGCTATACATATTGGGAATTATGAACTAAGGATCATTGAGGGGCCAGGCCTGGAAGTGATGTATGTACTTCACATTATCAGTATTCCATTGGCCTGAACTAGCCGTATTTGCTTTTGTAGGTGCTCGGAAGGCTGAGTAAGGATTATATTCTTTCTCTGTGTCTGGGAAGAGAAACAGTATTGGCGAACGTGTAGCTCTTCTCTGCCATAGTGGTCTGGTTCCCTAAACTTTACTCTAACTTGAGTATCTCTTCTCTTTCCACTGTAGGTGGTATACCTGGCCAGTGACACCTTCAATTATAGTGCTATTGACCGAGTGAAGTCCAGGGGCAAGCGGCTTGCACTGGAGAAAGTTCCAAAAGTTGGGCAGCGATTTAACCGCATTGGGCTACCTCCAAAGGTATTGACTGTATTTGTGTAGCTTATTAAAGATGCTGGTATACAATGACATTGTCATTCAAGTGGAAAAGCAAACTGCCTGCAGACTTGAAGATAGGCAGATGAACATCCTGTCCTATGGCCTCTTTACTGGGTCCCTGGCTAATCCATAGGGTCTTTGGCTGTAGGGAAATGCTTTTGTTTTCTTGGTTGCAGGTCGGTTCATTTCAGCTCTTTGTTGAGGGCTACAAAGATGCAGACTATTGGCTGCGGCGTTTTGAAGCAGAACCTCTCCCTGAAAACACCAACAGGCAACTATTACTGCAGTTTGAGCGGTTGGTAGTGTTGGATTATATCATCCGCAACACTGGTGAGTAGCTATGGATGGTCCTGCACCCTGTGCCAGGCTGTGCTGAGACATGGGGAAGACCTGCAGGCATGCAGAGACTGGGAGTCAGACGCTTT
The DNA here is from genome assembly GCF_012274545.1 of Fukomys damarensis. Classification (NCBI taxonomy): domain Eukaryota; kingdom Metazoa; phylum Chordata; class Mammalia; order Rodentia; family Bathyergidae; genus Fukomys; species Fukomys damarensis. The sequence goes on from NW_022900920.1 coordinate 2,336,197, forward strand.
GTCAGGATGAATATTTTCTTGTATTGGAGTGGTCACACATTTAGAGAGGGTCTCAGAATACAAAGCCCCAGGATTAGCTTTGTCCAGACACCTCATATGTAGTTAGCAGGGGTAGTGAGGCCAGGGCAGTATTTATATTTTATCTTAGCCTTGTTTCTGGTCACAGACAGAGATTCCTGGCTCTTCCAAAACATCATGAAGAGTTTGCTTATCCTTGACCTCTAGTCATTCTTACGGTATTAAGGTCTATATCAGGATAGTTTTTTGTCTTTTTCTAATTTCTTGAGATTTATATGTAGGTCATTGATTAAAAAAATTCTCTGGTACAATTTTAACGTGTTCATAACATAATTTGCATGTCTTGCTTCTGGGCAGCTCTGATTTGAATTTGATTGTTCCTACTGAATTGAACTACCAGTGGAACATGCATGATTGTCCCATTGAGCAGCTTGTACTGCTTCTCAGGAGATCTTTGATTAAAATAATACAAAGAAAGGTATTGATTTAGTCGTCCAAATGTCATCATATTACAGTTCCCCTTAAGGAAAACATTTAAGTGGTATAAAAAATTATAATACAGCTAATTTATGGTACAGCAGTTGTAAATGTATACTGTATTATATATACCAGCAATAGGGCACTTACAAGAGTTCCATGATAAAATCTAGAGAATTTATTTATTTATTTTTTTCGTTCTGGGGATTGAACTTGGGTCCTTATGCTTGCAAGGCAGGTGGTGGAACCAGTGAGCTACATCTCTGGCCCCTAGAGAATTTATTATTGTTGGGTTTTTTTTTTTGTGGTATCAGGGATTGAACTCGGGTCCATGTGCCTGCAAGGCAGGCCACTGAACTGCTGAGCTAAATCCCCAGCCCAAGAATTTATTATTGATAAAATATAAATATAAATTTCTTTTAATTTAATGAAGTAAATAAATCAGTTTTTTTTTGTTTTTTTTTTAATTCTTTCTGGTTTTTAGAGACAGAGTCTCACTCTAATCAGGCTGGCTTTGAGCTCACTGTATAACCCAGGCTGGCCTTGAACTTTCAGTGATCTTCCTTCATCAGCTTCCTAGTGCTGGGATTATAGGCATGCACCACCATGCCCTGCTATAAGTTTGCTGATCATTATAATTATTTAATTGATATGAATAGTATTAATTAATATTTAATTTTGGCAGTAATTATCAGATTCAAGCCACTAACTAGATTTGGTCCATTTATAGACTTTTTATTAATTTTATTAGTAAAAAGACTGATGAAAGTGATTAGATCTGTTTGTATCACCAGTGGTACAAGCTGGAAGGAATGTGTTAATTCACCTAACCTGACCAAATCTACATATATTGAGGACAAATTTGTGCTTTATTAGAGCTGTACTTTTTCTAAAACATACCTAACAAAGTTTACTGTCTTAAATATTCTTAAGAGTTACAGTTCCTAAGTCTTAAGTGCATTTATATTGTTGTGCAGCTATGACCATCATCAAACTCCACAACTCGTTTGATCTTACAGAGTTGAAATTCTGTACTTACTGAATAATAACTCTTCATTCTTCTCTTTCCTCAGCCCCTGGAAACAACCCATTCTACTTTTTGTCTCTGATATTTGACTAAATACCTCATATAAGTGGAATCATACAGTATTTACCTTTTTTGTGATGTACTTTTTTTTTTCTTTTTTTTTTTTTGAGACAGGGTCTCACTATGTAGTTGAGACTGACCAGGAACTCACTATGTAGCTCAGGCTGGTCTCGAACTCACAGTGATTCTCCTACCTCAGCCTCCCGAGTGCTGGGATTACAGGCATGCGCCACCACGCCCGGCCTTTTTGTGATGTACTTATTTCACCTAGTAAATTGTCCTCAAGCTTCATACTGTTGTAGTGTATATCAGAATGTCCTTCCTTTTCTAATTAATTAATTAATTAATTAATTAATTAATTCTTTTTCTGGTTTTTTGAGACAGGGTCTTACTAGGTGGTTGAGACTGACCTGGAACTCACTATGTAGTCCAGGCTGGTCTTGACCTCACAGTGATCCTCCTGACTCAGCCTCCTGAGTGCTGGGATTACAGGCATGCACCACTATGCCCAGCTTCCTTCCTTTTTAAGATTGAATAATGTTCCAGGGCCAGGGATTTAGCTCAGTGGCACCACACCCGACTTGAAAGCACAGGGTTCTGAGTTTGATTCCTGGTAACAAAAGAAAAGATTGAGTAATGTTCCATTTTATATGTATACCATGTTTTGAGTGTCCACTCATCCATCAGTGGATACTTGGGTTAATATGTTTTAGTTATTGTGAATAATGCTCCTAATGCATAGGAATGTACAAATATCTCCAGATTTTCTTGCACTTCTTTTAAATGTATACCCAGAAGTGGAATTGCTGGAATATATGGTAATTCTGTTTGTAAGTTTTTGTATGTTTTGTTTTTGGTTTTTTGGTTTTGTATGGTACCGGGGATTGTTTGTAATTTCTTGAGAAACCACTATACTGTTTTCCACAGTGGCTCTTCCATTTTCTATTCCCACTAACAGTGCGTAATCCACATCTTTGCCAAAACTACCATTTCCTGTGGGGTTTTTGAGAGGCTGTGGTGATGGTGCAGGATCTTGTGTATGCTAAGCACGTACTCTACCATGAAGTTACACCCCCAACCCATAGTTTTTGTTTTTTCTTTTTGGAGAGTAGCCATTCTGATCAGTATCAGTTGACACCTCCTTGTAATTTCACTTTGCAGCTCCCCAGTGAATAGTGATATTAAATGTCTTTCCATGTGTTTATTGACCAGTTGTATATCCTTCTTAGAAAAATGTCTATTAAAGTCCTTTACTCTTTTTTTTTTTGGTACTGGGGATTGAACTCGGGTCCTTGTGCTTGCAAGGCAGCCCACCAAACCACTGAGCTAAATCCCTGGCCCCTTTGCTCATTTTTGAATCAGTTTTTTGTTGTTGTTGTTTTTATTTATTTATTTATTTTGAGATACTCACTTTGTAGTACAGGCTGGCCTTGAACTTGCTATGTAGTTCAGGCTGGCCTTGAACAGGAGATCCTCTGGCCTCAGCCTCCCAAATGCTGTATTACAGGTGTGTGCAACCACACCCAGCCTGTTTTTTTGTTTTGTTTTTCAAGTCCCTTACATATCCTGGTTATTAATGTCTTATTAGATGTATGATTCACAATTTCCCCCCATTCTGTTGCCTTTTTACTTTTTGTTGTATTGTTTTGTGGTACTGGTAATTGAACCCAAGGCCTTGGATATGGTGCTAGGCAAGCAGTATACTGCTGAGCTACATCCTCAGCCCTGTTTTTTTGTTTTGTTTTTTGAGATAGGGTCTAACTGTGTAATCTAGGCCAGGCTTGCACTTGCTGTTTATCTCAGGCTGAATTCAAACTTGAGATCCTCCAACCTCAGCTTCCTGAGGCCTGGGATTACAGGCATACACAATCACAACTGTCAGTGTTGTCTTTTGTTTGTTTGGTATTTGTACAGGGATGAACTGGGACCTTGTGCTTGAGAGGCAGGCGTGGCACCACTGAGCTAAATCCCCAGCCCCTGTCAGTGGTGTCTTTTGATGCACAAAAAATTTTAATTTACAAAGTCCAATTTAGTTTTTCATTTATTGCCTATATATTCTGTCATGCTCAAAAATCATTGCCAAATCCAATGTCATAAAACTTACATATATTTTCTTCTAAGAATTTGTACTTATGTCTTAAATTTAGGTCATAGATTCATTTTGATTTAATTATCATATATGGTACTAGCTAGAGGTTCAAATTCATTCGTTTCTGTGTGGGTATCTCATTTTCTCAGCATTGTTGAAAAGACTATACCATTTAGTAGTCTTAGCACCCTTGTCAAAATTATTTGACCATATATGTGAAGGTTTATTTTTGGACTCTTCTATTTCATTGGTCTATATGTCTGTCTTTGTGAAGGTTTATTTTTGGACTCTTCATTTTCATTGGTCTATATGTCTGTCTTAGCGGCTGGGGATTTAGCTCAGTGGCACCACTCCTGCCTTGCAAGCACAAGGTCCTGAGTTCAATCTCTGGTACCCCCTTACCCCCACCCCCGCCAAAAGAAAGAAAATACTCAGTAACAGAAGGTCAGTACTATATGTCTGTCTTGATGTCAGTACCATACTGTCTGAATTACTATAGCTTTATACTCTTTTTTTAAAGCAGTAAGTGTGAGTCCTTCAGCTTTGCTGTTTTTCAGAATTGCATTGATTAAGTAGTCTCCTGAGATTTCATGAATTTTAGGGTGGAGTTTTCTATTCTTGCAAAACCCATCATTGCAATTTTGATAAAGATTACATTAAGGGCTTGGGGTTAGGGGAAGGGAGAGAGAGAAAAAATATTACTGGGTAGTAGTGATATTCTTAAAATAATAGGTCTTCCAATCTGTGAGCACAGAATCTTTTTTCCACTTGTATCTTCTTTAATTTTTTTTTTCCCAGTGCTGGAAATTGAACTCGGGACCTTGTGTTTGCAAGGCACGCGCAGTACCTTGCTAAATTCCCAACCCTTTTGAATTTTAATCTGTATTTTTAAAAAATTAAATGTGTTTCTTGTATACTGCATATTGTTGGATTTTGTTTCTTGAACAATTCTGCTAATCTGTGTCCTTTGATTTGGGAATTGTCATTCAAATTGACAATTATTATTGAAAGTTATTCATTTATTACTGTGATTACATTATTTTCCTTTGCTGATTTCCTTTTTATCTCCCTGTCTGATATATTCATTCTATTATTTTTGTGTGTGTGTGTGTGTGTGTGTGTGTGGGTTGTTGGTTTCACTGTCTTTTTTAGGATATCCTTTGAGAATTTTTTGTAGTGCTGGTTTGGCAGTCATGAATTTCTTAAGGTGCTCTTTGTCATGGAAGTATCTTATATCTCCATCAATTTTGAAAGAAGATTTTGCAGGATATGTAAATCTGAGTTGGAAGTTATCTTTTAGGAATTGATACACTTCACTCTTGGCCTAGATTTATTAGGCCTTTAAGATTTGTGTTGAGGGCCGGGAATCTAGCTCATGGCACTACACCTGCCTCACAAGTGCAAGGTCGTGAGTTTGATCCCCTGTACTGCCAAAAAAAAAAAAAAAGTTGAGAAGTGTGCTCCAAATTCTAAGTGTTTATCTTTTTTTTTTTGGTACTGGGGATTGAACTCAGGTCCTTGTGCTTGCAAGGCAGGCAGCAGAACCACTGAACTAAAGCCCTGGCCCTAAGTGTTTATCTTTATAAGTGATTCTTTGCTTTTCTCTAATGGCTTTAAAGATTCTGTCCTCATATTGGACTTCTGGGATTTTGATTATGATGAGCTGTAGAGAGGTTCTCTTTTGATCATGGTTATTTGAGGCTCTGTATGCCTCACTCATCTTCTGTATGCTTAATTCTTGACCAGAATTTGGAAAGTTTTCTGTTGTTATTTCTGTAAGTAGGCTTTTTATGCCCTTTGTTCTGTCTTCTGATTTTTCACTTACTCCAATTAATCAGTCTTTTTGTCATCTAGGAGGTATTGGATCCATTTTTCATATTCTTTTGTTTTTAAGATATCTCTGAATACTGTAATTATTCTTCGAAAGCATTCTTTCTAATTCTGATATTTTATCCTCACAGTAGTTGCTTCTGCTGTTCATACTTTGATTATAACCTAATATCTTGGATTTCTGTTTGGAACCTTTTTGTGGACTCTTAAGTCTTTGCTAAACTAGTCATTCATGTCTTGTATCATTTTGTTTAGCTCAGTTTTTTGTTTTGTTTTGTTTTTTGGTACTGGGGATTGAACTTGGGACCTCCTGCTTGTGAGGTAGGCAGTGGCACCACTGAGCTAAATCCCTGGCCCAAGCTCAGTTTTTTATTAGGATCTTCTGTAAGCTCCAATTGGTTTTTTTTTGAGACAGGGTCTCACTGTGTAGTTGAGACTGACGGATCTGGAACTCACTATGTAGGCTAGGCTGGTCTCAAACTCACAGTGATCCTCCTGCTTCAGCCTCCTGAGTGCTGGGATTACAGGAGTGCAATTGTTTTGTTTAATATCTCCATTATAACTAAAAGTTATATCTTCTTTGAGCGCATAGAGCACCTTATTGTTTTGATTTCTAATCTTCTCTGTTATCCTTTTCTTTTGTGGTTGTACTGGGGATTGAACTCAAGGCTTCATTAGTGTTAGGCAAACACTTTACCACTAAGTCACATCTCTAGGTCTTTTATTCTTTCAAATAATTCATCCCTGTGGCTTTTGCTTTCATCCTTCTTGATGCCTCCTGGATCGGCTTTGGAGAAGTTGAGAGTTTTGAGATACATTTTGTTGCCTTATCTTCTTATGTTTCTGTTAATTTTTGTTTGTTTTGTGCTTAGATTTACATTTGCTTACAGTAGAAAGATTTTGTTATTATTATGGAGATTTCTTTAGTTGGTCTACTTTTCAGTAATGTACTCAGGGAGGGCGTGGAGTCCTTTGCCTCTGTCCCAGTATCCCATCACCCCTGTTAATTTGGGAGAGTAGATGCAGTGTAATTGGCCCAGCACGCAGCTCTCCTAGAGTGGACCTCAGTGTTATTAATGCCACAAAATCCACGCATTGGCATATAGAGAAAACATATCAATAGCAACAACTATGCAACCCTGGCAGTACCAACTAAATCAGCAACAGTAATATTGTACAAGACAAACTAGATACTTACATACTGTAAGAACTAATAATGTGCCATTTTTCACCTTAGAAATATATAATTATAGTACACACAGACAAATCAAATATTATAAACAGCAAATATCTAGGTGTGATAACTATACCTCTACTAATTATGGAAAAGAATTTAATAGTAGTAACACAGAGTTAACTATCTAAAGATAAATACAGCTTAATGGTTATACTATTAAAGTTATAGAAGGTTGGGACTGGGGGAATGCAAAAAGAAAAATTAATAGACGAGAAGAAGGAGAGAAAAGTGAATTAAAGGATCCTACTACAGAGTAAAATGATATTTATAGATGTCATTAGATAAAGGTAGCAGGAAAAATGAGAAAAGAAGGTAAACGAAAAAGGAGAAAAATAATATGGAGAATAAAAATAGAAAAAAGTTTAAAGGAGAAAGAAAAATAGGAATGGGCTGGGGATTTGGCTCAGTGGTTCCACTGCTTGCCTCACAAACGCAAGGACCCAAATTTGATCCCCAGTACCAAAAATAAAAAAAAGTAAGAGAAAGAAAAAAAGGACAAAGGAAAATCCCCCAAACTCCTATAAACTGATAGAGAAGAAAGAGTTGAGCAGGGTGTGGTGGTGCACCCCTATAATCCCAGCACTCAGGAGGCTGAGGCAGGAAGATCGCTGTGAGTTTGAGACTAGCCTGTACTACATAGTAAGTTCCAGGCCAGTCTGAACTATGTAGGAAAACCCTGTCTCAAAAAAAAAAAGGAACCAGACATGAGGCTCAATGAAACACAAAAGAGGATGTAAAAATAACCCCAAGTAGGGCCACCTCAGTGGTTCTACTGCCTGCCTCTAAAAAAAAAAAAAAAAAAAAAAAAAAGAAGAAGAAAGAGTTACGAGACAGAAAAAATAAAGAATCCAAAGACGGGGGAAAAATCTCTATAATTTTGAAGGAGTGGTTCCCTTCCAGGACTCCAGTTTCAGACCAGCAAGACAGTTTTTTTTGCCTAACTTAACAACCTGTGGGTTTGTGAGGTGCCCCTGCTATTTCAGAGGCCCCGCTCTTTACCCCAGTGCCTGTGGCAGTACTAAGACATGTTCTTACTCACGTTGGTAGATATGGAAGGCAATCAGACTCCAGATCTGGATGTAGGTAGCAGGGAAAGAGTTGGAATACATAATGCTGGCACTTTCAAATCTGGCTGTTTCTGTGCACAGCTGGGATGAGGGGCTGTGTTCTTCCTGTTTTAAAACTTCTCCATTGATCTCTTTTCTTTCTGGCTCACTGCTCAGTCCCATTCCATGGCTGTCTCCTGTGGCTGTCTTTCACTCACTCAATGTTGGAAGGCCACTCAGGGAGCCCTGAAGTAAAGTTTTTGTTGTTGCTGTTCTAAGTCCAGAATTAAATAATCAGCCCCTTCCTAAAATATCAGGGGATTAAGTATTCTCTGGTGATATGGCAGGCACTCTCCCACACCCTGGCTATGGTCTGCCATGTGGAAGGAGTCCCCTTAGAACAAACCCTTTGCTGATTTTGTAGTTAACAAGAGCCATGTACTCTGCCACTGTTTCTCCCTGGATCTCCCAGGCTTGGGTGCTTGCCTTGCTTCTGGAGAACCATGTTCTCCTCCCCACAAGCCATGAGCCAGGGATAGAATCCACATTGTTCCATTTTGGCTTTTTTTCCCCTCTGTGTTGTGGACTGGCTCTCCAGCTTCTCTGTAGCTTCTGATTTTCCTGTCAGTTCCTTCCTGATTCCCAGCAATGTACTTCTCACTTTTCTTCTTGTTATTGTGTGTCTGAATTCTGGATCTCGCAGAGGGTGAATTTTGCTGCCAATTACCACTCTGTCATTTTCCTCTTCTCTGCCTTTTATTTTCTTAAGCATAATTATTTTTATCTTGAACTTCTTTTAAAGTTTAAGTAAGATATTTCCTTGTTTGGGAACTATATCATCAGTGTTAATTTTTCTCTTGTCTCAGTTTTTGTTCATGTCATCTTGTCTCTTTGTGTACCTGGTTAGCTTTGGTTGTCAAATGTTTTCTATCAGAAATTGTAGAAATGTTTGAAGGTTTAGTGTATAAACTGTCTACAGGATGAAGTTCACTTTTGACAAGAGCTAGGGTACTAAGCACTGCAGGATCAGTTTAATTTCAGGTATTTAAGATGAGTTTGGCTTATATTCAAGGTATAGCCCTTCAAGTCTCACCTCAAAGCATGAATGATTTATTTACCAGTCTCCTCTACCCCTTATCAGTGACTGGAGTACAATTTTTGTTTTTCTAATTCTACAAAGCTGTCAGAACACTGTTGTATTGCTCAGCCTCTAGCTGCATCTTCCCAAATGAGCAGATGGTTTAGGGGAGAAGAAGCCACAAATAATACTTAGATCCTCTTTCTGGAGTTTCTTTCTTTCCCAGTTCTTGACTCTTTATTTCTTATGGTCTTATTAAAACCAACAATGCCTTTAAGAGAATTCAAAATATTTTATCCAGCTTTTGTAGTTCTCAGAAGAATGGTTGATTCAGTTGTCCACAACATCTAGTTTACGACTATTAAAATTAAAAGTCACTCCCATTTTTTCTGCTAACTTTACGTTTCTGTTCACAGATCGAGGCAATGACAATTGGCTGATTAAATATGACTGTCCAATGGATAGTTCTAGCTCTCGGGTAAGAGATTTTTGTGTTTCAAAGAAGAGGATAGAGGCTGGGCATGATGGTGCATGCATGTAATCCCACACTTTTGAGGCTGACACTGGAGGATTGCTTCAAGTTTGAGGCCACCAGGGGCTATGTTGTGAACTTGGAGCCAGCCTGAACTGCATAGTGAGACCCTGTCTCAAAAACAAAACAGAACAGAAAAACAAAGAAGAGGATAGAGAAGGATATCCTTATAATAAAGAATATATCTATAATATGGAAACACACAAGTCAAGAATGGTGGCATATGCCTGTAATCCCAGCACTATTCGGCTGAGGCCAGAAAGATTGCACATTTGAGCCCAGCTTGGGAAATTTAGTGACTTAGTGATATTCTGACTCTGTCTCAAAAAGGTCTGGCACTGGGGATTTAGCTCACTGGTGTCACATCTGCCTTGCAAGTGCAAGGTCTTGAATTCGATCTTCATTACTGGGGGGAAAAAAAAAGAAGCCACAAATATAAAAGATCAGTTAAGTTCAGATTTAGGTCACATAAGTTCAGAAGAATGAGGGAAGCACAGTGTTGAAAATTAATAGCTTAATGTTTGGTGTAGCTTTTTTCAATTTGTGTTTTAAAGAACATCCTACTGACTGATGTTAATAGGAATAACATGAAGGAAAGGTCAAATAAGTTTGAAATATTTTATGTACTTTATTCCTTTGAGCTTCACACTGCATAGTAGCATAGTAAAAATCTGAGAAATACTATGTGAAATGAACCTGTTTGGTTTCATTTGGCCAAGTGATTTTAACTTGGGACGCTCTTCACAAAAGACCACAATTTCATAGAATTAGTTTTGAGAAAGCTTCTCCTATATCTTTCTGACTCTCCTGTTTCTCTCCCACCACTCTTCTCTATGCTGCTGTATCTGCATGTTTTTAAAAAAAGAAGCAGGAAGTATCTGAAGGAGTGAGGTTGGATTTTATTCTTATTTTGTGTTGCTGGGGATGGAACCCAGCATTTTGCATGTAATAGGTATGTACTCTACCACTGAGCTACACCTCTAGCCCCAGTGCTTATTTCTTATAGGGGTTTTGCTTCCTTCTCTAACACTAGCTGTCACATTTTGTGCTCTTCATTGAAAGAACTGTGCTTCATGGTAGAGTGCTTACCTAGCACATGCACAGCTCTGAGTTCAGTCTACACCACCACCTTCGTACGTGTGTTTGTAGATTCTTCAGGCCTTTCCCATGGAAATTGATTCATCATACAGGAATTTTTTTGTTTGTTTGTTTGTTTTTTTGTGCTGGTGATCGAACTAAGGACCTTGCACTTGCCAGGCAGGTGCGGTGCCATTGAGCTACATCCCTAGCCCAGGATTTTTTTTTTTTTTTTTTTTTGTTTTGAGACAAGGTCTTGTTATATAGCCCAGGCTGACCTTGAACTTATGGCAGTCATCCTACCTCAGCCTCCTGAGTCCTGGCAATACAGGTGTATGCCACCATACTTGGCTTTATTTTATTTTATATTATTTATTTAGAGTATTTTGGAGCCAGGATTTTGCTGTGTAGTTCAGGCTGGCCTTGAGCTTACTGTGTAATTCAGGGTGGCTCCAACTCACGGTAATCCCCTTCCTCAGCCTCCTTAGTACTGGGATTGTAGGTGTGCCCCACCATGCTGGCTAGGATTCCACATTTTTTATAGGGAATCCCAGGAGAACTGGTGCAGGTGTCCTAGAACCTCAATCCCTGTTCTGTGATGTCACCAGTGAACCCAAAGCTACAGCCATGTGTGCCCATGATTGTCTCTGATGTGGGCTGTCACAGGTGGCCTGCCTCCTCTTTTCATTGAGCTTGTGTCTTTTTCTTCTTTATGAATCACTGATGCAGGAAAACAGACTCCCTCTTGCAAGAATAGCCAGCTGACTGTTACATTCTGTGATTTTGTTTTCTTATTGGAAAATGTGGTCATTACCAGTGAGATGGTATCTGAGTCAAGGTCCGCACAAAGGACCTTGGCCTACTAATATGGAGCTTTCTTCCTTCTTTTCTGCTCTTGGGATTCTCATTGCCCTTCAGTAAGAGGAATGCCTTATAGTTATCTTTCTTTTTGCATTATCCTTACTAATATCTGTGCCATATTCTGGGGAAGTGCTCCTTTTCCACAATAAAAAGGGGACTCTGAGAACCTTGAATAACTAGGATAGAGGTGCTGTAAGTGTGCCAGGTTCAGATAACACAGAAATCAGTTTGGAGGGTAGCTCTAAATAAGTTGCAAAAGGACTGGTCTTTGAAGGAGATGAAGTGTGTTGCCTTGCTACTATTTTAAAGGGCCTGAGGCTAATGGGCTCCCTCAGTAATTAGTCTCCTTGTTCTGCAGGACACAGACTGGGTGGTTGTAAAGGAGCCTGTTATCAAGGTGGCTGCCATAGACAATGGGCTGGCATTCCCCCTGAAGCACCCCGACTCCTGGAGGGCATGTAAGTTTCAGGACCACTGGTCTGGCTCTACTCTTGCAGTATCTATCTTGTCATTGTGAAATGGAGATGATAATATCTCCAACATAGCATTGTTCTAAGAATTAATGAAGTAGTGCTGCTCAGACTTTTTTTTTTGGTTTTTTGAGACAGGGTCTCACTATGTAGTTGAGACTGACCTGGAACTCACTATGTAGCCCAGCCTGGTCTCGAACTCACAATGATCCTCCTCCCTCAGTCTCCCAGTGCTGGGATTACAGGCGTGCGCCACCACACCCGGCTGCTGCTCAGACTTTTTTTTTTGGTTTTTTGAGACAGGGTCTCACTATGTAGTTGAGACTGACCTGGAACTCACTATGTAGCCCAGCCTGGTCTCGAACTCACAATGATCCTCCTCCCTCAGTCTCCCAGTGCTGGGATTACAGGCGTGCGCCACCACACCCGGCTGCTGCTCAGACTTTTAACAGTGACTAGCGCATGGCAGTTATCCCATAATGTAAACTATTAAAATTTTTTCCCTGTATTATTTCTACTAGAGGCATATGAGTGATTAGAAATTAGAAGCATAGGAAGCTGGAGGAATATCTTAGGGTCCAGCATGTGCAGTGTTCAACCCCAGCCCTACAAAAAAACCAAACAAAATGAAATTAGAAGCATAAAGAAGCTGGATGTGGTGCCTGTAACCCCTGCACTCAAGAGGCTGAGCAGGAAGACTGCTACATAGTACGTCCAAGCCAGTCTGAAAAACATAGTGAGACCCTGTCTCAAAAAACCAAACAAAGGAAAGAAAAAAAGAAGCACAAAGATGAGTTTTGTCACCTCTAATTTGTATTCTTACTTTTTGAAATCTGTCTTTTCATGATTTGTTCTACTTGAGTCTCTACACACAAGCTACTGTCAGTGCCCTATCTTCCTTGTGGATACTCACTACCCATCCCATTATAACTTAGCAACTTTTGGAAAGGGAGAGAAATGTAAGTAAGTAGTGAGTCACTAGCTCCCTTTGCAGCACTAGTTTTCAGTGTCAGAAGGACCATCTCAGTGTCTCAGTGGCAAGTAGTTGCTTCAGGATGAGCTTGTATCTTGGAAGGTCATGTAGCATCTGAGAAAGAGCTGCTGGATTAGGTAAACATGGGTTTGAATACTGGTGCACTAGTCATGTAACTTTTATGGTTAACAACATTTGTTAGTTTTCTTTTCTGTGAATGTTAGTGAGGAAGAGTCTCCTTTTGAAAGTTCCCTGCTAGGTATAAGACAAATGAGGAGGGACTTTTCTAACACATTTTTTTTTTGACCTTTTCTCTTTTCAGATCCTTTCTACTGGGCCTGGTTGCCTCAGGCGAAGGTGCCATTCTCTCAGGAGATCAAAGATCTGATTCTTCCAAAGATATCAGACCCTAACTTTGTGAAGGACTTGGAAGAGGACCTGTATGAGCTATTCAAGGTTAGCCCTGGGGACCTTAACTAATAACTATATAGAAGAAGCCATCCCTTTCCCTCACTCCCCTCAAATACCGAGGATTGAACCCAGGGACTTTGCACTGAACTGCATCCCCAGCCTTTTTTTTTTTGTTTTTTATGTTGGTGCAGGGTCTTGCTGAGTAAGTTGCCCAGGTTGGACTCGAACTTGCGATCATCCTGCATCAACCTGCCAACGTGCTAGAAATACAGGCTTGCACCACCACACTTGGCTCATAGTTCTATTTGGTCCTGACACAAGCCAGGAGGGAATGACTAACACCTGGTTTGAGTTAACCAATGTAGAGCAAGGTTCTTACACACGGACAGAAGCACTTGGTTTGGATGGCTTTGAAGGATGTGGGCAGCTGCGATAGATCACACTGAGGTTACATCACGTGGCTGCAGAGTATCCTCAGAGTTCTGAGTTTGAGTTGGAAAACAAAACACTTTCTTGTTTTGTTTCTTCATCTATAAAGGTGGGCTTTCTTAGGGTGCTAGTTGACTTCACCAAGCCCTATAAGCCTTATATAGATTTTTTTTATTACAAAATTTCTAACTAGGGGAGAAAATGGATTTCTGTGAGGTATTCATGTAGTCTGATATCTTACCCTTCTTTTGCAGAAAGATCCTGGTTTCGACAGGGGCCAATTCCATAAGCAGATTGCAGTCATGCGGGGACAGGTAAGCCTGGGATTCTTTGGGTGTCTTTTGGGGATCTCTCTGAGATGCTCATGCTGTCAGTGTGTAAAGCATGAGTCTTAACACCCTTTTCAGTCTATGACATACATGCTTTGGCTGTACCCTAACACACGGGAGAGGAAAGATAGCCCTTCTCAGTCTCCCACTTCTTCAGTGGGATCCAGTGGTTGGTGAGGCACTTAGTATGTGCTTGTCTCTGTCCCAGGTGCTAGATAAGTTGTGGGTAAATAAACCAGTGCTCTCTTTGCTTAAGTTCTCAAGGCAGGCCATGTATGTTGGTGGTTAAGAACTGGGCTCTGGAGTCAGACCATCTTACCACTTAGAAACTCTGTGGCCTTGGGAAGAATCTTCTGTTTTCTGAAATAAGTTAGTAGTGATGTTGCCACATAAGGTTCAGTTAGTTGCTGCATGATGGAATTGAGTTAAGAGGCAGAGTGATGCTGGGCTTAGTGGTGCACACCTATAATCCCAGCACTCTGGAGGCTGAGGCAGGAGGATCACTGAATTCAAGACCACTCTGGGCTACATTGTGAGTTCCAGATCAGTATCAACTACATAACTACATAGTGAGACCCTGTCTCCAAAAAAAAAAAAAAAAAATGTGGAGTGATGGAGAAAGAATGAACTTTATTAAAAACCAGCTGGAGGGGCCAGGGATTTAGCTTAGTGGTGCAGCTACCTGCCTTGCGAGTACAAGGTCCCGAGTTCGATCCCCAGTCCCAAAAAAAAAAAAAAAAAAAAAACAGCTGGCATACTGGAATATGGTAGGCTCTTGCCCTTCAACAACTATCTTACCTTTTGCTGAAAGGGAGAATTTTATATGATTTTTTTTAAGGGAAGGTATGTGTGTGTCTGAGACAGGTGACAGGTGGGTACCTCAGTTGTCCAGTGTTTCAGAAAGTGGCCTCTTCTGGAGAGTGGGCTTTGTATATCTTAATTCATTCACATGTGTCAGCAAAAGTTTCAGTCCACTAGGTCTAAAGCAAACATAAGTGATCAAAGTTTCTGTGTGTGATTTATATTTGTCTTTTTATTTTGGTGAATGTGTGAATGTTTCTGGCAAGTGCACCCTCCAGGTATGACCTTCTCCCATAACTTGGTACTGGAGAGTACTTTGGAAGGGAAAGTTTGTGCATTCCTAGGTAACGTTAGTGTACAGTTAATCTATAAACAATAGGCTTCAGTGGGCAACTAATACTTAAGAGGTAGAGTGGACAGGAGCAAAGAGAAACTTTGGAAAATTGGATCTCGGTGGAGGGACTTTCAATAATATCTTGCACAGTTGATGGGAGGATTACATGAGATAATGCATGTTCAGTGTTAAGTAAATATAATGCCTGGTACGTGGTAAATATTCAGACAGTGACAATGGTTATAATTTTGTTTTAAGTTATGAATTATATTTTTCTTTGTATCTCACCTTGAAAGGGAGCCATAGAAACCCAGGATGTTTTCTGTCTTTCAAAGTGTAGTAAAGAACATTCTTGGAGAATGGCTCAAATATTCTATACGGCGGGGCTAGGGATTTAGCTCAGTAGCCCTGTGCCTGCCTCACAAGTGCGTCCTGAAGTTCAATTCCTGGTACCAAAAACAAAAAACAAAAAAAAAAACATATATATTTATATATACACATACATATACTACCCCAAAAAACTGTATAGGGCACTAGCATCGTGCTTATCATTTTGAAGTCTTTCTGAAGAGAACTGCATGGCTTGGCAGGTCAGGGCACAAACTGGTCAGAGTGCCTGAGTTTGAAGCCTGGCTTTGCCATTCTCTGCCTGTAAGGTAAATTACTTAGTCTCTCCTTCTCTTTCTCCATTTGTATCATGGGATTAATAACAATACCTGCTTCATAGGTTTATTATGAGATGAGTTATTCAAAACAGAATAGTACCTACTATATCAGAGTACTGAATCAATATGTGTTGGTTATTAAGATACTGATTTCAGATGGGCGTGGTGGTGCACGCCTGTAATCCCGGTACTCCCGGTTGAGGCAGGAGGATCGCTGTGAGTTCGAGACCAGCCTGGACTACATAGTGAGTTCCAGGTCAGTCTCAACTACATAGTGTCTCAAAAAACCAAAAAAAAAAAAGGATACTGATTTCACATACAGAAAAGTCAGCTCACATCTTTAAACAATGTCTTTCTATCCATAATTATATATTTACTTCTTCCTACCAGGAAGAAATTGCTAGAGGGTCCTGGTGAGAGCACCTCTTGGGCTTGCAGCACTCATTTCCCTTGGAAATAGGGTGATTAGGGTTGTTTTGTTTGTTTTCAGGCAAGCTCTCTCTGAGATTTAGGCTGGTCTTGAACTGTGTACCCTACACTGGCCTTAAATTCACAATGATCCTCCTGCCTCAGCCTCCTGAGGGTAAGATTGCAGGTGTGTGCCACCATGTCTGGCAATTGGAGGTTTTAAGAGCTGCTATAATTACAGCTTCCTGAATATCAGTAACAAGGTCTTCTTACCTTTCCCAAGTAAAGTGTGGATCCAGTTAGGATGGCAGAATTTTGGGGAACCTTGCAAGGTGCGTGACACATAGTCTGGTATTATACAATTCAGTATAAAGTAAGCTTGCACCTCAGCTTTATGTAAAGCATATCCTTATTAACCATCTTCTCCAGTCTCAACTCAGTCCCTTGCCAACACCTTAGCAGGCCTCCTCTTTACCCTGATAGGTAACTTCTTATACCTCCTCTTATACCCTGAAATGTGTAAGGGAGGTTGGGAGTAGTGCAGTTTTATCTTTCTCTCCTCCTGTGCCCTTACTGTCTTCAGAGGGACTTTTGGCATCCTCTAATTGTCAGTCAAATATCCATCAGCATATAACATAAGCAAAGGAGACACTTAACTTGAAAATCAGAATTGCAATTGGAGAAAACAGTCAAGGACCAGACCTAAGGTGTATTCTGGCAAGGGATAAGGGAAGGAAAACCTTTAAGGAATCAAGCTGAAAGGTAATCTGATGTTGTGTCGTTTTGTGGGGGCATCATTTCCTTGGAAACCTTTTTTTTTTTTTTTTTTCCAAACTCAGGTCCTTGCACTTTCAAGGCAGTCATCAGAATCACTGAGCTAAATCCCTGGCCCCTTCTTTGAAACCTTTTTGATTGGTTGATAGGGACTGCAGGGGAAAGATTACAGAGTGGGGTTGTTCATAGCCATGATGGTAGGTGGCTTCATGGAGAATCTGGGAGTTTGCTTCGTCATGCACATTTTAGCCTGTTCCCTTTTCAGAATGACAGGGGCTGGGCATGTAGCTCGGTGGTAAAGTTTGTGCTGAGCATGCACAAGGTTTTGGGTTCATTCCTGACCACCATATTAAAACAAAATGACAGACGCGAAGTGGAACCTGTTTGGTTTTGAGCAAGTTCCACATACCTAGAATACCTACTTCCTGATATTTTATGGTTCCATAAGCATCCATTTCTTCCCAGTATGCAGCTTAACATTCACTTTTTTTTTGAGGGGAGGTGTTTGTAAGACAGGGTCTCATTATGTAGTTGAGACTGACCTGGAACTCACGATGTAGCCCAGGCTGGTCTTGAACTCACAGTGATCCTCCTGCCTCAGCCTCCCGAGTGCTGGGATTACAGACGTGCGCTACCATGCCTGGCTTAACATTCACATATTTACCATATCTACTGTTCATACCCCAGAGCAAAATGACCCTTTGTGCTGAAAAAAATCTGACATAGAACAGGAAAGAAGCTATCAGCTTAGCTGAGTCAGTAGCCTCTCTTTGTAGTCCCAGCATTCGTGGAGAGTGAGGTAGGAAAATTGCAAGTTTGAACCCAACCTGGACAACTTTGTGACTAAAACTTGTCTCAAAAACAAAAACAAACAAAAAAACAAAAACTAAAAAAAAAAGAGCTGGGGATATAGCTCAGTGCCAAGGCCCTGGGTTCAATCCCCAGTACAGGGGGGAAAAAATAAAATTAAAAATTTTATTGAAGCCAGGCACAGTGCTACATGTCTATAATCCCTGCTGCTTAGGAGGCTGAGACAATAGGATCAGAAGTTGGAAACCAGTCTGGGTAACTTTGTACAGGACCCTGTATCCAAAAAAATGAAACAAAACAAAAGTTGGGCTTGGGTATAGATCAGTGATAGAGCACTTGCTGAGTATGCATCAAGGCCCCGGATTCAGTCCCCAGGAGTAGCACTTGCCAAAAAAAATTTTACTGAAAAAAAATTGATGAGATAGCATTTAGATAACTAATTCAGCTGCAACGTTGGCTTTTAAAAAAATACATCATTTGGGCTGGGGATGGAGCTCAGTGTTGGAGTATTTGCCTAGCTCATGTGAGGCCCTAGGTTTTATCCTAGCACCACAAAAAATAACAGCAATGAAAAAATTGTCTTTGTAGGAAAATTAGAAAATAAGGATAGATAACTAGACACTTAAAACCACTTGTAATTCCTAGAGACTCAGATTTGACCACTGCCAACGTTCAGATTTTTTTTTCTCTAAACAGATAGGGAGATAAAATTGTAGAAATAAAGGTGGTGGTGGGGTCACAATCTAATTCTGCTTCCTTTCTCTTTTCCTTTCCAGCTAACATTGGGATCGACTTTCTGTGCCAGTACATTTATTTCTATATATTTTAATTTCTTTTTCCTTCCTTTTTTTTTAAATCTCTTAACTAGTTTACATCATTTTCACTGTTACAAACAATACTGTATTTTAAAAAATTAAATATTTTATGCATATCCATTATTACATCCCGGTACCTTGAAAGTGGAATTGCTGTCAGACTTTATTCTTTTTAAGCTTTATGGTCAGGTTCTCTGTCTGAAAGACTGTCCCATATTCCAGCTCCATAGCCAAGAAGAATGCCTGTTTTTTTTTGAGCCCTCAACCTCTGAGTGGCTGTTGTCTTATCTTTACTAACTAGAAGGGCAAAAAATTCAGAGGCCTTTCCCCTCCTTCTTTTTCTTTCCCTCCCCCTCCCCTTCCCTCTCCTTATCTTCCTTTTTTTTGAGACAAGGTTTCTGTGTTGTTCAGGCTGTGCTTGAAGTCACTCACTATACAGCCTAGGCTGGCCTTGAACTCACCATCCTCCTGCTTTAGCCTCCTAAGTGCTGGGGCTACAGACGTGAACCACCATGCCTGGCCTCTTTTCTTTTCTTCCTTCCTTCCTTTTTTCTTTTTTTTAATACTGGAGATTGAACCTAGGACCATCACACTAAAACTACACTCACAACCCCTTTTATTTTGAGACAGGCTCTTGCTAAGTTGCCCAGATTGGGGTTGAACTTGTGATCTTCCTCCCTCAGCCTCCCAAAGTGATAGAATTATAGATGTGTGTCACCACACCCAGCTTTTATTTTTTTGAGATGAGGACTTGCCGTGTTGGCCAGGTCTGAAACACTTGGGCTCAAGCAATCCTTTTTCTTCTGCCTCCTGAGTAGCTGAGACTACAGACATGTACCACTGTGCCTAGCTTCATTTGTATTTTTAAAATGACTAGAGAGGTTTGATTTTCTGTTTAGTGCCAATTTGTATCTCTGTTGTAAATACCTACTTAGACATTGGTGTGTTTACTTTTTGTTGGTTTGTAGGAGGACTTTACGTGCTGGCCTCTCTGCAGAGGCAGACTTGCAGCGCCCATGCCTTTTCCTCACCCATCTCCTTTTTCCCACTGCAGATCCTAAATCTGACACAAGCACTGAAAGACAACAAGAGTCCCCTGCACCTCGTCCAGATGCCGCCTGTGATTGTTGAGACAGCCCGTTCCCACCAGCGGTCTGCTAGCGAGTCCTATACACAGAGCTTTCAGAGTCGGAAGCCCTTCTTTTCATGGTGGTAGCCCTGAGGCAGGTGAAGGAAGCCTGTGTGAGGTCCACACGCCAGCTGGGTGCAGGGAAGCCAGAGAAGCCGGTGGAGAGTAGTGCCTGTGCCAGCCCTGGAGCCCTCCCTCTCTGCTCTCCACCTCCTTCAGGGCTTTCTCACCCACAGGGAGAAGAAGCACAACCAGGGACTGGGAGTGCTCCTGGGCCCTGCTAAGTGCTGGGGACCCTACAGTTACCGATAAGGAGTCCAGGTGGTTAGGGAGGAGCAACTCCCTTCTAGCATCTCTTGATGGCAGACTGGGAAAGTCCCTTCCTCCCTGATACCCTACTCCATTGCAATTCCCTGTTATATTCTGCATCAGAAGAAAAAAGCCACACATTTAAATGCTTGTAGCAGAATCCAGATCCTCTCATGTTAGAATAATTCAGACTTGCCGGGCGTGGTGGTGCACACCTGTAATCCCAGCACTTGGGAGGCTGAGGCAGGAGGATCCCTGTGAGTTCGAGACCAGCCTGGGCTACATAGTGAGTTCCAGGTCAGTCTCAACTACATAGTGAGACCCTGT
>NW_022900920.1:2356833-2363326 GCF_012274545.1 Fukomys damarensis
AAAAAAAAAAAAAAAAAAAAAAAAGACTAATTTCAGACTTAAATTTGCATATACCCAGACATTCAGGTACCTGGCAGTTCCTTACTTCCAGGAGCAGAGATGTGTCGGGACCACTGGGTGGCTCACTGTGCTGGGACAGACAGAAACCACACTTCCTTGAGTTTTTGCCAAATCTTCCTCTGCTTCCCCATCAGTGCGGTAGTTGGCTTCCATTGGCAGGCAGCTTTTGTTCTGCGGCCCCCAGAACCTACATCTGCAGGACCTCTGTTCTGCCCGGTTGTAGCTTACCAGTCACTCAAGCATAGGTGGGAGTGCTGATCTTATCAGTTCTGTTTTTGTTCCCCCGCACAGTCCTGGGGCTCAAAACTCCACTGAGCTACATCCCCAGCCCTTTTTATTTTTTGAGATAGGATCTCACTAAACTTCAAGTTGAACTTGTGATGCTCCTGCATCAGCTTCCCTTAGTGCTGGGATTATAGGCATGTGCCACCATGCCTGAATGCTGTTCTGTTTTTTTTTTTTTTTTTGGTACCAGGGATCAAACTTGGGACCTTGCGCTTGCGAGGCAGGCAGCAGCACCACTGAGCTAAAGTCCCTGGCCCCGCTGTTCTGATAGGTGGTTAACACCCAGCATGTGAAGGTGATCCACATGGCCTTGTGCATGCTGGGAGCTGTAAGTAATCTCTGGGGGAATTTATCCCAGCATTGCTTCGTGAGTCCTTGGCCACAATTCTCTAATTTGTTTCTGTGGCTCTTAAGTATTTTTTCCCAGCTTTTTTTGACTTAGGAGTTCAGTTTAGGTTCTAGAATAGGTCTCTGAGGAGTCTAAGTAGTCTCAGCTTCTTAGAGGATAGGACATCTGGCCCTTGGACTTCTTTATGTGCTGCCACTGCTACTTGTGGAAGCAACAGTACTTGTGTTCTGTCTCCTATTCCTCTGCTCCCTGGCTTCTTGCCCTGGGCTGGTTTTTCCCTGGCTTCTTGAGAAAGGCAAGGCCCAAAGGAGAGACCTTCATACTGTCCCCAGTGCCTGCCCAGCTCAGTGTACATCTTCTTGCTTCCATATGTCTTTTCCCCCACCTGCCCCTTTGCCAGGTGTTCGAGCCCTTTCTACACCAAAGCAAAGATGTGGCCTCAGGAGGGAGTAAAAAGGGCACCACCTGTGGCTGAGGGGCAGCTGTATTCTTGTGCTATGGACACTTTGCAGTTCTGGCACTGTGACTGGTCAATCAGCCTTGAAAAGAAACTATTTTGAAAGTTAGAAAAACAACCAAAGAAAGGGAGTAAGGACTGTCTCCTGCTTACCCGGCTTCCTCTATCCAGGAGGCAGAGCAGAGGCCTACAGCCTTCCCAGCACCTGGGCCAGGCCACTCCCCATCCATTCCAGTTCCCAGGAGCCAGCTTGTCCTGGGCTTCCGCTCAGCTGACAGGAAGTCTGAGCACTGGGTATGCATGCCTATGGGCAAAGTCACTGCTCCCCTGTGTGCCCTGCCCTCACAGTCCCATCTGGCCCATCTCACAGTATGTGAGACTCTTGCCTTCTGAATCAGGATCTGGTAGGTTACCCAGGTATGTGTCACTCCCCGCAGACAGGTTTGTCGTGATCCTGTTGGCGAGGCTCCTGCCTGAAGAGGCGGTTGGTGTTTCACCAGCCACACGTGCGCTGTACTGCTCTAGACCAGCACTGTAAGAGGGAGCCCATCCCGGGTCTGGTGGGCAAGGGTACGGGGCATCCTTTCCTGGCCTGTCTCCCTCCCTTGAAGCCTGAACTCAGGTTGCCTTGAATGTGGATTTTAGAGGAGTCAAGGACCCCATGTGCCAGGGCAAGCTTCTGGTAGCGCTCCCAGAATGGCCCATCATTCTGGCAGCCACAGGCCTATCCCCTCATCAGGGAGTGGAGGCTGGGCTGAGTGCTGCTGCCCCATATCGTTCTAATGCACTGTAGAAACTGTATGTAATATATTTAAATCAATGCAAATGTATGAATAATAAATCCAGTTCTGACCTTTTTGTCCATTTCTTTTTGTGGGAAGGAACACAAAGAAGGTAGAATGCAGTTTTAGGGACAAAGAAACCTATTTCCACGGAGTTGAAGACACAAGCTCCTGAGGACACTAACCTTAGCAGAGGAAGACTCAGGTCCTCTCCCAAGTCCCAGTCCTCTGAAAACTTAAGTATTTTCAGTTCCTTACAAAGTCTGACCCAAGCTTATACTGATGTGACACTATTGCTACTCATGCATCCTCTGAGTGTATTTATGGAAGAAGTGCTAACCTCATGATACTTTCCCCTGCTAGGGACTGACTCTGACTATCTAAAAGCCAAAAACAATTCTGTATTCCAAATCATCTAGCCACAAGGGTCTAGGAAAAGATGTGGACATATACTTAAGTGGGCGTGGCTTTTCTTCTTGGCCACCAGAGGGCAGCTACACCCTAGTATCACTGGCCGAATGAACCTTGGCTTGGGAGGTGCTGGGGAATTAAGCAGTAGGAGTAGGGAGAGGAAAGTAATGTGGATGAGCGCATAGTTATGTTTCTTTTGAGGGGAAGCCAAAACGGTGGGGAAAAGCCTTTACCTCATTGTAAACCTAGCATATCACAGGTCTTTAAGAATGATTGCCCCACTCTTGCCCTACCTTAGGATGGGGTACCTGTAAGAAGCCCCTGAAGTGCTGGCACTCACTACTTAAGACTACAGATTCAACCAAGCACCCACTGCCTATTGTGTGGGGCTGAGCGTACGGCTTCCCCCTTCTCTCACCCAGCAGCCTCTGCAGGAGGCTACAGCACAGGGGCTCCAGGACATGGGGGTGAGGATCCAGAAGAGTCCAGTCCTGATTTCTCCTTCCTAGGAAACTTCCCTTCTGCCTCCATTCTATTTGGATTCTCCCCTTCTGTGACAGACTCACAGGGTTCTCAATGCAAATGTTTTTATTTGCCACTTAAACTGTGGTTTCCTCATGCTGGCCTGACATGGGAGTGACACAGGCTGCCGATTCTGAGTGGCAGTAATAAGCCAGTGGGTTGGTTAGTGACGAGTGGTGAGATGCTATGTCTGAGTGCCTGTCACTTGACTCCCAGGGAGACATGCAGCCCATATAATGTTAGGTCAAGGTCTGAGACAGGAACAGTTGCTGTGTCCCTCTGTTGACAGTGTGACATGTAGTGCATAGACCGGTGGACAGTGCAGTTCTGTTCTCTGTTGAGCAGGCAGTGGCATCTTCCTTTCATTTGCCTGTGTAGGGCTGCCTGCTCCAGTCTCCCCTCTTCACTTCCCCAGGCCCTTTGGCAGAAGTCCCATGACTTCTAGGGAAGATCCTGCCATTCTTGGCCTCTTCCCTGGATCAGTGTCTGATCTGGTGAAGGTAGCCTGTGGGGCTAGGCTTTCTCCAGCTCCGCCTGGTCCTGGTACTTGTCCTCCTGGAGTTCTGCTGTTGCTCGCTGGAGGTTGTCTCTGTGGCACTGCTCTGTGGATTGGCAGGTAGAGAGCAGGGCTCCGGGATTCTGTTGGGAATGAGTGCATGATACGCCAACATCAACAGGGAGAACAGGATGGGTCTTGGTATACCGTAAAACACTGCTTGGGGCAAAATGAGACCAGGGCTTGTCTCTGCGTGACTAGCAAAGCTTTCTGGTATCTCAACTGTAAGGAGGGCTGGATAGATTGGGATGAGACACTCTTGTGTCTTCAGCTTCATCTTGTACCCATGGCAGACACCATCAGTCATGTATGACACTAGTACTCTAAGCAGAGACTAAGTAACTAGAGTTTTTACAAGCAAAGCTATGTGCCATCCCAGACCTGATGACCTGTTCAGGTTGATGGGCTCCAGAGAAGGCAGTGGAGAAGTGGAGACCAGAAAGTAGCCTGTGGAGAAGGGTTTACTAGTTCAGCTGGGTCCCTGGGCCTGGCTGGGCAGTGACTTGAGGCAAAGCTGGATGATTAGGGACACTGGGCAGAGATGCTTTCTAAAGGTAAAAGTTGCTGGAACTTGTAACTCAAGATGCCTGTGCTGGACATTCCTATGTCAGACTCTGCATTCTCATAGCCAAGCCTAATCAGGCTTGCTTTTTCTTTTTTGGTACTGGGGATAGAATTCAGAACCTCACACTTGCCCAGGCAGGTGCTGTGCCACTGAGCTAAATCTCTAGCCTGCAGGCTTGCTTTTGAGTTACCCACTCTATACAGTAAACATTTTTTTCTCCCAAACAGTACTCCCATCTGGTCAGGAGTCCCTGCAAAACAAGGCTCTGAAGAGAGGAAGCACCACTCTTCCCACTGAAATTCACAGGACTGCATGATCCCAACAGTAATCGCAGTCTTAGGTGCCAAATAAGTGGTGGCACAGTGTGTACTTTATTCCGCCTCGACAGGAGGCACTTTACAAGCCCAAGTATGCGCCTCCTGGTCACACAGCCAGGAGGTGGTGGAGCAGCCACACAAATGGCCCTTTTAGCCCCCCTGCCCCAGGCACCTACCTGAGCTGGCTGCAGTGATGCAGTGATGGGAGGAGGGGCCTCTGCCTGGGGGGCCTTTTCCTGCGCAGCCTCCTCAGGGCCTCTGCCACATGATGGTCTCCTGCACACTCCCAGATGATCTGGGCCCGCTCCTCGGCCAGCTGGTCCCCACTGCGCTGAAATAGGCCTTGGATCTGCAATAGCTCGGCATCCTGGAAGATGTTGGCTGAGGCCTGCTTGCGGCCCCGGGCCTCAGTGGGAACCTCCCACAGGGGTGGCTCACTCACCACAGAGGCTGGGGTGCCCATTGTAGGCTTCTAAGGACAGAAACCATGAAGAAACATCAGCACTGAATGGGCCCTTCCCAAAGCTGGGTTTCTGACAAATGCAGGGCTTCTGGTGTTTCTAGTTTCCAGGGTTCAAACTGGAAATAAGTGTTTATTTTAAAATGACTCTAATTTCCCAAGGTACCTTGGAGAAATGAAAACTATTACAACAAAACTTCATTAAGTGCTTTTTATGGTTCGGTTCTAAAATGTCCCCTAAAAGTTTTGTGTTTGGATCATGGCGCTGTACTCATCAGTGGATTCCTTCCGTCATGTGTTCAGCTGCTGCTGTTAGGAGGTAGGGGAGGCAGATCAATGGTGTGATGTGTAGTGTGCAGTATCTCCCTCCCAGCTCCTCCTCTCTGTTTCTTGCCTGCTAGGGCCTGAGTACCCTTCCTCCACTATGCCCTCTGCCACGCCATTTCTGCCTTGGAAACAGCTGACCATGGACTACATCAAAATAAACTTCTCCTCTGAGTGTTGGGCGTTTTGTTCCAGAATCAGGAAAGCTGACTAATACGAGGCTTATTTGTCAGACATCAGTATTATCCCATTTGATTCACAGCAACTGGTAAGAATTATTATTCTTTCTCATTTTACAGATAAAGTAAAACTCAGAGGTTAGATGACTTGCCATGGTCACAAAGCCGGGTTGTAAGCTCAGGGCCAGGAGGAGTACTTACCAAGTGCTCTAGAGTTCATGCTGGTACTGTACCAGGAAGCCCAGTAACTGCTCAAATTCTTTATTCAGAAGTAATCATAAGCACAACAGCCCTTTGAGATAGGTATGTTTACCCTCCAATCTGCCACCCATGGTTGTGTAACTGAACTGCAATCAGACACCTCTGATTTGAAGACCTGGGCTGGGTACGGAGTTGACTGCCCTGGGTTGGAAACCCACTTCTACTACTTGCTGGCTGAGTGCTAGTACCCACTTCATAGGGGTGATGTGCAGAGAGGGTTCAGGCCAGCTTACAGCTTGTATCTAGATGACCCCCCAAAGCCTCATGTGCTCATAGGTGGGGCCTTTTGGATGTAGCTGGATTTAGGGTATGTGATGCTGGGATTAAAGGTGTGTGATAACTAAATCAGCATAGTTCTCCGTGTAGATAAAGGAAGCCCACCCTGATTGTGAATAGCACCAATCAACAGGCTTGCAGCCTGGATGGAAATAAAGAGACAGAAAGGAGGAAGGTTCACTGCATTGCTTGGTGCTCCAGTGTCTTCTGCCTGCCATACCATGAACTATTTCTCCTCGGTGATGTCCCTCTGCCATGTGGCCCTGCTGTCAAGCCAGAGGCCTATGGATTTAAATCGCTACAAACTGTAAGCTAAATAAACCTTTCCTACTTTAACTTGTGGGTGTCAGGTATTTTGTCTCAGCAACAAGAAAAGTAAGACAAACAATGCTCAGTGTTTTACTACAGGCTGTTCCAGTGATTTCTCATCTAAAATGTTTGGGATTTTGAGTTTTTCCATTTCTGGAATATTTGTATACATATGAGATATCTTGGAGATGGGACCCAAGTCTAAACACAATATTAGATTTTATGTATACCTTATACACACAGCCTGATGGTAACTTTGTGCAATATTTTCATTCCAACCTCATTTAAACAAAGCTTCATGGTATAAAGATTTTCACTTGGGCTGGGGATTTAGCTCAAGGTCCCAAGTTAGATCACCAGTACCAAAAAAAAAAAAAAAA
>NW_022900920.1:2363453-2374610 GCF_012274545.1 Fukomys damarensis
AAAAAAAAAAAAAAAAAAATCACTTGGTTTATGTCAGTACTGAAAAAGTTTCAGTTTTTGAGCATTTCAGGTTTTCAGATTAGCGATGTTCAAGCTGTGTTCTGCTTCTCAATTTATAAAACTGAGAAGAGTCCTCCTACCTCCTATCTTCAGGACCTTAGGGATAAATCAAATACACCTAATTTAGCAAACTATGAAACAGATCAATCCAATCTGACCATAGTTCAATGGACTGGGGCAGGGGTCCAGAGCCCAGTGAGTAGCAGAAGGGGAGGCTACAAAGTTCAGAATATACTATCAAGGACAGAGGTTGCTGTGAGAAAGTTCAGTAGGAGTTAGGCTCTTGTGGCCCGGGATTTAGTTCTGTGGCACCGCACCTGCCTTGCAAGTGCAAGTGCAAGGTCTTGAGTTTGATCCCCGGACCGCAAAAAAGATAAAGAAAAAAAAGTTAGGCTCTTGTATCAATGTCTCTTGTCGTTCTGAGAGATGGACATCATCTCCCTTGATTCTGGATATTTTAATTTGAATACTAAAGGCATAAAAAACTCCCCACCTTATCCTTGTCTCCAGAAGACACAGGTTTGGAAAAAAGCCTGGCGATTAGGTAGACCAAGGACTTTGGCATTATACAAAACTGGGGTTGAATCCCAGCTCTGCCACCTTCCTAGCTTTGTGACCTTAGGTAAGTTACTCAATCTCTCTGAACCTGTTTCCTTAAGTGTAAAGTAGGGATGTTGTAATAATATCCACTCTTCAGGATTATAGTGCAAATTAAAACAGCCTAGTGTGCTATTAGACACCCAATAAGAGCTAAATGAATGCACATGCCCCTCTGTTTTGGCCTCCCAGACCTTTGTACGTGGGTCAGGGATGTGACGTACACTCCATTTCCTGCAAGCATTGGGGCAGGAGACAGCAAAAGACATCTTCTGCTCCTGCCTCCCTCACCTCCCAGCCCAAGGCCTAAGGGGAGGGAGAGGCAGGTCCTGGTCTTCTCCAGGGCCTCAGTTAGCCCTCCTTCCACCCAGACATGGACACAAAATGGGACAAAGGAAAGTTAAAATATATTCAAATGAACACATTTTACACACTCACTGTAAAAGAGGCAGTCGGCACAGAATGTATAAATAAAAGTATTTCCAGTTTCCTTTCCACAACCCGCTTACAGTAGCAACCTTTACCTTTGTCTGCCTTTTGTTCCGTTTTCTAGAGGATGAATCATCTCTCCACCCCATTCAGACTCCCAGAACTATTACTTCCTCCCTTGTCCCTGTACCTCACTTCAAAAACCACCCTCATTATTCCAGTAATTTCCACAGTCCTCCTGTCCCAGTTTGTAGCATAAGAGCCCCACTCTCGTCTCATCAGGCCCACGTGGTGGGACATGCCTGTAATCCCAGATTCTAGGAGGCCGAGGCCTAAAAGTTTGAGCCCAATTTGGGCTACTTAGTGAGACCTTGTCTCAAAATATAAAATTTAAAAAGGGTTCAGAATATCTCTCAGTGCCAAGGCCCTAGGTTCAGTCCCTAGCACTGCAACAACAACAAAAAATAAAAACAAAAACAAAACCCCTAAAATTTGTGGAAGACATACAGATAAATTAGTATCATGAAAACCGTACATTTTAAATGGAAAAATGGGAATTGCAAAACTTTCCTCTCTTAGGTACTACTTTGGGAATCCAGTTAAAATCTAGTACATGTGAGGGCAGGGATTTAGCTCAGTGGTGACGCTGCCTGCCTCTCAAGCATGCCCAGTACCAAAAAATAAAATAAAATAAAACAAAATCTAGTATGTGTGGTAATTAAGCCCCCAAAGCTCATTGTGTAAACATGCTGTGATTAGAAAATAGTGACCAGGGAACACTTCCAGGCTGATCAAGAGGAAAAAAAGCTAAGTACAGTGTGCTGCTTCTGTATCAGGCTGTGTACATGATAGCATTTCAGCCTCTGAACAATCCTAGGAATTAGGAACTGTTATCCTCATTCCATGAGTGGAGATGCAGAAGGAGGCTGAGATGCAGATATGAGGACCGGTGGCTGAGCAGAGGTGGGATGCTATTCTGTGATTGTGCCCAATATCTAAACCTCTGTGCTGTCTTCAGAGCCAAGAAGCTGGAGCACATTTCTTCCTATTTCCCCTGACGAGTGCTTCACTATTCCCGCCTAATTCACAAAGCGGAAACTCTGCCAGTAGAAAGGAAAGGACAGTGAGTTAGCCCACAGGGAGGAGTAAGGGAATTTGCCTATTTACCAGCATCAAGGCTATTGACTGGGTGAGTGTTCCCCTGTCTTGAACCATTAGCACTCTTTAGCTTCCCCCAAAGAAATCTAGAACTGCACCCCAGCCCAGCTCAGAGCAATAACTTGTGAGTCAGAAGCCTCGGTTTCTGCCCTGGTTCTGCCACTCCCTGGATGAGAGGCCTCGGGCAATTCATGTCACCTCAGTGGGCTGGTTTCCCTCTTACTGCTCCAAGAACAGGTTAATGTGGACAGCCTCTGAGGGCTTGCGTTGGTGTTGAGAGTCAGTGATTCCATGACAAGGCTAGGTGTATCAGAGGGAGGGCGATGCCACTTGTCTGCCTAAGCTTAGGAACAGTGAGTGGTGTCAAGTCTGAGTAGTTAAGTGCTACGAAACTCCCAACCAGTAGCCTCTGTTCTTCCTCTTCCATCTCCCCTGGAGACCGGGCAGTGTTTTGCTACAGTGAGCTGAGAGGTCAGGACCTGGTAAATGTCAGAGAACTCTTCTCTAAAGCACCCTATTGATCAAGCTCAGGGTAGACTCCTTGGTTGGCCTGGTGGCAGGAAAATTGATGATGTTCTCCTCTCAGACTCAGGAAAACAGCCCCACCCCGGGGAAAGAATGGTAATAAGGATAAAGCAGCAGCTGTTTTGAGAGAACAAATGGTTTGGATTGGGGCTGACTTTTCAAATAGTCCCAGCAACCTCTGTCAGTGCCACAAGACCTTGACTGGGCAGTTTACAGCCAACTGAGTTACAGAGTAACAAGAAACTATGTAGACTAGGTATGGCCTCCCATCTACTCAGAAGGCAGAGGAGGATCACAAGTTCAAGGCCAGCCCTGGGCAACAAAGTAAGACCTTATCTCAAAATAAAACAAAATTGTCCAAGGATTTAGCTCAGTGTGGTGCTGCCTGTCTTGCCAGCACAGGGTCCTGAGTCCAATCTCCGGTACCAAAAACAAAAAACAAAAAAACAAAAATGGGCTGAAGGAAATAGCTCAGTGGTAGAGTGCTTGACTAGCATGCATAAGGCCCTGGGCTCAATTTCTAGGCCCTGGGCTCAATTTCTAGTACTGGGGGTTGGGAGGAAATCTGTAAGAACCTGAGCTTCCAGCTTCCTCCCTCTGTGAACATTGGCTAGGGTTTGACACCTCCAAATTTCAAGGTCCCTCACTCTTGACTGTATTACCCACCCTAGGATTCAGGCGGTAGAGTGAGGCTGAGAATAAAAGTAGGTTTATTCCAGGTAGGAGAAGATGGTAAACTTTGGGAAAACTGAAGTAATGAATCAGAGTATTTTTATTATAAAAAGAAACATTTCCTGTCTAATTTAGTGCGTTCAACAGTTACTTCCCCATCCCCCAATTTCCTGGTCAAGACCATGATCCAAGACAGTCAGTTTATACTTGAACAACAGAAAATGTAAAACAGGAACCATTACAACCATTCAGAGTTGGCATAAAAGAAGGTTAAGTATGGGTCTGTACACAAATGAGTAAAGACTAATTGTAAAATGCTTCGGTATGACACAAACTAGGTAAAAAAAAATGAACCCTCAAAGTAAATATCAAATGTTGAAAATGACAAAGTTCAACTTGCTTTGAATCAGGCAACAAGTGAAGAACTGTAGAGTGCTCACAAAGAAATATGTTTAAAAAGTGACTCATCCAGCAATGAACTTGCAGTATATAAATACGGTGCACAATTGAGCATTCTTTGTAACACATGAAGTCAGTTGTGACAGCCATTCTAATACCTCACTGGAATCCCAGAGATGCAAGAGGCAGAGCACACTTAGGTCAGCTGGGCAACTCCTAGTACCTACTCAGTGTGTCCCCTTTGAATAACCCCAATGATGGCAATAATCTCTGTAATCAGAAACCAACGGCCTCTTAGAAAAATAACTGGAGGCCCTGGCCCAAGGCCCAAATCAACATTTGTGGCCTGGCCTGCTACTTTGCACAGACATGCTACTGGACAGCAGCCAAAATCTGTTGCTTCTCAATTGAGAGCCCAATTCCAATGGCTCCAGGAGGTGGGAAAAAAAATTGGTTCCTTTTCTCAGACCAATTGTTAGACATGACCTGGAAATAAATTTCTAGGTGTAGGAATCACTTTTTTCAGTAGTTCAAGAACCTTGAATCCTACAAGCACCTCTGCTAACCAAGTGATTTTAAACAAACTTTGGTTTTCTTCTGACTCTGCTTATCATCAAAATAAGGAGAAAACAAACAAACAAACAAACAAAAACTTCACGGCATAAGGAAGATGAAGTATGCAAGAGCATGCATCCTAGTACCTGGCATATAGCGGGCATTCCATATATTGTATTTTGGATGGATGAATGAATGATATAAGCAGAAGGCTGTTAGCTAAGAGGACTATAGAAATATGATCATTTTTATCGTCACTGCCATCAGAAAACTCCAAGAGGAGCCTTCACTCTTGGGAAAAGAAGGTACAGAGAGACAAATTCATCAGTATACTTTTTTTTTTTTTTTTTGTACTGGGGATCGAACTCGGGTCCTGGCACTTGCAAGGCGGGCGGCAGAACCACTGAGCTAAATCCCTGGCTGTACACATTTAAATCATAGTTTTATGATTAAACTCTGAGATTAAACTCCAGTACTTTCCTAGGCCCCATTTTAATCCTCACACAAGGTGGCAATATCATTATATCTCTCCTATGAGAGGACACTATTGTTAAGCCCACTTTACAGACGAGAAAGCTGAGCTCATAAAGGTTAGGTAACTTGCCCAAAGTCACATGACAGGTAGGCGATGAAGGCTGGGAGATGAACTCAGGGGATCTGACTTCAGTGTGTACACTCTCAACCACTGCTTTTTTGTTCCTGCCAAATGGCTAAGGAGGTCTTCAGGGGAAAGAAGGGCCCAGAAAGTTCTGAAATCTCTCAGAGCCCTCTATCTGCTTCTGGGAATTTTGGAAATTGCCGGGATCCAAAGACAGGCCTCGCAAGCCTGCCCCCGCAACCCCCCTCACTCCAACGCCGGGGTGGCTGGGGGTAGTTAGAGCGGTTACGCACCAGGCTGAAAGGCAGCTCCGATGGACTTCAAAATGGGGCAAGCTAAAATGTGCCCACCCCAACCCTTTCATGGCTTTTGAAAAGCCGCAGCTCGGGCTTCTGGCCGCGAAGAAGCTCGCAAGGACCAGGGTTGGGTATTCCGGCCAAGTTAACATGGGACATGGCCAGCGCAGGTCGGTCTCCGGGGCTCAGAAGAGGCCTCTCCACAGAACGACGGCCCCTAAGGGGATCTGCCATGTGTATCCTGGGGGCACCCGGGCTCTGGCTGTCCATCCGCCCGTTTCCACGGAGAACCTACGTACCTGGTTGCCCAAAGCGGGCCACACGCAGCCCCGAGCCAGCTCACCTCGATCCCAGCCACGGTTCCCCGGAGAAAGCGCTCGGAGGCCCAGAACAGCCAATCCTCTGCCCCAGACTTGCTGAGAACTCCTGGGCGAGCCTTCCAAAACCGAACGCTGAGACTTCGCTGGCCAATCAGCTGCGGTGGAGGGGAAGAGGCGTGTCGGACCCCCGCCCCTCCGCCGGCCTCCAAAAGCCCGTGCCAAGATTCCCTGGGTCCAATCAGCGGCCGAGCAACGGGAAGGGGGCGTGTCCTCCCGGCCCTTCCCTTTGCTCCGCCACCTTTCGAACCTCGGCGTGAGGCGCCCCGGTCCTTGACGTCAGTCCCCAGGGCCTGAGCGGCTGCGCTGGCTTGGGAGCCGGGCGGGGCTGCATTCCTGGCCCCGGGTGCGGCTGCGGCTGGCCTGGCAGGATACGCGTGACGTGAGGGATGCCTCTTCTCCTGGGCTGAGGCCAGCGCGTGCAGCACTGAGTTCTTCGCTCCGCGTGGCCCACTAGGCGGCTCTTTCTACTGGCAGCTCCGAAAACACTCTCACTTAGCAGCCCACCTGTGTTCTGGCCTCGGGGAGGGAAGGGGTCAGTCAGTGCTGCGGTCAGATGGGCTTCAAAGTCAAAATGTCTTACAGATTCTAATCTTGTATCTGTGCAACTTGGGGCCGGTAACCTAAACGAAGCAGTACTTAAAATTTTTGTACTTAGTCGGAACCGTTCCTTAGGGACCTACCCTGTCGGGGTTCTTTGACAGATAGTAACAGATCCAGAAGGCCAGGCTGCTGAACCAGGAACTCTCTGTCTAGCTCACACTGAGAAATAGGAAAGCCAAACTCATGGTCTATCAGTGCTTGGAAAACCCCAATCCTGATGCCACAAGCCACATGAGCCTACTAAAGTAGAAATTGGGAATGTGTGGCTTCCCAGTTAGATGTGGTTAAGGGTGTGCAGAGACTATCTGGTGTTTCCAAACATATTTGCAGGCTTGTGAATGAGACCATTTCCATTGTTAACATCTTTATAATTTAATTTTTATGATGAGAAGATAGGGTACTTCCATAGTTGAGCGGAACATGCAAGACCTCACCAGGAGGGGAACATCTGGTACTCACATAATAGGGTTGGAAGTGATAACCACCAATAAACAGGACTCTGTTTAGAGAAGGTTGACTTTGGAGAATGTCACTTGGTGTCTTTCAGGCCAAAACCTGTTTTTACCCCAGAACCCAGATTGAAGTGCATAAGGAAACTTCTCAGGCATAAAATTTGAAAGGGCTCCAAAAAACTCAATAATCAAGATAAATAACATCTTAATGCAGTATTTAAAAATTAAAATTAATGCAAAATATACATGAAAAAATATCAAAAAGTTAAAAAATAGGCTATTGTTTATGACTCCACTTTTTTTTTTTTCTTTTGGTACCAGGGATCTAACTCAGGCAGTGGCACCACTGTGCTAAATTCCCAGCCCAACTCCACATATTTTGTAATGGGAGCATGATGGAATTTCCAGTCAGCAAATTTGGGGTCTTGATTTCACAGGTGCCAGTCTGTGGTCTCTTGGCTCTATTACTTTGAGCCTGTGGAGGCACATCATGTCAGCTGGGAAGCAAAGAAAGGAGATGTCTGGGTCCCGATGTCCCCTTAAAGTTTCCCTAATGAACTAATAATTCTCCGGCAGACTGTCATTGCAATGACTTTATGAAGATGACAATAGCATGTGAATAGATGGGGTAACATGGGGATTTAAATGTAGCCATGTTTTTTGTTTGTAGTACTTTTATCCACTTTTTCTGTTTGGGCTTGAATATGGGAGGATGTTGAATAAATTCATATTAGTGTGCATATTTTTCGTTTTATCTCAGGCTCCAATATGTTTCAACTCAGTGCTGTTTTTACACTTGGGGAAGTAAAGTCTAGGAAAGGAGATTAATCTGTTCAGCCTTAAGTAAGTGACAAACTTCCTGTCTCCCAATCTTCTTATTTTTAAAGTGGGAATGCTTAGGGCTGGAGGTGTAGAGCAGCAGTAGAGTATTATTTTAGCATGTATGAGACTGTGGGTCCACTCCCCAGCTCTACATAATGAATGCATAAATAAAATCAGACTGATCATACTCACCTCTCAGTGTTGCTGTGAGGATGTTGTAAGATAGTATGAATGCTTAATAGGCTGAGTGCTTCAGCTAACACTGGATTGAAAATATTTGA
Source organism: Fukomys damarensis (assembly GCF_012274545.1). Taxonomy (NCBI): domain Eukaryota; kingdom Metazoa; phylum Chordata; class Mammalia; order Rodentia; family Bathyergidae; genus Fukomys; species Fukomys damarensis. Next base: position 2,371,278 of record NW_022900920.1, read on the forward strand.
AAAATAAAAACAGTAAAAAGACAAACCAAACAAAAAAGAAAATACTTGAAAAATAAATTGCATCTGTATTGAACATGTACCGACTTTTTCCTTGTTATTATTCCCTAAATTATGCAATATAACAACCATCTATGTAGTATTTACAGTGTATTAGGTTTTATAAGTAATCTAGAGATGCTTTAAAGTACATGGGAGGATGTGTTTAGGTTCTATACAAATACTACATCTTTTTATGTCAGAGACTTGAGCATCCTCAGGGGTTCTAGGAGCCATCTCCCCATGTATATCGAGGGCAACTGTACCTTGGTACAAATGCTGCTGAGCCAGCACGGATCCCTCCGGCTTCATATCCTGCGTTTGGACAGCTCTGATCACCCACTGATGCTGAGACTTGTTCACCTGAGTTTCTAATTGGCATGTATCCTATTCTAAAGAGAGCAGAAAAGACTTTCACACTCTACTGACAAGCCACCTTATGATATGTGAGCTAACTCTGGCTTTATTTGAAAAATGATAATGATCATTCTAAAGTCTCCCACCTCCTGGTTCCAGAGATTGAACTCAGACCTTGTGTGCTTTCGAGGCAGGCACAGTACCCTGAGCTAAATCCCTAGCCCGTCTAACCTCTTTTTAAAAGCATCCTTCTGCTTATGATATTACATAAAGCAACTTAGATGGCAGCCCTGTTATTTGGAACTTATAGTCTGGAGAAGCATAAAATATCAAAGTCTCACAGACAAATGGTACCTTATAGAAATATTTAAAAAAAAATCTGTATAATATATTTAAAGCAAAATATGCTTTAGCTGCTTCTTTAAAAATCTCAAACACTGGGTAACTTTAATAAGAGAAAATTATTTTTTCTCTATGAAGAATGAGGCCTAATTGGCCTCCTCAGTGAGCACTAAGAAAGGGCCTGCAAGCTTGCTAACGTGCTGCAGGGAAAAGTAAAAACACCTGAGGTTAGTTTGTTTACCAGGGACAAGTACCATAGAGTGGCGAGACAGATGAATCCTGTGGAACTCTAATTGCTTGTGCCCCTGTCTGAGTGAATAAAGCCAAGATGCCCAGTCACTCAGGGCTCTATGTCAAAGAGAGATATGAGCCCCCTGGCTCTCCAGATTTTAACCTGTTTTGGTGTCTGTTTATTTTTCATTCTTGTCACTCCTCGGTCAGGTTTGAGCTCATAGGCTGGCTCTTACATCTCACAATTCTGGAGGCTGATCGAGACGCCAGCCAATTCCATTTCTGGTGAGGGATCTCTTCCTGGCCTGGACACCTTCTAACATGGGAGAGGGGCGAGGAGAGAGGGAGATTAAGCAATCACAAGAGCACAAGAGGGGACTGAACTCACCATCCTGATAATAAGATAATAATCTCAGAATTGATATTAATGTATTTGTGAGGACTGAGCCCTCAAGACCTAATCATCTCTTATTAGACATCACCTGTCAACACTGTTGCTTTGGGGGATGGTTTCCAACACATGAACTTTAGGGAATACGTTCAAGCCATACCGATTTTCAAGGTAGCAAACATTCTGTTGTACACCTTAAATAAATATAATTTTTATTTGTCAAGTCTCAAAGTTGGGAAAAATAAATAATAAGTGAATAATTTCCTAGAAGACAGAGAGCACATGTATCATTAAAGTTTAAGAAGCAAAAGACCCAGCATCCTCAAGGTTCTGGAAGGAAACATTTCTTAACTTTGTTTTTTGAATCTCCCTTCCATTTCTTATGGGTGTTTATATTGGCCAATGTCAGTTGAAAGCCAGTGTGAAAGAGAACCTCCTGATGTAGTTTTGCAGGGCAAAAGCAGAGAGGAAAATGATATGGAGTGGATCAGGAGGGCTTGTATCACGCCAACTAAACTGATTTAAACAAGGAAAAGATTCTTTTCTCACATCACAAGTTCAGAGGCAAGGCAGGGTTCTGGAATGACTCCAGGAAGGCAACGATGTCATTCAATACTGTTCTGTCGTCCTCAGCACACTGGGACCATCTCTCCCCACAAACAAAGCTGGTTTGTATATGTGTAAAATCAGCAAGGACTATATCCCTTTTTATTCATCAAGTTTTTAAAATAGACTACTTTTTAGAGCAGTTTTTTTTTCTGTTTGTTTTTTGAGATGGGGTCTTGCTGTGTAGTACAGGCTGGCCTTGAACTCACTCACTATGTATTTCAGGCTGGCCTCAAAATCATGACACTCCTTCTGCCTCAGCCTCCTGAGTGCTGGGATTGCAGGCGTGCACTACCATGCCAGGCTACAGCAGTTTTAGATTCACAACAAAATTGAACTGAAAGTATAGTGAGTTCCCTTTTATACCCCATGCCCCACACCTGCATGGCCTCCCTCCACTACCAACAACCTCCACAGGAATGGAGGTGTTTTAGTCAGCTTTCTTAAAAAAAAACACACACACACAAATCTTTATATGTATTTATTACTTGATGTAATAAAGCTTATTTTCATTAACAATTTGTATTATGCTATGGGTTCCTCCTCCTCCTCCTCCGGATTGAACTCAGAAAACTTGCACTTGTGAGGTGGGTGCGGTGACCATAAGCTAAGCCCCGAGAAACATTTCTTAGCAAGACAAACTAACAGAGTAAATGTGCAAGAACCTTAATAACAACTTCACCATCATTTTCGTATAGTCCAGGTAGCCTTGAACTTGCAATCCTCCTGCCTCAGCCGCCTGAGTGCTAGAACTACAGGAATAAGCCACCAAGCCTGATTTCCAGGCACAGTGGCATACTTCTGAAGTCCTTGCTATGTGAGAGGCTGGAACAGGGAGATCTTTTGAGCTCTACGAATTGGGCCAGCAGTGAGATCACATTCCACTGTCTGTGTATGTCACAGTTTATTCATTCACCTACTTACTAACATAATGATTTCTGTCTACTTTGATAATTATGAATAAAGCTGTTTATGACACAATTATGTAGGTTTCTGTATGTGGATAAGTTTTCAACTCATTTAGGTAAATACCAAGGACAATTTCTGGGACACTGTATAGTAAAAGTATGATTAGTTTTATAAGAAACTGGCAAAATGTCTTCCCAAGTGGCTGCACCATTTTGCATTCCCACCAGCAATGAATGAGAGCTCCTGTTGCTCCATACCATTGCTAACATTTGGTGTTATCAGTGTTCTGGATTTTGCTAATTCTAATAGGTGCATAATGTTATCACGTTGTTTTAGTTTGCAATTCCCTAAGAACATATAATGTTGATCATCCCTTTATATGCTTATTTGTTACATATATAATATAATGTATTATTATATTATATAATATTATGTATTATTATATTATATAATTATGTATT
>NW_022900920.1:2374677-2380803 GCF_012274545.1 Fukomys damarensis
TATATTATATACAATATATATTATATATATCTTTGGTGGAATTACTTTTTAGATCTTCTGCTCATTTTTAAATTAGTTTGTTTTCTTATTGTTGGGTTTTTAAAGGGTTCTTTGTGTATTTTGGATACCAGTCATTTCTTGGCTATGTCTTTTTCAAATATTTTTTCCTAGTCCTTGGCTTTTCTTTTCATTCTATTGAAAGTGTACATGAGTCAGGGTTTTAAAATTTTTATTTATATTTATTTATTTATTGGTACCGGGATTGAACTCAGGATCTTGTGCTTGCAACGCAGGTGTGGTGCCACTGAGCTAAATCCCTGGCCTGCCATGAGTCAGTTTTGTTCAATGAGAACAATAGTTTTTTTCCAGTAGGGGGGATTGAATCTGTTTATTTTTCATTTTGAGATAGGGTCTTGCTAAGTCACTAAGTTGCTTGGGATGAGCTTGAACTTCTTAGCTTCCCAGAGTGCTGAGATTACAATCATGTGCCAGTGTGCTAGACAATACTCTCTCTTTACTGTTACCTATTAAATTCATCCTTGCATTTCATTAGCTGAAACTGAGTCAGATATTCAGTCTTAAACCAAATATTGAAAAAGTAGAATTAGATCATCATGATTATCTGAAATTAAGCATGGTTTAGTTTTTGAGCCCATTGCCATCTGACACCGGAACAAATTTGTTTCTAATAGGATCAAGAAGGAATGGCTGGTAGGTAAACAATTTCTATTTTCCATGGCAACTGAGTATCACTGAATCTGTTGGATCATACGTTGGATCATAAAGCCTAAGTAGTAGAGTGGCAGTCTGAACATATTGCAGGGTGTTTTCCAGAAATACTCTGGTCCTGTTTCAAAACTGGCAATCTTGGCAAGGTGTAAAGTATAGATACCTCGCACTATTGGAGGCCTCTTTTGCGTTTGTCTGAGCTATTGAAAACTCCAGAAACTTCACCAAATTGGTTGGTCAGTCCTTCAGTTTTTGTGGGTTTTTTTCTTTTCTTTTCTGTTCTTTTTGTGGTCCAAGGTATTGAACTCAGGTCCTTGCACTTGCAAGGCAGGCGGCGGAACCACTGAGCTAAATCCCTGGCCCTGTGGATTTTTTCTCTTGCCCTCCAGATCATGTGAATTCTATGAAAGTATCTAAAGTACTTGCTATTTCCTGATTGTCAGACCATCTGAGATAATACTAGTAATGTAAGAGATCAATGTGATGTTTTATGGAATGTCAAGATGCTCTAGATCTATCTATGACAGGGGACTGAGGAATCAACAGTTAGCCCCTCTCTCTCGTCCATTGAGTTCTTGCTCAATGAACCCATGAACAAAATGGCTATGGTGGGAGGGGGAGGGCTACACAAGGATTTTATTATCTGGGCTTTCCCTTACCAAGGCTGATGTGGGTGACACTACTGCTGAATGCCTAAGCTACCAATGGCTAGGATTTTTTTTTTTTTTTTTAGCTAGCTAATGGCTCCTCTCAGCTCTCCTCTCACCCACAGAAAGCCCCCTAATGTGGCACCCTTCACCAAGGGAACCAGTCAGCCACACGTGGCAAAGTTATTTCACTGTACAGTGGTTTAATACTCTCATCATTAATTGGTTCTAGGAGGCATGATGAGTATCAAATTGTTTTGGATAGAAAGGATAGTATCTTATGAGACAATTGACACAAACAAGTTCTATCTTGTGCTTCAAGATGAGAAATACTGGGACAAAACTTTCTCATCTAAATTCATGCAGTACCAAATTTGGGGCCTTTCAAAGTAGCCAAGTACAGTGATACCCGGATTCATGAACTTAATTCTTTCCATGATTCTGGTCACAAACAAAATTGAATGAGAACCAAATAAAATTCAGTAGTTAGGTTTAATGTTGACCTTATGAGTAAATTTCATTTGATTCTTGTCCAATTCTGTTTGCGACCAGAATCATGGGAAGAATTAAGTGTGTGAACTGAGGTACCACTTGTACCAAGGTATGACTGTACCTCTTCTATCAAGAAGGGGCAGAGAGGGCTGGGGAGTTAGCTCAGCGGTTCTGCTGCCTGCCTCTCAAGCACAAGGACCCAAGTTCAATCCCCGGTACAAAAAAAAAGTGGGGGGGCCAGAGATTTGTTCTCACTGCAACAGGCACATATTCTGCACATTACCTCCTTGGCCATGATGCTTCTGCTAGAACCATCACCCATGGGTTCACCCAGGGCCTTATCCACCATCAGGAGAGTCCCACATAGTACTTCTGATCGAAACACTCATTTCACAGCAGTAGGTTCATGTTCGTGTGAATGATTACTTGTACCACCTACCCCATCCGCTAAGCATAGCTGGGCTAACTGAAAAGTTGAATGGCTTGTTGAAGGCTCAGCGACAGTACTGTTCGGAAGAAAAGTCCCCCGAAGGATGGGATTCTGCCTTTCCAGATGTGATGCAGTATAACTTTGACTAATTACTTGGTGCTATCTCCTGAACAAACCAGAACATAGAGATTGAGAAATCAAGGGTAGAAGTGAGAGTGACTCCATTTCCTTTCATACCCAATAATCTACCAGCCGAAATTTTTATTTGTATCCTAATAATCTTGAGCCCTACAGGTTTGGAAATCTTGTTCTATAAGGCAAGGGTGGGTGGAGAGAACATTTCAGTTAGAGGATGTAGTAAAAATTGAATGAATTGAAAATGAGACTGTCCATCTTGGAGGTCCATATTTCTGAATTGAAAAACAGATTATTTTACTGCATTAAGTGACTAGGCCAGGATACTGTTAGGATACTGTGTTGTTACTATATAACGAGGTATATCAGCCTTCTTTTACCAAGTAACAAGTTATCTCAAACTTATAACAACACACACTTATTATCTCCCAGTTTCTCAGTCAGGGGCCTGGGTGGAATTTATCTGGGTTATTTCCTTAGGTTCTCACAAAGCCTCCAGCAAGGTAGGTCAGACTGCATCTTAGAAAGTTGAACCTTAATGGGAAAAGAATTCTCTCTAAGCTCATTTGAGGTGCTGGCAAAATTCATTTCTTTGCAGCTGTAGGACTAAAGCTAGCTATTTTTTTTTGCTAGCTGATGGCTGCTGTAAATTCTGGGAGGCCGCTCACAGCTCCTAGGGTGCACCACAGTTCATGCCACATGTGCTTTCCCAAGTGTACTTAATCAAGGCACCAAGGAGCGTCCTCTAAGCAAGTCTACTAAAAAAACAAAGTCTTATACAATGTAGCATATCATGAATGCTATTTCACTACCTTTGCCATAGCCAGAGCTTCTTTTGGTTGGGAATAACTTGCAGGTCCTCTCCCTACTCCAGAGACAGACATTACATAGACGTGTGAACATCTGGAGGTAGAAATCATGGGGAGCCACCCTAGAGTGCCTTATAAGTAAGGGGACTCTGTCTGGACACAGGGATCTTCTGGGGTACCCAGGAGCATCCCTATGCCTAGAAATAAGGGTTAATGATGTTTCTGCTAGAACTGAAAGCCTCACAGTGACCAAACAGGTAAAAAAGCTCTGACCAGCTGCGGTTTTGGCTAAGATTAGGGAAAAAGTGGAATAGATAATGAAAGAAGGAAGCTGTGGATATCACCTACAGCCTTGTGACCAATTATCAGCCTAGACTTGTGGCCAGCCACCTGGACTGTAGATTTTCATAGTATTTTCTTTGTTTGTTAATGTATAGTTTTGTATAGATGAGGTTTTTGTACATGATAACTCTCTCAGTCCATCTGGGCTGCTATAACAAAATATCATAGATTAGATAGCTTCTAAATAACAGAAACTTACCCACAGAGTGGAAAATTTCTTTTACCAGCCAGTCAAATAAAAGACTATCAATAATGAAGATACGTCATATAAAGGTACAAGATCCCAATGATGAATGTAACTGTACTGCATGACTTAAAATGTGCCAAGAAACTTAATGGGAAAAAAAAGAAATCAACCTGGGGCTAGCGATTTAGCTCAGTGGTTCCACCGCCTGCCTCACAAGCACAAGGTCCCAAGTTCGATTCCTGTTAAGAAAGAAAGAAAGAAACTAACAAGAAATGCTGGAGGGGGTGTGGGGAAAAAAGAACCCTTTCCCACTGCTGGTGGGAGTGTAGACTGGTGCAACCACTGTGGAAATCAGTGTGGAGATTTCTCAAAAAACTAAAACTACAGGTTCCATTTGATGTAGCTATACCTCTTCTTGGCATCTTCCTGAAAGAATTAAAAGCATCATACCACAGTGTTATATGCACACCCATGCTTGCAGTGGCACACTTTGTTATAGCTAAATCTTGGAAACAGCCCAAATGCCTATCAACTGATGAGTGGATAAAGAAGATGTGGATCTTTTTTTAATACAATGGAGTACTACTCAGCCATAAAGAAATATACCATGTATAGCTGAATGAATGGACCTTAAGACCATACATACTATTAAGTGAAATAAATCAGACACACACGTTTCTATACCGCATTGTTTCTGTGGTGTGTGAAACTGAGTGTGGAATAAGGACTGAGATGTATAATGGATGTTAAGGAAATGGGAAGAAGGTGCTCAAATGGGAAAGGGAGGATGGAGGGAGAAAGGAAGGAAGAGATAAGAAAAAAGTGAAAATAGAAGGAAAAAATGGAAACAAAGCTTTACATGGGGAGGGGGATTGAGGGGAGGAATGGGATAAAATGTTTTAAATAGGAAAAAAATAACAAATTTATTTCACAGTTCTGGAGGCTGGGAAGCCTAGGATCAAGACCCTAGCAGACCTGTTGTGTGGTGAGGGCCCAGCTTCCTGGTTCCGATGTGGTAGAAGGCTGTAGGGTCTCTGCTCCTCCCTCCACCTCCTACAGTACTGAGATTACAAGTACGCATCAGCACACCAGGCTCGGAGCCTGCTTTACAAGGGCATTTACGCAATTCATGAAGTGTTTGCCCTAATGACCTAAGTACCTTCGTCCCAAAACCTCATCTCCTAATGCAATCACCTTGGAGGTTATGAAATCAATATATGAATGGGGACATATTAAGACTGCATTAACTTTTTTCTCTTTTTGCTTATTTTTATTTTATATATAAGTTGTTGAAAGTTAATGTTAGAGTTAGTCCTTAGGTAACAGAATAGTCTATGAAATGATGACAGTATTTCTTCCTTTTGACAATGTGGGCGATTCAATCAACCCAGATCTTTACTCATACCAGGAAAGTGCTCTACTACTGAGTTACAGCCCCAAGCCCAAGAAGTACATAACATAGCCAGTGATACAGTGGTTGTTGGGAAGGTGTAGTTCTTCCTTTTGGAGACAGAGCAAGGCTCTCTTTACTTCTAAGACAGTTGTACTCCTTTGGGTGGAAATATAGTTGTTTTGCTGTTGTATGGAAGTTCAAATGCATATTGAAGGGTGTATATGGAAGCTGAGACTCCAAAGGGGTTGATGTTCCAGTTATCGATTTATTACCTCTCAGCAGTAAATCAATCCTTCACTGTGCCCTGTGGTAGTGGAGCTAGCCTTGTCAATGTTTTTCTTTTCTAGGTGACAATGCTCAACTCTGTCAGTAGAGGGGGCTGCAAGACACAGTAGGAGAAGGAGGTTCTCTCCTGGGTCCTGGTTCTCTTTTACCCAGCCGGCAGCAGGCAGCCTGCTGGCTCCTCCAAGCTGGGCTCCTGGAGTGTGTGGCCTCCCAGTACCAGGCTCCGGCAGTGGTGTTCAATTTCTGTAAGAATTAGCTAATCTTGGGACAGATCATCCCTTTCCTGGTCAGCAAGTTCCCAGGAGGTCAAGGCATCATAAAATAGAGAAAACATAAAAGCCCTGACTAACTAATACATAATTACTGGGACAGAGCAAAGCAGAAGTGCGTTGTTTCTGCTCCAAGGTGTCTGGACTTGAAGTGCGAAGTCTTGACAGCTGAAGGTGACTTGCCAGCTTAGGGCCGGAATTTGAAAACTCATTTCTACACCTGGAGTCTGGACTGGGGAAATCTGAAGATGCAAACTGCTGACTAGAGAGCTTCAGGGGTTTCGCCACGTGACCTGATGCCCTCAGAGTAGCCAGAATTCTACGATTGGTGGCTCAGGGCTACAAGTGTAATTTTTTTTTTTTTTTTTTTTTTTTTTTCCGGGGTCGAAATTTGGTGCGTGTTTTGGG
>NW_022900920.1:2381071-2382575 GCF_012274545.1 Fukomys damarensis
TTTTTTTTTTTTTTTTTTTTTTTTTGTACCGGAGATCGAACTTGGGTCCTCGTGCTTGCGAGGCATGCGGCAGAACCACTGAGCTAAATCCCCGGCTACAAGTGTGATTTCGGCAAACAAGACAGAAGTTGTGTTGCCCTTTTGCCATAATTTAGAAGTAATAAGTGTTGTTTCCTATGCCATGAATCACAAGCCTGTCCAGATTCATGGGAAGGGGACATAGGCCTAACATCTTGCTGGAGGAGAGGCAAAGAATTTTCCCTACAGTGAAACTCAAATGCAGATTCTGGTAATTTGGTTCCAATTCCTATTGGGTCATCGTAAGGTGTAGAGATTGGTATGATTTATAAATCTCAAAGAAGTGGAGAGGGCACTCACTGTAAAGTTACACTGTGGGCACAGAAATGAAGTCCAGCTGAATGACCTGGATCCACTGTTGCCTGTCATGATGTCATCTCTGCATAACAGCCCTTGAAGGTTCATTTTATGTATGAACTTAGCTGAGCACTGAGACACACAGATATTCTGGGAGCTTTGCTTCTACTCCAAAAGTACTGCTGAAGTTGTCCCCCCTCCGGCCATTGTGATCCTGGAGGTTGCCCCACCCCCAGCTGATTAGGATGTTAAAAAAAGGACTGATGACTGTCTCACTGACATCAGTTCTTACAAGAGCAAATTGCTCCTGCGTTTGCCTCTTTCACACACATCTGCTTCTCCTTCAATTTTTCTGCCATGAATTGAAGCAGACAAGGCCCTCCCCAGATGTGGCTGCTCATTCTTGAACTTCCCAGGCTCCAGGACCATGAGCTAAAGTAAATCTCCTCTGCCTTGCAAGCACAAAGTTCTGAGTTCAATTCCTGGTACCCCCCCCAAATCTCCTTCTTTATAAATTATTTAGTGTCAAGCAGGGATCTAGCTCAATGGCGCTGCACCTGCCTCTCAAGCACACGGTCCTAAATTCAATCCTTGATGTGTGTGGGGTGGGGAGACAAAAAACAAAACAAAATTATTTAGTCTTAAGTGTTCTTTTACAGCAACAGGAAATAGACTAAAATGCTGAGTGTGTCTGGATGAGATGAACACAAGAATCAGTAGACTGAGTAAAGTATGAGGCTTTCCCCAGTGTGGGTAGGGAGGCCTCATATAGTTACTTGAAGGCCTGAATAAAACGAAAAACCTGATCCTCCTACAAAGAGGGAACTTCTTTGCCCGATGCCTTCGGGCTAGATGTAAGGCTTTTCCTGTTTTCAGACTTAACCGGAAACATTGGCAGTTCAAACCCACCAGACACTGGCTGCACCATGACCCCCCAGGCTCCAGCTGGCAAGCTCTAGATGTTGTGATGTTATAAGCTGCTATGATTTCATGAGCTAAGTCCTCTCTCCCTCCCTCCTTCCCTCTTCCCTTTCCCTCTGCCTCTTTCTCTTTCTCCACCCTCTCGGATCTGTTTCTCCAGGGAACTTGACTATCCCTTTCTCTTCTCTGCAGACCATGTTCCCTTGAC
>NW_022900920.1:2382683-2388907 GCF_012274545.1 Fukomys damarensis
GCCCCCCCCCCCCAATTCATTAGCCTCATGTACTGGCTTTGGTTCCCCTACCACTAGTCTACTGCGGAATGAACACTCAGCCAAATTCCAGGCAAAAGATGCTGATAGGCCCAACTAGGACAGGGCGGACCTTTGATGTTTTGTCTCTTCCTGGACTAAGACTGAAGTCCCACATATATGCAGTGATTAAAAGCCTGCATTTGGAAACAAAATATTTGAGTTCTATTTCTATCTCTACAAGATGTGTTGTGTTGAGTAATTCATGAAATCCCTTTGTGCCTCTGTTTTTTCATTTTAAAATGGGGGGTGATTTTCGTAGCTCCTACTTCACAGTGTTAATGTGGAAAGTAAATAAGACAAGGGCGGAAAGCAGCTGGCACCGTGCCTGGCACTCAGTACTCTGCAAATGCTAGTTGTTCCTATTGAGCCACTTCCATGCTTGCCCGAAGGCTGACTGGCAGAGTGGTGGTGAATCCTATCCTTGGTCGAGGATTCCAACCTCACAGGTGAGGCCTCTCCTCCCCTCAACAGCTGGTCCACCCCGTTCTCTATCACAGGTCTGGCAGGAGAAACCTTTAGCACCTCCTGAGCCTCCTCCTGATTGTCTGGCCTCAGCGATATGAGTTAGCTGCGGGGTGTTCCTGTGGTCTTGATCTTGTCCTGCCTGACTCTGCTGGGGGTAAAGGGCTGAGCTTTGACAGTCAAATGCTTTCACCACTTGCCCAGGCCCAGACTGTGGCCCCTGGCTCTGTCACAAAATGCCCAGAGTCCAGGCCACTTCATGGCCCAAGGACTCCTTGGGGGCTGAATTAATGAGCCCTACAGCCACCCAGGTTCCAACCTAGCACCTCCCAAGTGGGAGCTCATTCCCTGAATAGCCTCATTTCCGGACGACCTAATGGAAGTCACCTTGGGAGCAAGACTGGAGGAGGGAGCCACATGGTTCAGAGATGTGTCTGTCACAAAGCTGGCCCCACAGTGCTTTACATAACAGCTGCCTAACAGCCTAACACGGTGTGGGTAATTGTGTCACAGAGTGAGCAGCACTAGACTGTGAGTCAGGAGACCTAAGTTCTAACTTAGTACTGCCATCATCTAACATCTGTGTGACCTGGGGCAAATCACTTCCCCTCTCTGGGCCTTGGTTACCTTCTCTGTAAAATGAGAAGCCTAGAGCAAATGGTCTTCCTGGCCTCTTCCAGCTCAGGCATACAATTACAGCACACTGCCAGGTCTATAGTAGATGTCCAGGGAATGTTTATCTAGTAATTTAATCATAAGATTCAAGGCTGCATTCTGCAGGTACTGACACCCACCTGCTTTCGTGCTATACACGTTGCCTCTGGGCTCAGTGGATTTGTGTGAAGTGTCAGCCCATGGCCTGATACATAGTGAATGTTAAACAAACGTGAGCTGAGTCCATAATTCAGTACTGCACAGGAGCCTGGAGAATGAAGATAGAGCAGGGTTTCACTCTGAACAGTAAGTGCTGGTCATGCTATTTCAGTGTAAGCAATATGTTCCTCCTTGTCACACGCTTCTGGCCTTCCTTCCTGGCCATACTGAGAGTCACTGCATTGGGGCTTAGAGAATCAACCAACATTATCCTTGTCCCCTGAACAATCTAGGCTCTGATTTTGTTCACACTGTTCCCTCTGCCTAGAATTGCCAGGCAGCAGGAACTAGAATTTCACCCCACTGACAAGGGAATAAATAAGTCAGTTTAGTGCTGTATCACTGGGGCCTATAGGTGACACGGGGTTCCTGAGTCAGAGATAAAATAGCACAAGCATTGTCTTAGCTACTTTTCTCATTGCTGAGACAAAATGCCCACACTCAAAGTAAAGGGGAAAAGGTTTATTTATCTTACAGTTAATAGAGGTTTCAGTCCATAATGGGCTGGCTCCAAGGCAGAGCGGCACATGGCAGAGGGCAGAAGTTCATGCTGGACTGAAGACAGAAAAGCTACAGGGAAATTAGCAGCTTCTTTCTGCCTGTTTTACTCTCATCTAAGTTACCAGGATTAGGGCAGTGCCAAACCAATCAGTAGATTTAGTAACCACACAGTTTAATCTCAGTATCACACACTCTAGATTCAGCCACCTCTGAAAAAGCCCCACTGTGACCACACGAGGCTTTTGGGGGACATCTAAACACAAGCCCTAGCAAGCATCATAGTTATGCCAGTTCCCCTGTCTTCAGTTCTCACGGGGACAACACAGAGGCCTGGATGGACATTACACATGCATTTGTGACCTGGCTGAGAAGCACTGAACACCAGGAGCCCGCCGCAGCTCCTACCACCATTCCTATTGTAAGCAGCCCTGCTCCTCGCAGGAAGACTTTCCCTCATCTGTCCAGGTTGCTGGCTGCAAACACAGCCCTGAGGAATGGTTGAGTAAAGAGCCCCCATGCCCTTGTGTTCTTGGCATACTCCGCAATAGCATTCAGGGATCCCTCTTCCCAACAAGTGCTATCCCACGTCTGCCTGTCCATATTCTACGCATCCTCAAATGACAACTATGTTTGATGATTTCCCCAGTCCTTCCTTCACAGTGCTCTTTCTCCTGCTTTTTTGGTTTCTTTATAACCCTCATCAATGCCTGGTTTTTTTGTTTTTTTTGTTCACAACAGTCCGTCCACTTCGGCAGCATGCAAACACACAGGCTGGACTAGAACCTCTTCATTTGGGTTTGCCACACCCAGTGTTTGCAACTGGCAGGTGCTTAAACCAGATTTGTTGAGTTGGGCAGAATCAAGATCTTTCCGCATGGCTATGCTTTCTCAAAGTCTGCTCCACCGCCCTTTGGAATGCTTCCAGGATTCCAGAGGCTAAAAATATCGCCCCAAAGCCATAGCAGGGATCTTCCTTGTATGGAGGGCCTTGGTTCTTGAGGCTCAAAGTTTATGCCCACCAGGTGGCGCCCCGACCCTCACATAGCCTGACAGCTTTTTTAGACGACGGAAAAGATTCTCTTAGTTTGTTCCCTTAGGTCTCCTGCTCACAGAAATCCCGTCATCACCAGCTGGGTGTGGTGGCTCACATCTGTAGTTCCAGCACTTGGAAAACTGAGACAGATGGATTGCTGTGCGTTCAAGGCCAGCCTGTGCTACATAGTGAGTTCAAGACCAGCCCAAACTACTTAGTGAGAGACCCTGTTGCAAACAGACAAACAAATCTTGTCATCAGTCTAGTACACAGGTGCAGTCTCTGGCTGCCCATCTGACCCTCAGATCTAGGGAAAATCAACAACAAGAGGGGACTGAGAATGTCCCTCCAATCTGTACTAAGGGATGCTGAAGGAAAAGCCCTGAAACCGCACTTAGAGTTAGTGTTTCATCGCTGGAATGATGAAAGGAGGAGAGCTTAAAGGAGGAGAGGTTTACTTGGGCTAACGGTTTCAGAGGTTTCAGCCTGTGGTCAGCTGTAAGGCAGAAACATCATGGTGCCCGAGAGAAGCAGAGAGGAAGGGACAAAGCCAGGTTGGAAGGAGCTAGGGACCAATGGAGTCCCCAGTTCATGTCCCCAAGACCCACCCAGAAGTGTTTCTCAAGCCAATCAAGTTGATAGTCATGATTACCACAAAAGTTGAAGTTCTTTGGGCAAGTGTCTAACCCTTGTGGCTTCCTGTGAGAAAAGAAAATGTGGGAAATATGTAAAAGTACCTAAAATGTGGGTGTGGAATCAGTCCCACTGGGCTCCTGCTTAAAGGGTCCCTACTGGTTCTGTGAACATGGTCAGTTCCTCTAAACCTGTAAGTGCTGCTTTCTCTATCAGTGAATCAGAACTAATAACAAATATTTTAAAGAGCAGTATAAAGATCAAGTAGAACAGTAAACATAGAGTGCTTGTCACAGTGCCTAGTATATAATAGGCATTCAATTACTAGAAATCACATATATCTTTTATACCCCTAGCTTCTAAAATGGTGCCCAGCCCCTAATAAGTGATCGATCTCAATATCTATTTGCTGAATAAAAGAATTTACAGATGAAGAAACTGAGGCACAAAGGGGCTAAGTAGTCCTTCCCTCTAGGTCCTGGAGGAATAGTGAAGCAATGATGTGTAGCTAGACAATCTGACTCCAGACCCTGAACCTCCACGCTGTGCTATTGTACACAAATATGGGGTTAAACATCACCATTTGTTCATTAAAATAGACAATCAGGGCTTTCTCAAGCACCGGTTTGTGGGCTGAGTTGGCAGTGCAGGCATTAGCCCTCCTACAAGAAGTTTTGTGTTTTTGTTTTTCTCCAGAAGGCAAACCAGGCTGCTGGAAGAGAGACCTGCTCAGCTAGGCCAGGAGCTGGTGGATTCATCTTCTGACTGGGAGATGGAAAACTGGATCTCCAGTGTAGGTTCAGCTGGAGACCCCATGCAAGGATGGTCTCCAGTGTAAGTGGGGCCCTCACAGTTCCACTGCTGTTTCTGCAGACATCCACTCCACTTATATTTGCGGGGGAGTCTCCTATGCACCTGGTCCAAGATGGGTTAGACATGTTAACCAACGGTTACCATTGTGGCAGTCTTAGAACTACTGCAGAGGGATGTCCAAATGGGGGCCCAGGCAAGAAAGTAATCAAAAGCTGGAGGTGGGGTGGGGTCTGGACCCAAGCTGGCAGCATTTAACCTGGACACTGAAGAAGTAGGAGTTTTCCAGACAAGTGGGATCTAGGAATGAAGACTATTCTGAGCTTATTTGGGGGAATTTAAGAGGTTTTGTGGGGTTGGCATCTGGGTGCAGGGGGAGAGTGTAAGGGAAAAAAATGGAAGTAAGGAAGGAAATAGAAAATGAGGCAGTTGAAAGTTGACGGGAGCAGATTGTGAAATATGCCACCTAGAAAAGAGAGGACTCTATCTTGTGGTCAGTAAAGAAAGCTGTGTAATGAACAACCTGGTATGTTTCAGAAGGTTGGGAAGCACATAAAGGTTGGATGTGGCCAGACGTGGTGGCATATGCCTACAATCCTAACCCTTGCGAGGCTGAGGCAGAAGGATCACTATGAGTTCAAGAACAACCTGGACTGAATAGCAAAACTGTGTCTCAAAAACAAACAAAGAAACAAACAAAACAACAAAACAAAAGGTTGGATTGGAAGGGGTGAGGAGAGCAGCAATAACCACTAGTTTCAGGAAATTGAACCGAACCCCCCCAAACTTTGTTCTGCTGTTCAAGAGAGAAATAACTTTCTATCTCTTGGGCTGTTCTAAGGCTTGAATGAGAACCACAAGGAGCACTGGCACAGTACTATTAATGCAAAGCACCCCTGAGCTCCTCACAGGCTGGCTGGCCAAATAGTTAAACACGTGGGCTTATTATCTCTTGGACTGGGTTAGTGTCTTGGCCACAACAATTGGCATGTTTTAGGGTAGGCAAGGTGAGAAGATGGCCAGCAGAGAATTGGATAAAAGGGAGAGGTTGCCATGATTTGTGGTCAGTGGAGGGAGGGTAGTGGAACCTCTGGTAAGTCAAGGTCCTTTACTCTGACCCCGGGAACTCTATGGTGAGTCTGGCAGTCTGAGCTCTGTAGGACAGGATGAGCTTGGGCTCTGGCAGTCCAGGAGCAGTACTGCTCTTTTCCGGCCCAAGTAGGACCAGGGGGTCTGGGGATTTAGCTCAGTGGTGCCGCCACCTGCCTCACAAGGAACAAGGACCCCGAGTTCGATCCCCAGTACCAAAAAAAAAAAGGAAAAAAACTTGAGATACATAATTTCTCTCCTTATTTTCCAGGTAGGGAGGCCAAGGGGATCTAGACAGGGGCAATGACAAGAGAAACGGGAAAGAAAGGGGGCTGGCCAGAGGCTGAGAGAACGCTGGAGAAGCCGTCCTCCCCTCGAAGACAGACAGGGCACATAGGCAGGACGCATAGGGGCGACACCAGCCGTGCCAAGCTTGGCCTAGTGGCTTAGGCAGGCCAAGTTAAAGGGCGCGGGGACGCTCCGTCCTACCCCGGTGATGAAGGAATCCGAGCAGAGCTTGGCGCGCTGGAGAAAGGGTGGGGGGGCGCCAGGGTGGAGAGCCAGACGGAAAGAGGGGTGGCAGGAAGCCGGGAGCAGCGATCAGGGGGTGGAGACCTTGGAGGGGAAGGGGAAAGGGTGGGTAGGAGGGGTGGAGTGGAGAGAGGAGAGGAGCTCTAGGAGAGAGGGTGGGGACAAGCTGAGAAGCAGAAGAAAGGACCAGAGGAATCCAGGGCGAAGGCCGCGGCGGGCTCAGCGGGGACCT
>NW_022900920.1:2389387-2389769 GCF_012274545.1 Fukomys damarensis
GCTGGGCGTGCTCCGGATCCTGCAGCTGCTGGCCGGCGCCTCCTTCTGGATCACCATCGCCACCAGCAAGTACCAGGGCCCGGTGCACTTCGCGCTCTTCGTGTCCGTGCTCTTCTGGCTGCTGACCCTGGGCCTCTACTTCCTCACGCTGCTGGGCAAGCACGAGCTGGTACCCGTGCTAGGCTCGCGCTGGCTCGTGGTCAACGTGGCGCATGACCTGCTGGCGGCCGCGCTCTACGGCGCCGCGACGGGCATCATGATCGACCAGACGCAGCGCCACAGCTACTGCAACCTCAAGAATTACCCGCTGCCCTGCGCCTACCACGCCTTCCTGGCGGCCGCCGTCTGCGGGGGCCTGTGCCTCGGCCTCTACCTGCTGTCG
>NW_022900920.1:2389839-2400651 GCF_012274545.1 Fukomys damarensis
TCGCCCAGGACCCCAGACGAGCCAAGCCCGCAGACCGCAGCACCGCCACCCCGAGTCCGGACCACCGCGCTCTAGGCGCTGCCGGTCTCTGGGGACCTGCGCTGCCCCCCGAGGGGCGGACTCACGAGCTCAGACAGGCTCCCCACCCCAACCCCCCGCCAAAACTTAACGGCTCCTCTTCCCCATCCCTGCTGAGAGCAAGACGTGGACAGGCGCCGCGTAGATCCGGGGAGGCTCCCAACTTGGAACCAGACGCAGGGCTGCGCCACTGCCTTCCTGGCCAGCGGCGCGGTCGAAAGAACACACTTCCCTGGCCCCTCTTCAGCCTCAGGTGCTGTAAAAGGCGGGCAGGCAGCTGCGGGTAGAGCTGAGGGCAGGTCTCGGCTAGCCCTGGGATTGGGGACCAGTTTGGGTTTAGTTTGAGAACATGCAGGGATCCTGCATAAGACCTCCCTGCCCATCCCTCGCTGCTTCCAAGTCTTGGGGTGGGGCCGCTCTCCCGAGGTGAGGCTGGATGGGAGAGGTGGGCTGCGCCCTTCCATCTTTGGAGTCTTCTCTTGCCTCCTTCCCCGCCTTTTCCCTTGGGCTTCTTGCAAGCCAGTCTCATCACACTAACTTCCTGGCCCCACAGTAACTCAGTCTTTTCCCAGATTTCTACTCTACCACCGTCCTCATTAGATTTGTAGTAGGGATCCCACAGCACCGTCTTGGAATGTTAGGGTGAGGCCTTGCCACCTCCCTTTCCGGATAGGGACCTAGAGTCTGTTCTTGGGAACAGCCAATTTAAGAAGAGAGCCTTGCCTTGGGATCCGCAGCAGTGCTGTTTACAGGAAAGCAGGGGTTGTGCCAGGAAGCCTGGCGGAGGAGCTGTTTCTACCTAAAGCCGGTGGGATTCCCAGTGGGTTTGTAATGGTACTGTCTCCCTTTCTTGGAAATTGGTGATGTTTGTTAGCATAGAGAGGACTCTGAGGCTCTGGTACTAAGCCCAACCAGAGTAATTTAGTTTACTGTATTAACTGCTTCTGGGGCCTGATCAGTGTTTCCCACCTCAAGGTTCCAGGCATTTCTGTGCTGTCCCAATTCCTGTTTGTTCCTGGAGTCTGACCTGTTGAAGATTTGGGAAACTCTTCTTTCCAAGGGAATTTTTCTAACAGGGGGACCAAGCCCAGGGAGGAAGGAGTTGCTGCCTCTTGCCAGCCATAGATCTGAGAACTGGTGAACTCAAACATTCCTTTACATTGTTGGAGAAGTGAAGCCAAGGCCATCCAGATGTTTTCATGGTGGAAGGGACGGTCACCTGTAGGAGATCCTAACATAGACTGTGAGCAGCTGGCAGGGTGAACCCTGCTTACCAAAGAGAAGACAAATTTCTGGAGCTGGGCTGAACAGCCAGCCTTCCTCTAAGGTATGCTGTTTTCTCATTTTCTGGAAAGGGCATCAATCTTTGAATAAAAAGCACAGAGGCTCCTATTAACAAAGTTTAAAAGTTTTTTTTTTTTTTTTTTTTTTTTTTTTAGAACAAGTTGGAGGGGTGACAATACCCACGATACCCAGAGTTGTGAAAATATCCTTTTTGCTAAATCCTTCAAAGGTCTGTCTGCTTTTTGAAAAAGCTCGACCTTCTCTGGACTAGGAACCATAAAGAGGAGACACCTTGCAGGGATTGAACCCAGGGCCTCATGCATACGAGGCAAGTGCTCTACCACTGAGCTACACCTGTAGTCCCTGGGAGTTGTTTTTAAAACTTACTGTTGAAGGTGTTGAGTTTTCCTGCTGGTTATGAAATTGGTCGTTGGGATGGGGGTGCAGAACAGGTCTGTAAGTTTCATTCAGCCCTTAACGTAGCCCAGCTGTGTGTTTGGAACTACAAAAGCATTTTACATATCTTCATGTAGTCTCTCAGTAATACTATTTTTTCTCATTTGCTGTATGAGGAAAATGAGCCCCAGAGAGATTAAATAACTTTGTCCAAGATTTCACTGCTATTGAGTGGTGGAGCTCAGATTTGAGCCCTGACAGTCTGGCCTCTTCAGCACCAGGCTATACTATATATGGTAGCAAGTCAATACATGTTTGATGTTGCTAATGTAGACCTTTTTTTTTTTTTTTCCTGAGGCTGGGGTATGCCTCAGTGGAACAACATGTGCTTAGACACTCTGGGCTTAATCCCAGCACAAAAAAATTTTTTTTAAAAATTGGGATGAAATATATAATACATAAAGTTTATCATCTTAACTATACAGTTCAGTGGCATTAAATATATTCACATTGTTATGCAAACATCACCACTATCCATTTCCTAAACTTTTTTAATCTTGCGAGACTGAAACTCTACTCATTATTTTTGTTCCTTTTTTTCTCCTCTGGCAAGTCTCAGAACACTGGGCCCCACAATCCCAAGTCCTTTAATGTCTTGGTAGCTGGGCCCCACTCTTGTGCTCTGGGAAGAATAACTGTTCCCTCATGTCTGACCAGGGATGGTCTCAGCCAGAGCCTGAGGCAGCCCTTGCTGGGACATTTCAGTGCCTTGGAAGCCCAGTGACTTTCATTCTTCTCTTGCAGGCTTCTGTGTTGCTGAGGTCATGGAGATTCCCAGAGCTGGTCAAGCTGGCCTCTTCCCGGGCCTACTGCCCTGGCTGGCCGACACCATTCTGGCCGGGGTCAGTGGAAAATTTCAGTGTCTTTACTGGCATTTGGGGCAGGTGGGAAAGGCAGTGACCTCTGCCTGGCAGTCTCCTGCACCATCCAGTGGAAGCTTAATGTAGTCTCAACCCAAATGAATTCAGGAATTCAGTTCCTCTGGTACTGTGATTTGGGTGCCAGATTCCAGATATGGAACTCTTTGCTCTGTTTCCTTAACAATGGGTTTTAGTTCCAGCCTTTATTCTTTTTCCTTTTGCCGTTTTTTAGATCATCATCTAAGTTGCATCCTCAGCTCAGGTCCTGCCCCTTCAGATCTCTTTCTTGGTTCCCCAGCCCCAGGTCGGTGGCCTGGTGACCTTACTCAGGAGCAGACATCTTGGTACTCATGGTGCCTTAATCCACCCAGACCTGTAGCAAGTCTGTAGCTTACCAGCTCTTCCAGATGTGCCATCCTGCTTGGCTTCTAGTGGCTTGGCGGTCCCTCTGCTAGATGTGAGAGGGCTGGATAAGATTGTGGCCGTACCCACCCTCTCTCCCAAGGGTGTGTGCCATACGTATGGCTATGGCCACCCGATTTGGCCAGAACTTTTCTTTTATTTTATTTTTCTCAGTTCCAAGGAACTCGGGACCTTGTGCTTGCAAGGCAGGAATGGTGCCACAGAGCTAAATCCCTGGCCCTGGCCAGAACTTCTGGCTTCTGGAGGTATACTCACAGGCCTCCCTCCTTGACCCTAGGTCTCAGGTCACCTCAAGACACCCTGGTAGGTCCTAACCCAAAAATCTAGGACCGTTTGTGTATTCAGGAGATTATTTTGACTCTGCAAAGGCCAAGGGAGAGACTCTTTTGGCGGGCAGTAGGGGATTGAGGACTGGTGTGCCTTATTCAGTAGCTTAGCAATGGTTCCTTATGCTTTTCTGAATAAATTGTGTTTTTTCTGATCTTGGGGATTGTGTCTTCTATGCTGGTCCTCCAGAGTGATCTCTGCTCCCCCTCCCATGTCCTCATGCCACACACACCCCCGTCTTTGCTTTTTCTTTTGAGAGACAGGAAAATGACTTCATAGCTTTCCATTGTGGTTAGGGGTTGTCTGAGGTTGGGAACCAGAGGGTAGAAAACTCTGTGTTCCTGGCTGAGGCTGGAAGGAATTCTGGAGGCTCCTGGCCTGGCTGTCAATGGGCCTCTGTTTGGGAGCTCCACTGCCTGCCCTGCCAGCAAAGAATGATCGTGGTTATGGAGCCAGAAAAGCACTGTTCTAGTCTAACTCCATCATCTTGCAGAGGGGAAACAAAGCCCAGGGCACCGTGACAATTTGTCTAATGCCTTATAGCTGATTAGGAGCATATTTGGAGTCTCCTGGTCTCGTTCCTGTAGATACTGCCTTATCTGTGCCCCTGGTTTCCCCAAAGTGGTCTGCCCAGCCAGCCCTTGCCTGCTGAGATGCCCTGGAGAGAATTCAAGGCAGAGCTAAGAGCTTCCTTACCACTCCTTCCTGTGACCTGAGCCTGATGTCTGCAGCTAGGAAATAAGATTCTACCGCCTGGTCTCAAAACTCACTGGGAAGAGCTGCAGGCCAGGATCTGGTGCTGTATATGCTCCATACCCATTGTTCTAAAGAATACTCACAGATAAGATACAAAAATATGAGTGCACAACACCCCATATCCTCCTATTTGTGGTTTGGTATTTCCCAATGGAGAAAAATACCACGAACTTCTGAGTTTCCCCCTTATTCCCCTCTTCCCTCGCCTGCCAAAAATTTCATGCAAAAATTTTTAAATGGTGCAGCTTTGTGCAAAGGCTGGTAATCCCCTTGCTCAGCTTTACTTAGTGGGGCATTTTACAAGTGAAAATGCGCTTTTACGGGCATTCCCTTTGATGACAGCCCCAATAGTTTTAGAGATTAGCACTGTCACTTCCAACGTAATAGAAGAAATGGAGCCCCAGAGAGGGAAAAGGCCTTATCCAGGATCATGCAACTGTCTAGTGGCAAGACAGAGACTGAACACAGGTGTTCTTTTAAGCCTTTATGGTCCTTTGCAGGATTGGAAGTTTAAGTGGGTTGGTTTTTTTGTCCTGGAGACCAGGAGTTCAGGAATGGTCTAATCTGGCATTTCCTGTTCAGTGACTCTGTGTGTGTGTGTGTGTGTGTGTGTGTGTGTGTGTGTGTGTGAGGCTTTGAAATAAGACTCAGTTTTTTTGTGGACATAATGAGCCTCTTTGAGAAATCCCAAGGGTTCGCTCATTTGTTTGTTACTTTTCCTGTTTTTCTAGGGGTGGGTATAGGCTAATGGGATAAAAAAGGAGAATTACTAATTACTAAGCTAATGTTTTCCTAGCACTCTGGGAAGTGTGACAAGAGGATGCAAGTTCAAGCCAGGCCTGGGCAATTTAGTAATTTAGTGAGATCCTGTCTCAAAAAATTAAAAAGGGGCTAGGGATGTAGCTTAATGTGAAAGCCTCAGGTTTAACTCCCAGTATTGCAATAACTAACTAATCAACTAACTTTATAATAAATAACATTTTCTTGGGGCCGGGGATTTAGCTCAGCGGTTTGGTGGCCTGTCTTGCAAGCACAAGGACCAGAGTTCGATCCTCGACCCCCGGAAAAAAAAAAAAAAAAAAAAAAAAAATAGAGATAACATTTTCTGGCATAAAAGGGAAAAGGAGAGGTAGAAGGAAAGTTCTGGTTAGTATGATTTGTGTTTTATTTGTTACAGTAGTTACTTGTGAAATAACATACTAGCATACAGTGTATCTATGAATATACAATATATACCAATAAAAAATTTAAACAAAAATTTACAAAATAAAAAGATTATTTATTTATTTATTTATTTATTTATTGGTACTGGGGATTGAACTCAGTCCCTTGAACTCAGGCCCTTGCCACTTGCGAGGCAGGCGCTGGAACTACTGAGCTAAATCCCCACCCTAAAAAGGTAATTTAATCATCCTAATCTCACACCCTAGAGATAAAACCATTAACTATTAAATCTCCTTTTTAAAATAGCTAAACACATATAAGAATGCATACACACACATATACACATTTAGATTCTTCTACAATTTGCTTTTTAAATTTGATAATACCATAGTTCTATTTTTTTTTCTGTATGTCCATATAGACAGTAGTCAGGGACTTCAAGAATTCTGTGGGGTGTATCACCACTATTGTTCAACATAGTTCTCAAAACAGAGCAATCAGACAGGAGAAAAAAATAAAAAGCATACATATAGTAAAGGAAGAAATCAAAACATTACTATTTACAGAGGACATGATCTACCTACAAGACCCAAAAATTCTAGTAAAAGACAACTAGAAATAACTAAATTCAGCAATACAGCAGGATACAAAATCACACAAAAATCACTAGTGTTCCTGTACACTAATAATGAACTCACTGAGAAAGAAATTAGGAAAACAATACCATTCACAGTAGTATCAAGAAAAATTAAATACTTAGGATTAACCTAAGGACATGAAAGACCTCTATAAAGAAAATTACATCTCTCTGTAATGGAAATTGAAGAGGACATCAGAAAATGGAAAGATTCCATGTTCCTGGATAGGCAGAACCCATATAATAAAAATGGTTATACTTCCAAAATTGATACGTAGATTTAACACAATCCTAATCAAAATATCAACAGCATTCCTCATAGATCTAGAGAAAACAATCCAAAAATTCATATGGAACCAGAAGAGACCCAGAATAGCAAAAGGAATTCCAAGTAACTAGAACAAAGTGGGAGGCATCATGATCCCAGATGAAGTTATGTTACAAAGCTATAGTGATAAAAACAGCATGGTATTGGCATAAAACATATAGATCAACGGAACAGAATAGAGGAATCAGAAACAACCCATAGACACATTCAGCTATTTGATATTTGACAAAAGGGTAAAAAACATACACTAGAGGGAAAATTGCTTTAATAAATAGTGCTAGGAAAACTTGCCATTTTCATGCAGAAGATTGACTCTAGACCCACATATCTCATGATATACTAAACTAAAATCAAGCTGGGGATTTAGCTCAGTGGTTCCGTCACCTGCCTCGCAAACTCAAGGACCCGAGTCCCCGGTACCAAAAAAAAAAAAAAGAAGAAGAAGCTATATTGAGCTGGGTGTGGTGGTGCACACCTGTAATCCCAGCACTCAGGAGGTTGAGGCAGGAGGATTGCTGTGAGTTTGAGACCAGCGTGGGCTACATAGTGGGTTCCAGGTCAGTCTCAACTACATAATGAGACCCTGTCTCAAACAAACAAACAAACAAACAAAAAACCCCAAAACAAAACAAAACTAAAATCAAAATGGATCAAAGATCTAATTATTAAAATAGAAACAATCTGCTGGAAGATAAATAGGTAAAACTCTTGAAAATGTGGGAGTAGGCAAGGACTTTCTGAACAGAATCCCAGTGGCACAAGAAATAATACTGAGCATCAACAAATAGGATCATAACAAATTAACAAATCTTCTGCACAGTCAACAGAGAGAAGAGACAACTTACAGAATGGGGAACATTTTGCTAGCTGCTCCTTGGACAGAGGACTAACATCTAGAATACATAAAGAACTAAAACAACAGCAATAAACCTCCAAATAAAAGACCCAGCAAAAAAATGGGCAATCAAAATGAAGACTCTTCTCTGAAGAAGTACAAATGGCCAGTCAATACATGAAAAAAGTTCAATATCACTGGCCATTAGAGAAATGCAAATTAAAACAACACTGAGATACCATCTTAGTCCAGAAAGAATGGTTATCTCCAAGAAATCAAATAATAACAAGTGCTGGGGAGGCTCCAGGGAAGAAGGAACTCTTCTACATTGATGGTGGGAATGTAAACTAGTGCAATCATTACTGAGATCAGTATGGAGATTCCTTAAAAAACTAAAAATAGAAATTTCATTTCACCCATGGTCTTTCCATGTTTATAGTAGCACAATTCAGAAGAGCTAAATCTTGGAAACAACCTGTACATCCATCCATCAACAGATGAATGGAGAAAGAAAAAGATATTTATATACAATGAAGTACTGCTCTACCATTAAACTTAAA
The DNA here is from genome assembly GCF_012274545.1 of Fukomys damarensis. Taxonomy (NCBI): domain Eukaryota; kingdom Metazoa; phylum Chordata; class Mammalia; order Rodentia; family Bathyergidae; genus Fukomys; species Fukomys damarensis. The sequence goes on from NW_022900920.1 coordinate 2,397,548, forward strand.
TTTGAGGCATTCGTAGGTAAATGGAAGTACCTCAAAACCATAAGGCTAAGTGAAATAAATCAGACACACAAGTTTAAATATCAAATGGTATTCTTATACAAGAAACTCAAAATAGGGAGGCTGAGGCAGAAGGAATGCTGTGAGTTCGAGACCAGCCTGGGCTACATAGTGAGTTCCAGATCAGTTTCAACTACATAGTGAGACCCTGTCTCAAAAAAAAAAAAAAAAAAAAAAAAAAAAAATCCAAAATATAAATGAAGAATAAAATAAAAATAGGAAGAAAATAATAAGTAGGGAGATCTTTTTCAGATGGGAAGGGGAACAAGAGATAGAAGGAAGAGAAAAGGGATAAAAAAGAATTTAAAAATGGAAATAGAGCTTTTACAAATGGAAAGGGGAACAAAACTTGGAGGGGACAGGGAGGTATGGGAAGGGAAGGGGACGAAAAAAGATGTGTTGTATATATATTATAAACTTCCATGATAAATGTAATCATTATGTATTACAAACGTATACTGATAAAAAAAATTCTATGGGTTTTCTTAGAGTGTTAACTTTGCTACTTATTTGACTGCTTTCTATTAGTAAAACTCTTAAAAGGAGTTTGGGTCCTTTTTTATCAATGAGGAAATTGAGGCTTAGTGGGCTGAAGTTTCCCATCAGGTCTGTGGCCTCTCTATAGGTGGCTGTGTCCTATTCCATAGCCATTCTTGGGGAGAGGAACTCCAGACACTAGGATTAGTGGGAGCGGCTGGAACAGGGTGAGGAAGGCCTAAGACCTTCTGCCCTCTGTGAGGCGGGGTAGACTGGGATTAGGGAGAGGACAGAACCTAAGAAGAGCACTTGGGCAAAACCAGCAAGAGTCTGTGGGACCCACCCAGCCCAAGCTCACCAAACTGGAAATTCCAGTGTGACTCCATCTGGTTTGAAAGTATTTTTGCCCTTCCTATTCCATGGCCCTATCCCTTTTGAACTTCGGCAGAAGGTTGTGCTATTTCTTTTCCAGCCCTTCTGGGGACACCCAGCGGCCAGACACAGTGACTGGCGAGATGCAGATGCTGCTTGCTGCCATCTCCAGGAGTCCTGAAGGGGGCGCTCTGATCCCCAGTTACAAGCACTTATGAGTCAAGTAGGGCTTGGAAGAGGAAAGCAGAACAAATTTTGTGCAGTGCCTGCTGCCAAGAACGTGATAAATGACGAGTACAACTTAACTCTCTCAATCCTGTGGCATATGGAGGTTTTCCTTTTCAGTACTGGGGATTGAGTCCGGAGCCTTCACACTGAACTACATCCCCAGCCATTTCTCTCTGTCCCCCGAACCCCAACCCCAACCCTCTTTTCTTTTTTTTCTTTTGAGACAGAGTCTCACTAAATTGCTCAGGATGGGCCCAATTTACAGACCTCTCGCCTCAGCAGCCCACAGTGCTGGAACTACGGGCATGAACCAACCAGGTTGGCCAAAATATAGAATTTAACACTTGGCAACAGGTCCACAGGGGTAAACTGACTTGCCCAGGGTACTCAGAGCCTTAGTGACAGCAACAAGATCTGGGCTACCACACCATGCTGTTTCAAAGATTTCCCAACAAACTTTTTCTCAGCCATCCAAAGACTTCATCCAAAGTTAGTCTGAGTTTTAAAATAGTTATATCTTGAGCCGAGGCAGGAAGGAAAGACTGAAAGAAAGTCATACTGTTACAAATCTGAATCACCTCAGCTTTCTTCTCTCAGTTCACAATGAAGTTAAATAGTTCTCTTCAAGTTTAATCAACATTTAGCGCTAAGCCCAGCTGTCCTGTCCCATGGAGACAGTCCCTCTGTCTGCCAGATGTGAGAATATGTGTAGACTGCCCTGTACCCAACCCCTCCTCCTTCTCCAGGCCCCAAGCCATTGGTCTGACCACCTGGTCTGACCCTGAACTTCTGGATCCTGCTCTGTCCACCTTTTGAAATTGTGTCTCCCTGTTCTGCTCAGTCTCGTTCATGCCTTAGGCACTTAGTATGTCTGGCTCAAATTTTTAGGTGAGCTCAGCCTGTGATGTTAGAGGCGAGCCCATGTCTTACTAGATGTCTGGTTTGAGGCGATGTATGTAACCGCTTTATGTCCCAGGCTCGTTACTTAGCATGAATGATGTTAGCGCCAACCTCCCTGAGCTATGGACAAGGAGTTGCGTGCTGATGTCTACAGAGCAGAATGTCTGGCATTAATGAGTGTGGTGCAGCTTTCGGCCGTATGACGTCCTCGGGAGGCTTTTGTAAGATTGTGTAGGTAAAATGCTAAGCCCAGAGCCTGCACTGAAGTTGTAATTAGTGAGGGATCCTTCTGTCCCACTGCACCTGAGGAATTAAAATCTCATCAGCTGGAGATCTGTGTTTCTTTCTCACTGGTATCTGCTCTCTTTCCCTTCTCCCCCTTCCTCCTCCTCCCCTTTCACTGCCCTTCTCCTCTTTTCACCTTCCTTCTTCCTCTCCCTGCTCCCTTGCCCTCTTCTTTCTTCTGACACTGGGGGTTGTACCTCAGGACTTTTGCACTGAGCTATATCCTCCACACTTTAATTAAAAAAAATTTTTTTTTTTTTAATTTGGGGCAGGGTCTTGGTAAATTGCACAGGCTAGGTTAGACCTCTGATCCTCCTGCCTCGGACCTTCCAGAGTTCTGTGATTAAAGACTTGTGGGCTGCCTTGTCCAAGGTTACAGCTCCTGCCAGGGATTTAGCTCAGTGGCACTGCATCTGCCTCACAAGTGCAAGGTCCTGAGTTTGATCCCTGGTATCACAAAAGCAAGCAAACAAACAAACAAAGGTTATAGCTCCTTCTAGGGACCATCCCAGCCAATGACTGGTCAGCTTTGCAGGATAAGACCGGGAACACTTGGGAGCACTCCAGGGGTTCATTTCACCTGCAGAGCTTCCTGGGAAGCTGACCAAGGTTTCCATGGAGATGGCAGCACAGCTCAGGTTTGTCCTCTGCCAATCCTGCCTCCTCTCCTCCCTTCCAGCCACAGCAATCCTTAGAGCAGTCCCTAGTCTATATTCTGCAAGCCCTTCTCATCCAGACAGCCTTCCTGTGCTGTATGCTGACTTGTTACTGGCCCTAAAATAACA
>NW_022900920.1:2402216-2406091 GCF_012274545.1 Fukomys damarensis
TTTTTTTACTTCCTACAACCTGTTTCCATGGATTTTTAAGTGCTCCTTTATAGAAATCTCAACTTCATTTCTCAATATTTTTTTAAATTTCGTTTTAATTTCATTTGACATTTTTACTTTCCAAGAGCTCTTTCTTAACTTCTCATTGTTCTGTTTCTGTAACATTTTATTTCAAAGTAATGTCTTGTTTTAGTGAGGTAATATCTTCTCCTATCTCTTTGCAGATATTAATTAAAATTAATTGAAAGTTTTCTATTTCCTGCAATGTCTCTGTTTTTCCATGAATTCCTTTCATCTGCTTGTTGTGTTCTTTCTGTCTTTCAAGCCGGATGTTTTCCACAAATGTCAATGCATATTTACAAGAGAAGCCCTCAAATGTTTATGGGAAGTTCTGTGTGAGTGAGTTTTGATGACTGGTGGGCTTTAGTAAGTGTAATCAGGCAGAAGGCCAGCTTTTCATCAGAGGGACATTCAAATGTCAGTACTTGTATGTTTTTTCTCTGAGACTTTTGAGTTTTTCTTCAGAAGTATCTTCCAGTATCCTGCAGAAAAGTTATGGGGATTCCTGGAATAAGGTGGGGTAGATTCATCCTACTTTCCCTTAACAATATGTGTTCTGTCTACATTAGCCCCAACCTATATTATATTGAATGTCCTCAAATTCCTAAATCTTCCATCCAATTTTTCCATCCATGACATACATTTCTTTCCAGGGTTAGAATAAAAATGTCTGCCTGCATATAATGCAAATGAAGACTGGAAGAGGAGGTGGTCCTCTGCAGCTCCTTACAATACTTTAACCAAACCTTAAGTTTCAGCTTTTATTCTCACTCTTATCTTGTTTTGGAATTGTTCTGTTTCCTGGGAACAATGGAGAAACAGAGATTGCGGAGGCCAGTGATATTTAAAATAGTTACAAGGTTTTATATTTATATTTCTTTCATATATATGTTTTATTAGTATATGTTTGCAATACATAATGTTTGCAATCATCTTGGGGAATTGGTACATGTACATATCACATCTTAATCATTTTTACTGCCCCTTCCCCTCTCCCTGTCCTCTTCTCCCCTCTCAGATCCCTTTTCCATCTCCACAAAGTCTACCTCCTTCAAAAGGTTAAAAAAAAATATCATATGGCTTCTCTTATATAAGAAACCCAAAGTACATTTATATTTTTTTCCCTTCAAGTTTCATGTTTTGAGCTTAGTAACTAGTATAAAAGAAAAATCAGGTGCTTTTCGTCCATTGATATGAAAATTTATGACAGGATAATATTAGGTTGTTCTTTACCTTCCATTGTTGTCCAAGTAATTAATAATTATAATTTCATCTTATTATTACAGTTTTAATCTTCAAGTATTATATAATTTTGACTAAGTTAAAAGAAACTAAAGGTACTACAGCTTTGCCAACATTTATCTGTATTTCACATCTATTATCTAAGATGATATTAATATGGGCCATTATCAGATTTCAGAATTTAACTAAACATTTCCTATGGTGATAGGTTAAAATATCTTTCTTCCATTCAACGGTTTTTATTTCAGAGTTTTATTACCTCACCTCTTTATCATGAACCATTGGCATTTTATACCATCTTTATATCAAAATAAATATTTCCATATGTTGAAACTGCAGGGCAAATCTTCTTGTCAACAGCATGAAAAATGATTAACAAGTTCATAAATTGTTCATATTTCTGCTTCTCCATGACATTCTGACAAGTAAATGATATGCTTTATTTGTATAAGGAATTATGAGTTGGTTTGTATGAAGAGTTTCAACATGCAGAGAGTACAAAAGAGGTCAATTTCTTGTTTTAAAATATAGCCCCTGAGCTGAGTACAGTGACACATGTCTATAATACCAGCACTCTGGGAAGTGGAGACAGGAAATAGAAAGTTTGATTCTAGCCTGGGGCAACTAAGCAACCTAGGGAAACAATGTGTCCAAGTAAAAAATCAAAGGGCTGGGGATGTAGCTCAGTGAGAACACCCTGGTTCAATCCCATTCCCTGTGTCACCACCACTATCATTACACACATGCCACCTCCTATCACTGAGTTGACAGCTAGGATGAAAAGTAAGTCTGTGTCTAGGAGGATGTCATGAGAACAGGAGTAGAGGGTGAAAAACATTCTATATCCTCCATGTTTCCTTTTTTTAAATCACTATTTGTTAATCTTTGACTTTAATTCAACAAAAGTCTCTTTGATACCAGCCAGATATAGAATACAAGTACATGGAGAAGGTAAATAAATACCAATGTCTTAGCTTTGTGATCTACAAGGTTATAGAAAGGAACAGTATATGTCCACAAATAATTATAGTACAAGGAAAAAACATAAGGTCCATGAGAAAAAGTATGAACAAAGTATTTTAAGTGCATTCAATGCAGTAATCATTTAGTTGAGAAGTGCTGAACAGGAATAAGACAGCATGAAATGTCAGGTGAGGAGCAGAAAAAAAAATCTGTTTGGCTAAATTATAGATTAAATCCTGAAGGAGCATACATTTTTTTGTGTGTAACTCTTTTATATGTCACTATCTTCTCCTAAAGATGGGGACATCATTAGTAGTACATGCTGGAAACCAGGAAATATTCAATTTTCAATTTTTATTGCTTTTTAGCAGCTTTATCTTTTTTCTGTTCTCTAAAGAAAAATAGTGGTGAGATTCCACCTCACCCCACAAAGAATGGCTGCTATCAAGAAATCAACCAATAACAGATGTTAGCAGGTTGTGGAGAGAAAGGAACCCTTCTCCATTGTTGGTGGGGGTGCAGACTAGTGCAACCACTATGTAAATCAATATGGAGATACCTCAAAGAGCTGGGATTAGAGGCTCCATTTGACACAGCCATCCCTCTGCTGGATATCTTTCCAAAAGAATTAAAATAATCATAACACAGTGATATATGCGCACCTATGTTTAGCAGCACAGTTTGTAATAGCTAAAACTTGGAAATAGCCCACTTGCCTATCAGTTGGAGACTGGATAAAGTAGATGTAGTTTTTCTATAAAATGGAATACTACTCAGCCATAAGGAATAAGAAATTAGAGTCTCTTATAGGAAAATGGATATATATTGAGGATACACTCCTAAATGAAATAAATAAGTCACACATGTGTAAACACCAAATAGTTTCTCTGGTGTGAATAATCTGCTATATTACATAAGATCCTAATAAGATTACTGACATTTAGAAATGGGAAGAAAAGAGCTAAAGGTTTAGGGAAGGTGGGATGGGTAGGGGAAGGGTAATAAGGGAAAAGAAAAAAATGTGAGATAATGAAAAGATGGAAATAAAGTGTTTGTAGATGGGGAGGGGAGGAGGGGGTGAAGGGAGGGCAGGGGGAGGGGAAAAAATGAGGATCAAGACTTGTCATGTAGAGGTACAAGATCCCAACAATGAATGTAACTGTACTGTATCCCTAAAATGTACCAATCAACTCAATTAAAGCTGGAAAAAAATTAAAAATGAAAAAATAGATGTTGATGCCCCAGAAAGGCTTTAGTTATGGTACTATCTGTTACCCTTGTGTGGTGAGATTGGACTAAAGGAAGCACTCACTCTTTTGTGATTGCTGATAATATACTAGCTACCCAGCCACTGTGTTCTCACACAAGTCTATGTGCGGCCTGAATTGATACCCTTCCATGGAGGCCAGTGGGAAACTTATTCACAAGATGATTATGAGAGGCTAGACAGGTAGTCTTCATAACTGCTCTGCCATTTTATGAGATAGAGGCTGTCAAAAGTCCGCTTCCTTTGTCCTTTTCATTTTACCAAGGCTGAAGGGAAAAAGTAAACAAGTTTTCAGTGAAACTAGTTAAGTCCTTTCAAAGCTTTTAAAAATAAAACAAAACAG
>NW_022900920.1:2406591-2407844 GCF_012274545.1 Fukomys damarensis
TTTGGTACTGGGGATTGAACTCGGGACCTTGTGCTTGCAAGGCAGATGGTAGAACCACTGAGCTAATTCCCCGTCCCAAGCCGTTAAAAATTTACTCTAGAAAAAAACAGATAGCTGGGTTTTTGTTTATCTGGGGCTAACCACATAACAGAGTCATACAAGTTAAGGCCCACACAGAATACACTGTTTATTAAAAGATAAATAATAAAGGTCTTTTTTTGTGAACCAGTGGCCACGTCTGCCTAGAAACAGCAAGGTTCCCAAGAGAAATTTGCCAGCGGAAGAGAACGCTCCTTCTGACACCTAAGCTTGGTCAGCCTCCTTCTGCTTTCCAGGCCGTGACTTAGCTGAGTCACTCTGCTCCCCGGGACCCCAGATGCAACATCCAGCTGCCACCTGCCTGCCAAAGTCTCCAGGGCCACTTGACAACAGCCGCAACTTCAGGATCTTGCTAACTGGATCGGAAAAGTGGTCAGAACATTCTCTGGAACAGAAGGATTTTGCATTTGCTTTTGTTGTGAGAACTTCAGACATATTCAAGGAACCAGACAATTAACAACCTGAATAAGAAAAGACGGTCCACAGGTGCTGACTTGAGATGACCGCAATGCTAGAAGATTCTAAAGAACATTCTAAAGCCGTAATCGTACTCTGGGTGTGGTGGCACGCTCCTGTAGTCCCAGCAGGCTGAGGCAGGAGGGTCGAAAGTTGGGCTCAAGCCCAGCCTGGGAAACTTAGCAATTTGGCGAGATCTTGTCTTAAAACAAAAAATAAACAAAGGACTGGGGATGTAGCCCAGTGTGAAGGCCCTGTGTTGAGTCTCCAGTATCCACCCTGCAAAAGAAAGAAAGAGAGAGAAAAAAATAATCATAAAAATTATTCAGCGGCAAATCAAGTACACTCTTGCAACAAAAGTATAAAATAGAAATCATAAAAAATCTGAAGGAATATAAGATACTAAATAAGCTATATATCATAAAAATGAAAAATATAATATCAGCAATAAAATGTATTATGGACTAATAGTAGTTTAGGCACAACAAAGAACGAATTACTTGACTTGAACACAGATAATTAAGAATTACACAATCTGAACAACAGAAAATAGACTAGAAAAATGAACAGTCTAATAGGACTGTGGGATGAAATAAAAAGCTCCAGCAAATCTCTAAGTTGAGCCCCCCCGGATCCACATGCCAGGAATAGGGAACTTTGCCTCTGTAGGCTCAGTTTCTTCATTCTTTTTTTTTTTT
>NW_022900920.1:2409079-2439079 GCF_012274545.1 Fukomys damarensis
TTTTTTTTTTTTTTTTTTTTTTTTTTTGGTACTGGGGATTGAACTTGGGTCCTTGTGCTTGCAAGGCAGGTGGTAGAATCACTGAGCTAAATCACCAGCCCTAGAACTCTGTACTTGTTCTTTAGGACACTTATTATGGCATGGCACATTTATTTGTATAATGTTTGTCTTGCTGGATCTAGACTAGAAACTCCAGAAGGGCAGAGATTTTGTCCTCTACGGTGGCTTCAATTCCTAATGTACTGTCTGGCATATGGTTGACATGCAGTAATTATCTGCTAAAAGCCTGAAGGATCCTCATGGAATCACAGTGAAGTAGGTATTGTTATTATTCTTATGGGGCTGCCCAAACTAAGTCATGCAGAGGTTGGATACCCCAAGTAACAGAGCCAGGAAGTGGCACCCAAGATTCAGATTCACAGTGGTTAGTTCAAGGAGGGGTGTATGGCCAAAGCTTGGCCAGTAACACTCAGCCTAGGTGAGAGGAGATAGATCCCTATACTTTCTGGCCCTTGGCTATTGGGATCTGAGATCAGGGCTTCTGATGGTCATGATTCTAGTTCAGTGGAGCAGTTGACCTGAGAGCAAGTTGTCAGACAGATTGGGTGGGGTGAGGAAGACTGGTTTTGGGTTCCTGGATCCAGTCATCTCTTTGTAGCCTCTACAGTTTCCAATGAGAGCCAGTCCTAGTGGAAAGGGAATGACATAGAACCAGAGCCTTGGTTTCACTTCTAGCCTCACCGGGCAGTCTCGGTGTGATTGTGCAAATCCCTCAGCATCTCTGGGCTTCAGCTTCCTCAGCTGTAAAATGGGGTAGAAAGGCTGTGACTTGGTGCCTTATATCCATCATCACCGCTCTACTTTCTGTGTTTATAAATCTGACTACTTTAGGTACCTTATATAAGTGAGTCTTATACTGTTTGTCTTTTTTGTGGCTGGGTCATTTCACTTAATATGTCTTCAAGGTTCATCTATGTTGAAGCGTATGTCAGAATTTCTTTCTTTTTAAAGTGGAAACTTACATCGTATGTATAGACGCACTGTGTTTATCAGTTCATCTGTTGATGCACGTGTGGGCTGCTTCCCACTCTTTACTGTTGTGGATAATGCTGCTGTGAACACGGGTGTACACTCCCCCTCCCCTTTTTGTACCCGGGACCAAACTTAGGACCTTGTGCTTGAGAGGCAGGCGCGGCGCCACTGAGCTAAACTCCCGGCCCCACTTACCCATGTTTTAACTTGATATGTCTTATATGTCTCCTAGATTCTTCCCTTTTTTGTCCCCACTTATAAAGAATCCAGGGCATTTTACTGGTAGACTTTCCCTCCCTCTGGATTTTGCTCATGGTGCAATATGTCCTCTCTGTATATTCAGTAAATCGGTAGTTCTGTCAAGGGCTTGATCAGCTTCAGGTATTGATTTTTTGGCAACTATAGGTGGTGGTGTGGTTTTCAGTAAAAGGCACACACTTAAAACAAAGGCATTCAAAATACGTTATTGTGCGTGTGTGTTTGTGCTGATAATACCTAGATCTGTTAATTAATTGGTGGCTTCAAAGTATTGTCATTCTAATTTGATCATTAGCTCTTCCAACTTCCTTAACAGTCAGCCACTGGAGAGAAAGCACACTACAACCAGTGAAACACAGTTTTTTTGTGTGTTTTAGATATTTGTCTTTTGCATGAATATTACCTGAAGAGTGTCCATTGCTTACAGAAATGTATAGAATACCAGAGAACTTATGGATAAAACAGTTGATTGAATTCATTTGCTTGTACTTCTCAAAGTCCTACTAAACTGACAGAAAAATATATTTTTCCATTAAGTTTATTGGTACATTTTAGGCATACAATACAGTTACATTCATCATTGGGAACTTGTAGCTTTACGCGATGTATTTGGTTTTATTTTTTTCCCCATTCTCCCACCCTCCCTTCAACCACTCCCTATTTACAGAGACTTTGTTTCCATTCTTTCCTTTTTTTCATATTTTTTCTTTTCCCTTCTTTCCTTTCCCCTACCCTTCCCACTTTCCCTACCTCTTTAGACCTTTTCTTTCTATTTCACATTATCAATTATACATTTTGATTATTTACACTTTTAGTTTCTCACACCAGAGAAACTAGTCAGTATTTACATGTGTGTCCTATTAGAAAAATAGTTTTTGAAGGCAAAAGACCTGCAAGGATAGGGAAAACAGAAAAGGGTCAACAGCAACACAATTTGTTAAGTTGCAAAGGATTTGGCATCCTCTAATAGCTTCTTCAGAAATATAAGAGGGAAACCAATATTTTTAGAACAGTAGTATATGAAAATGTCTATTTTCCCATCGTGTTTGATTGACACGTTTGTGGGGTATAGAATTCCAAACTGGAGAAGGGGTGTTGGCTTTGGAGTATTCCTCACTTCCTTGCGGGGTGTTTATGAGTCACACAGCATCTCTGAACCTCAGTTTTCTTACTTTAAAATGGGGAGGAGGAATCTTGCCCTGCTTCCCAGATTCTGTGGTTGTTTCACAGTGAATGTAAAAGACTTTGTAAGCCTTGAAGAGCAAATCCCACAGGAAGTGTTGTCACCCCTGACAAGACGCTGACAGTCTCGTGCATACTGAGGCACAGCTCTGTTTGGGGATGCCAGAAGACCTTGGCACATCTAGTGAGTGTTATTCCCTGCAGTCCAGCATTCACTACTCTTCCCTCTCTCCTCTCAACTGGTAGAGAAAACCCGGCTTATTGCATGTGGTAGAAAATAGTCAAGCAGGTGTCCTGCCTTGTCTGGGCCCTGTGACTACCTCTGGTGCTAAGTTGATATCTAGTCCTCTGTCACAGGCCTTTCTACCAGTTAGTTGCCAGCTGCTCATGCTGTCACTCTGCAGTTTTCAGCTTTCAGATATGTTCCTCCGAAGCCTTCTCCTCCTGGGAGCTGATTATGGACCTCAGGGAAGCTGCCACAAGGCAGGTCTCGTGAGTACCAGGTAGGTCGTGGGCTTCCTCACAGTGTGGCTGAGCAAGCTGAAGATGACAGCATATCTTACCTCTAATGAAGGTAGAGTCGTATGGTACCCAGTGATGGGGTGTATTCTGGGAAATGTGCCGTTCAAATGATTTTGTTGTGTGAAATATAGTGTGCAATTCCACAGAGGTGACATAATCTTATGCCGCAACATTGTCTATGTTACTAGTCACCCACTGCGATGGCATCATGTGGTTCAGGAATCGGTGGCTGTGTGAAGGAAAGCTAGTAGCTTTTGTCTTAAAGCTCGTCAGGCTGAAGCACTGAATTGAGATGCTTCCTAGGCTGAACTCCATGGAAAGGAGCATGGTGATTAATTAGTGATGCAAGAGAAAGTGGTAGCCTACTCACCATGTCATCATGGATAGAAATGAGTTTTTTCATTTTTGAAGTATAATCTTCATAAACTGCACTAATTTTAAGTGTATGATTTCATGGATGCTTGTCCATACATGTGTAGATGTGTACATATGAATACATATGTACACCACACATAGACAAGCACACACACGCACACACACATACATCACTAGTCCCTATTTCAAAATATACACTATTTCCAGAATCCGAAAATGCTCTCTTGTGCCCTTTTCCATTTACTCTCTCAAAGGAAACCATAATTTTGATTTCTGTCACCATAGATTAGTTTTGATTGTGTTTTACTTCACATAAATTGAATTGAACAGTATGATCTCTTTCACCGAGCCCAGTGCTGTGCCTTTCGTTCAGGTCCTTGGGTGGTTTGTTCCTGTTTATTATCCCTTTGTATGGCTGTGCTGCAATGTATCCCTTCTCCTGGTGATGAATACTTGACTCAATTCCAAGTTCGAGCTATTAGAAATGAGTTATAATTTGAGCTGTCACAAGTATTCTTTACACGTCTTTGGTGGACTTAAGCCCTCATGTGCATGCATGTGCGCGCACACACGCACACACACACACACACACACACACACACATTCCCAGTGGAGCAGTTAAGTCAACTGCTGGGCAGAGTGGGTGAATGTTTGGCTCATGGGGCGAGCACTGAGATACGTCTGATGTGAGGAATTCTCCTGCATTTGCCAGTGTGCTGGCCCCAGGTAGACATGGACTGACCGAGCTCTGATGTCAACTTCAAGCAAGACTCAAAGAGGAGCAAGCGCCTAATACAACCCGGCAATTTATTTGGTAACTTTCCACTGTTGTCATGATATCTCCTATTTTCTTGTTGTCCCCTCCCTGACTCTCTCTTAACAATTTTTTGGTACGGGGGGTTGAGCCCAGGGTCTTAGGTATGCAGAGCAAGCGCTCTACCACTGTACTGCGGCTCCAGCACCAATGCCTCCCATTTTCAGTTACTTGATTTACATAGTTTTCTGCAGGCTTGAACACATTTTTATCTGCCCACCCCCTTGACCTTTCTGGGTTTTACTAGGCTTGTTTTGCCAGATAGCCGATGTCCTTCAGCCTTGTGCAGCCATCCTAGGACGACGGACCCCATCTGTCTTATCTAGGAAAGGTTTAGGACACTTTCCTGTCTACTGATCAGTTCTCTGCGAAACTTCTGTTTCTTCCAGCCAGAAGGAAATGTTTGCCCAAGAAGATTTCTTTTTACCTGGATGTTTTGCTTTTTGAAATAGCTGCTGTATGTATAGTTTTGTATGGAATACTTACATTTAATCACCAAATATGGAAGACTGCTGACTTACAAACTTGCTTTTGATTTCAACAAGGTTCAAACTTCTTGTTTCAGCAGTACAGGGCCTTATTCATGGTGGGGTCACAGTAAGTCTTGAGTGAATGAACTTCATGAAAATCATTTGAGAAAACATCACGAAGACTACAACTTGAGGTTATAGAAGACCTTTTCCAGCTCTAAGGTGTTTTTTTTTAAAAACAAGGTCTCAATGTATAGCCCAGACTGATCCCAAACTGTTGATCCTCCTGTCTTAATCTCCTGAGTGGTAGGATTACAGGCATGTACAATCACACTAGGCTTTTAGCTTTAGGGTTTTAAGGCAAAAGCCAAAGGATTCCTTTTTTCCCTGAAGAGCAGGCCTGTTTTGGGTCTGTGTGCCCAGCATCCAGCTGCTTTGCTCTGAGCAGCCGTTTACATTCTTGGGTTTCTAAAGTCTACCCTCAAAGATCAGGACTTGGGTTTCTGCTCTTTTCCCAGGTCATTTCAGTCTGACAAACATTTATTGAGCACCTACGAGGTTCCAGGTACTGGGACATAAGTGGCATAGAAGCTGACAGATAGCTGGGTGAACAGACCCAAAGGCATCTGTTCAATATGCAAAGTATGGTGAGGAGGAGGCTTTCTGCTTCACCCTATCACCGCTTGATTTCCTGGTCTCTAAATGAGGCCATTGCAGTGTTTCTTCTGTGCTCTTGGGCATTTAGCTGTACTGTGTAGGTTTATGCGCCTGTCCCCACTAAGAGAAGCTGAGGACAGGGTGGCCGGACAAGTCTCAGAGCTGGCCCAGAAAAAAGCTGTTCTTCCCTGGGTGCAAGCCTGTACTCACTCCCTCACAGATGGTGCCCTAGATGTCCCAGAGGGCCTTGGGCTGCCCCCACCCTATTTGTCCAGAGGCAGTGTTCAGACTGATTCAACAAAGGCAAGGTTTCCGTTTGTTCTGAGTCCCTCTTAGTAAGCACCCCCACGTCCAAGCAGGTCCAGATGGTCCCACCTGCCCCACCCCCGTGCATCCTCCCTGCCTTCAGCCCCGCTCTCCCTCCACTGGGACCCCTAGCAGCGTCCCTGCATGGTAACCAGGATGGGATAAATGTCTGCCAACTGCCCAGGGCCCTGAGTTCCAGGCCACTGCCCCAGACCGCTGTGGACCAGTGATGAATGTTCACTGAAGCAGATGAGACCCTCCCAGGATCCAAATGGACCCTAGCAGAAGCCCTGGCAGCCAAGCAATTGGTTTTTAAAAAATCTTCCCTCTCTGAAGCCCCCTCCAGTCCTTTCCTGTCTCACCTGCCCTGGTTCCCTGACTCACCTTGACTATCGTCGTGGAATTTCACATGTGTAATCACATGTATGTATCGTCTACTTTTTTCCCAGGGCCAAGTAAACTCTAAAAAGGGACCCACCAGCTGGATACCTTGGCGCAGCTGACACTCCCAACTCTCTGATTGCCCCTCTGTAGGAAGAGGTGATAGCACCTCCACTGCTGGTCACTCAGGGTCCTCATGTCATACATGACATTTGCAGGCGGTGGTTTTGTCATTGGGCAGGGCAGGAAAAGGTTCAAGGCATGACATCTAGGGCGCGGCTGCCCAGTTTAAAATCCTCTGCCTCTGGGTGTGGGGACAGTGGATGGATCATTGAACTCAGCTCTGGGTGGCAGCTGCTCGATGCTAGTTATCACTATTGTTTGTGTCACCCATTGGGCCCGTCCTGAGCACAGCTTCTCCTTCTCACAAGTGAGTGAGGTGCTTCCCAACAGGAGTTGTCATTCCCTACATGCCCATGGAGGAAGAAGAGACTGAGGCCGAGGACAGATGAGGAGAAAAGAGTAGATTATTATATCTCAGTCCTCAGTTTAACACTCCTAACCCCCATTGGCTTTTGGTTCCCTCAGGACTAAGCCCTCCAGGACCTGCCTCTTCCTGACAACCTGCCTGGTCTCACTTCCCTCCTGAAAATTTAGCCCCAATTGAGGCTCTGGGCTTTTTCCTCCTGTCCCCTCTTTTTGAAACACTCTTCCCTCACTCTTATTTGATTGGCTAATTCCAAGTTATCCTTTAGGATAGTTTATATTTACCACCAGATGCCTTCCTGATCACTTAGTTTAGCTCCTCTCCTGAGGACTTCTCTGGCCTCCCTGTACTGCTCCTTAAATTCGCTTTGTCGTGTTCCTGGCTTGACACCCAGGAGTGAAGGACTTAGTTCCCAGTTACTGGAAGAGCTTCCAGGGAGGGTCCTGGCTGTCACTGCCAGGAGGAATTAAAATCTCATCAGCTGGAGATCTGTGTTTCTTTCTCACTGGTATCTGCTCTCTTTCCCTTCTCCCCCTTCCTCCTCCTCCCCTTTCACTGCCCTTCTCCTCTTCTCGCCTTCCTTCTTCCTCTCCCTGCTCCCTTGCCCTCTTCTTTCTTCTGACACTGGGGGTTGTACCTCAGGACTTTTGCACTGAGCTACATCCTCCACACTTTAATTAAAAAAATTTTTTTTTTTTTTAATTTGGGGCAGGGTCTTGGTAAATTGCACAGGCTAGGTTAGACCTCTGATCCTCCTGCCTCGGACCTTCCAGAGTTCTGTGATTAAAGACTTGTGCTTGCCGGCCGTGTGGCTGGTTGAAGGGTCTACAGAGTTTGAAATGTGGTGGGAGATTAAGAAAAGGTAAAGAAAGAGAGATATAAAAGAACAAAGAGAAACAAAGGAGGGGCCAGGTGGGGCTCTAACTCCGGATGGGAGAGAAAGACCCCGGGCAAACGTGACAAGGTTTATTCATAGTGGTAGAGATAAGGGAAGTGTAGGCGGAGGTAAGAGGAGCTGGTCCGTACCAGGAGCCAGGAGAGCAGCTAAGGTTTGTGGGAAATTACACTTGATGGTTTTTGGATGAATGGGTGGGGAGGAAGACAGTTTTTTTTGGGGGGGTGGCCAGGCCTTGTTTTCCTTTCCTTCCGCCTTCCCTGCTTTCCTCCCTCCCTCCCTCCCTTCTTCCTCTCTCCTTTTTTTTCCTTTTCTTTCACTCTTTCTTTTCCCCTTCCTCCCATACCCTTCCCCTCTCCTGAGTTTTCCTATGAAAAAGCCACAAAAGTACCTGAAAGCGGGGAACCTTGTTTCCCTTCCCGCCTGTCTCTCTCTCTCTCTCTCTCTCTCTCTCCCTCTCTCCCTCTCTCCCTCCCTCCCTCCCTCCCTTCTTTCTCGTAGCAGGGATCCAACTCAGGACCTTGAGCTCGCAAGGCCAAGGCCGGTGTGGTGCCGCTGAGCTAAATCCCTTCCTCCACCCTTTTTCTCTCCAGAATGAAGTTCCTTTGTCTCCCTTTTTCTTCCCGCTTTCAGTCCCTCGCCCTGTCTCTGTGCTACAGTATTCCCTGTTGCTTTCTTTTCAGCCAGGTAAGAGGGCTCACTGTTTCCACGGAGCTTTCTGGGGTTCTAGTCCATTTGGAGAACTGGCTTTGGGTCTCAGGTGTCACCGATTCCCCTCATGTGTTTGCAGGGTCTCCCATAATTGAATTCAAACAAAAATTGATCCAGGTAAAGAAGGTGTTTCCCAATAACTTGGCTTCCCAGGCTGTTATGTATCTGGGCATTTTACAACATGACTTTTTCCCCTTATTTATCATCTGTTGCTGTCTCCTCTCTGCCATCCCTAGGAGCTAGTGAACTTGCTCAATTTACTCTTTTCTAAGTTAAATGAATGAACTACTTCAGATATCTTAGCATAGATGGGTTTGGCTTGACATAATCACAGTCATTTTGAGTCATAACTGCTATGGTTTACTATGAGTAAATTTAGTTATTCCCCCCACCCACCCTGGATTGTCTGCCAGCAAACTATAAATAGATAAAATTTTTAAAGTCACATGTAGGATTTTTGTTTGTTTGTTTGTTTTTTGAGACAAGGTCTCGCTATGTAGTTGAGACTGACCTGGAACTCACTATGTAGCCCAGGCTGGTCTCCAACTCACAGGGATCCTCCTGCCTCAGCCTCCAAAATGCTGGGATTACAGGCGTGCACCAACATGCCCCAGCCACATGTAGGATTTTATTACGAGACCCTGGATACAGGAATGCACCTGACTCTTCAGTATTGCCTTAGAATAAACCAGATGCATTCCAGCTAGGATGAAGTCACTCTTTGTTGAGGACCAGCCATTCTATGTATAGATTGGTACTAGGTCTGGCTAGAGGCCCTGCAGAGGCAGGTGCAGACTTGCTCCAGGAACAAAGTATGTAAAATATGCTGAAATATTCCTGGCTGTGTGGGAAAGCCACAATCACAACACTCCTGAGGCAAGAGAGCATCTGCTGAAGACAAAAATGGAGGCATCCAGGTATAGGGAAGGACCTCAAGTTGCTCCCTTTGAAATGCTAAACTTGTTTCCTATTTGATTACCTGAATCTTACAGCAGTTGCTGTTCCTGGAAAAGTAACCTGCGCTTTTTGCTGGCTAATAAAAGTGGGTCCACCATGGAGTTCATTGAGCTGCTAGAGGAAGATCCCTCACAGTCCCCCTTGTACCTTGAACGCTGTCTCTGTCTCTTTCTTTTACTTGCCGTCATCCTCCCTACAGGTATACAAGGGTCTGATCAATTCCACCCCCCCTGCAACTTTTGCCCTAACTGATACATATGTCCCCTTTTCTGACGCAAATTATGGGGCTACAATTGGTTTCGCTGCTGCCCAGGACCGTGCTTCTGTCAGTTAGCTCCCATTATATTGCACTCTGCAATCCTAGCTCTGTCTGCCTTTCTCCAGTTCCATGGTACCTTGGGGTCAATCTTTGTACACTAGGGCTGCATTTTTCTGGAACAGGATGGCAAAAAGACCAAGATAATGGAGTCTTTTTGTAGTGCCTATGACAATGGTGACAATGATATATCATATGAATGGTAATTAAGATCACACAGTGTTCATATACTTTTTAATTTACAGTTACAATTTTTTTTTACGTTATTTTATTTAATTCTCCAAAGAACAGATGAACAGTGTAGGGAACTGCATTTGATAGTTGAGGCTGCATTTGGAAGATGGTTGCTTAGCTATCTTTTAAAATTATTATTATTATTATTGTTATTCTGGTACTGGGAATCAAATTCAGGACCTTGTGCTTGTGACGTAGGCGGCAGAACCACTGAGCTAAATCCCTGGCCCTAGATGTCTTTTTAAAAAACAAAATCAATTTATTAGAGTATACTTGCTGTAATCAAACTTCACATACTTAAAATATACAATGAACTTTGACAATGTACACTCTTGTGAAATCATCACCACATTCAAGATTGTGGACATAACCATATACTCAAAAGCTATGCTCTTTGTGCTTTTTTTTTTTCTTTCCCAACCTAATTCCAAGGCAACCACTGACCATGTTCTGTGGCTGTAGATTGTACAGCATATTTGTTTTTGAGGGAGTATCAAGGTTTCTTTCACTCAGGTTAGCTATTTTGAGATTATGATATTGTGGCAAGAATACTTCATTCTTTTTTTGTTTGTTTTCTGAGACAGGGTCTCACTATGTAGTTGAGACTGACCTGGAACTCACTATGTAGCCCAGGCTGGTCTCGAACTCACAGCGATCCTCCTGCCTCAGCCTCCTGAGTGCTGGGATTACAGGTGTGCATCACCACGCCCGGTGCTTCATTCTTTTTTAAAAGAATCACAGAGAATATTCTATTGTATGGGTGTACTATAATTTGTTTATCCATTCATTTGTTGCTGGACATTTAGGTTGCTTCACATTTTCGGCTACTGCAAAGATAGTTGCTGTGGACATATATGCAAAAGTCTTTGTGAGGACATGTTTTCATTTTCCTTGGGTAGATACCTACTGGTAATATGGGTCAGCATTGTGGCAGGTTTATTATTTTTCATTTAGCTATACTCCAGATAAGATTTCATTATATGTGTTTTTATAGTTTTGCCTGACATTTGTATCAGGGAGGGTAATTCTAGCCACAGAGGATGAATTAGGAAGTTTTTCATTTTGTCCTATTGTTACGGAAGGAATTGGCAAGTGACAGAGAGGCAGCAGAATGGAAGTAAAAAATAAAAAAGTTTACTCCATCAATGGGGATCAATGACACCTAATAGTGGTGCCCTGATCCCCTGATCAATTCCCCCACTGGGTTACAACTCCCCACTTTATAGAGTTTTACAGCCTTGATCTCATTCAGGTGGTTACACTGCATTTTCACAGTTCACATTGCTGATATTCAAAACATGGTGGCCAGGCAGTTGAATTTCAACCCAGATGTAGCACTTCTTTGGTCCAGGAGGTTACCTTTAAAATTCATTGTTATCTATTCTAGCCCAGGGGAAGGGGGCATGTTTGGGTCAGCAAAGCTAACAATGGTTCTTTTCTTTTCATTTTCTTTTTTGAGACAGGGTCTCACTATGTAGTTGAGACTGACCTGGAACTCACTATGTAGCCCAGCCTGGTCTCGAACTCACAGTGATCCTCCTGCCTCAGCCTCCTGAGTGCTGGGATTACAGGCGTGCACCTAGTGGTTCTTTCCATTTATAAAACTTTTTAGGGAGACAAGATGCCTCCCTTACCAGTTAATTCTGATCTAAACAGCGCAATGGGCAGAAATTATCTTACATTGTAACATTTCTTAGGTTTTTTGCTATTAAAGTTTTCCCTATCACTATGCTCTGGAATAGTTTAATTCTATTATTTTATTGATGAGGCTGATCAAATTTGTGTACAAAATAATCTGGGCAAGATGTCTTTTAGAAAGTCTTTTATTTTTCTTTTTCAACTCTTGTGGTTTCTTTAGTGGTAACTGGTGCATTTGGGTTTTTGGTGGATCATTTACTGCTTGCTCTTCCATTGGTGGTATATTTATTCAGGTTGTCCAGGATACTCATCTTTATGTCCCCACAGTTATTTGATGGAATGGATGAATATTGATGTCTAGCTGCTATAACAAGTAGACCCTAACATTTAAGTAGCTTAACATAATAAAAATCTGGGGCCAGGGATTTAGCTCAGTGGTGCCGTGCCTGCCTTGCAAGTGCAAGGTCCTGAATTTGATCCCTGGTACCACAAAACAAAAACAAACTGCTTGTTATTTTTAAACAAATCTATTTCTTCCTCAGACAACTGTCCACTGTGATGTTCCCAGATACTTTCCTCTATGAGATGCTTTACAGACTCAGTTTCCTCCAACCTGTGGCTCCACTATCCCTTCTGCAGTGATCTGGCAGATGGGCAAAGAGAGGGAGGAATAAGTTTCTGGCTTTTAAACGTCTTGGCCTGCAAGTGACTCTCAACACTCTCACTCCTCCCTTGGGAATCCCTTGACCTATGCAAAGGCAGCTGGGAAATGTAGTCCCTGGCTGGGCAGCTGCTATCCAGCAGGACCTCTCTGTACCATGAGAGTGGTGGAGGAGGGTGGAAAGAAGCATTTTTGGCAGACAGTTTACTGTCTCTTTCAGGGAAGGCACAAGGCTCTCTTGCTGAGGTTTTCATTGCCTTGCCCTGGGATACTTTGCCTGTGCCAGTGTTTGATGAATGGTTGTTTTAATGGCTGCCAAGTGCTGCTGAGTAAGAATGCAACTACAGACATTAATTTCCTTGCTGTGTTTGTCCAACAACTCACTGTCTCACAGCTGGAAAACTCATTACTCACGAGTACTTCATTCCCAGGTACAAGAACATAAAGATGTATTTATTGAACATTATTCAAGGGAAAAGGCAAGTTATTGATTCAAAAATACACACTGGTTGAATATTGAGTTTAAATTCTAGAGAAAGTCCAAATAGCAAAGAGACTCTCAAGGAACATGTCAAACATTTATTTTTAAAAATAGTTACATAATTCATAGAATATAAAATTTTACATAACATTCTCATATCAAAATTCACAACTCAGTGGCTTCAGTATATTCACAAGATTGTGCAGCCTTCGCCATTATCCAATTCTAGAATAATTTTATCAACGGAAAAAGAAGCCCTGTGCCTGTTATCAGTCACTCCATTCCCACCCTCCCTGTAGTCTCTGGCAACCACTAATCTACTTTGTTTTTATAGATTTGCCTTTTATGGGTATTTCCTTTGCTTAGCATGATTTAAACATCTCTTTATGCTGTACCATGTGTTGTATTCCATCTCTCTATTTAACAATTTTTTCCAGGTACCGGGGATCAAACTGAGGACCTTGCACTTGTGAGGCAGGCGGTGGAACCACTGAGCTAAATCCCTGGCCCTCATTTAGAAATTTTTAAATTATGGCAAAATATACAACATAAAGCTGACCATCTTAAGCATTTTAAGTGTACAGCTCAGGGATATTGAGTACATTGATAATGTTTCGCAGATACTAATCACCATGCATCTCCAGAACTTATGTTGCAGACTGAAACACTGAGCACTTAAAACAGTAACTCTTCATTCCCTCTTCTTCTGGTAACCACTATTGACTTTCTGTCTCTGAATCCCACTACTCTAGGTATTTCATATGAATGGAGTCATACAATGTTTGTCCTTTTGTGGTTGGCTTATTTCACTTATCATAATGTCCTCCAAGTTCATTCATGTTGCAGCATGGGCCAGCATTTCCTTTGTTTTTTTAAGTCTGAAAAATATCCCATAGTATGCATGTGCTACATTTTGTTTATCCATTCATGTGTCATGGAGTCTTGAGTTGCTTCCATTGTTAGCTAGTGTGAAAAATGCTATGAACACGAATATACAAATACTTCTTTGTCACTCTGCTGTCAATTGTTTCAGAAATAAATCCCAAAAGTGGAATTTCCAGATTTATGGTAATTCTGTCATTTTTTAAGCACCTTTTTACATTTCCACCAACAGTGCACAAAGTTTTCAGTTTCTTTACATCCTTGTCCATACTTTTTGCTTTGTTTTATTCCTTCATTTAAAGATAGTCACTGACTATGTATTATGCTAAGAATACTTGGCAGAGGGCTGGGGATTTAGCTCAGTGGGGCTGCTGCCTGCCTCACAAGCGCAAGGTCCTGAGTTTGAACCTGGATACAAAGAAAAGAAAAGAAAAGAAAAGAAATCAGGCAACAGTGGAGAATCACAGAGTGGCAGGTGCATGCAGAGATGGTACAGAGTTCTGTGTAAACACAGAGAAGAAGTGAGACATCAACCAGGGAGTGCTTTACAAAGGATCTGACATGCAACATGTGAAAAGGTAGTGGGGTGTTAGGTGGAGGGGGAAATGATATCTAAACTGACTGAGCAGCAGAAAGCAGCCAGTCTCCAGGAGGGTCTCCAGGACAGCTCTAATTATTTCCACCTCCATTAGACTCTTATGAAATCTTTTCACATGTTGAGTAGGACTGACCTGTAAAACCCACAGGATATTATTGTGGAAATGATGGTGTGTGACTTCTGAGGATATATCATAAAAGACTTGGCTTCTTGACTTGTTTCCTTGTTGATCTCTTCCTCTGGGAGAAGCCAGCTGCCATGTCAGAAGGGTACTCAAGAAGCTCTTTGGGTGTCTCAGCTGAAGAGGAACCAGGACTCCTGCATCAACTCGTCAGTCATACGAGGGTCAATGCTCCATTGTGTTAGCTCTGCAATTGCTGTGACCAAATACCCAACATAAACAACTTGAAGGAGGAAAGTGCTGGGTCTGTTGCAAGACGAGCCGGTGCTACAGCTCCTTGGTTTTCAGTTCTTTGGGCCCTTGATGAAAGAATTTGGTCAAGGCCAATAGGCTGCTGTGCGGAACTCTAGGTACAATTTATTATAAAGGAGATATATAGTTACACCTTCAGGGAGAAGTGGGCAGTGCCAGCCATGAAGGCATCTGTATCCAGTGAGTCTGGATACTTCTGCATGCTCAAATAATAAATAGTTATTCCTTGGGTTCAGGGAACTGGAGTAATTATAGGGCTAAGCACCATTTTACTTAGAAGTTATTCTGCAACTGCACAATGTCTTTCCATCCTTTTCATCTGGTCAGTGTTTCCTTGGGGCTCTAATCATAAGAAGCTTAGGGGATGGATGTGATGGCCCACGCCTGTAATCCCAGCATTTAGGAGGCTGAGGCAGTAGGATCACCATGAGTTTGAGGCCAGCCGGGGCTACATAGTGAGATCCTGTCTCAAAAAAAAAAAAAAAAAAAAAAAAAAAAAGTGAGAAAGAAACAAGAAAAGAAAGATAAATTCTTAATGTATAGCCCAAGGCAAGAGGGTCTTTAAGAACCTTTTCTGATATCATTAGGCTGTCAGTTATGGCATTCCGGAACCAAGTATGCCTTGTTCTGGAGTTAGACGGCCAGGTGGAATAGGCACAACATGTAGCTTTAAGATGTCACTGTGCATTTATGGAATTGCTTTGGGTCTGAGAGCTTACAGATGACTATAAATGTATTATATATTGAAGTCTTTAATTAACTGGCAATGTATGCTATTTAGGCCCCCCTCCCCCGTCTCTCAGGCCTGCTAATCTCTGACTACCTGCCTAACATTAGGTTTGCTCTCATCCCCTGTTTCAGAGGTTTCAGGCAATGGTTAATTGGTTCCAAGGCAGAAATATCATGGCAGGAGTTCAAGGTAGAGGAAAGCTGCTTGTTTGATGGCTGTCAGGAAGCAGAGCAAAACAGAAAGAGCCAGAAGGAAACGAAGGGGTTGGGAACGGGATACACAGTGCCCTTCAAAGTCAGTTCCCAGGTACTTCTTCCAGCTGGGCCCCACCTTGAACAGCCCATTCAGCTGACTGACTACCAATGAACGCTTTGATGAGGTTAGTGCCTGCAGGAGCTGATGGCCTCTCTAGGTCCCACCTTTGAACACTGGTGTACTGGGGACCTAGCCCTCAATACAGGAGTGTTTGGTGGGTCATTTCATATTTAAACCGTAACAGCCATCTAGCATTCAGATAACGCAGCCTTAGCTAACAATTGACTGCAGCCCATGAAAGCCCCTGAGCCAAAACGCCTTCTACGTCATCCTCATCTTCTGATCCAAAGCATCCAGATCCCCTAAACAGTATGAGACAATATGTTTATTGTTGGCTAAACCTTTAAGTTTTAAAATACTTTGTTATACAGCAAGACATAGCTAATACAGCCATAAGCGTGAAAAGATCTGGCGTGTTAAGGAAATGGTGAGAAATTAATGGAGTGTGCATGATGTATGATAACCAAAAACTGGACGTTCAAAGGGAAATATCCCCGAAACGCTAAGGATTTTTAGGAAGCTTGGGAAACAGAGCCATCTGGTGGCAGATGCCTGCTTGGTCAGTCCCCTCTCCTACTCAGTTTTGTTGTATTGTTGAGACAGGGTCTCTACATATTCCAGGCTGGTCTTGAACTCACTATGTAGCCCAGGCTGGCTCAAACTTGTAGCGATCCTTCTGCCTCAGCCTCCTGAGTGCTGGGCTTAAAGGCGTGTGCCACCATGTCCAACATTTCCCTCTCTAGCTTGTTCTAGTCAGTATTTCTGCCTAGTATTCCTCCAAGGGCCATAGTGAGTTTTATGACTTAATTATAAGGGCCATAAACACACTTGCTTATGCAAAGTCTAACCCCTGAGAAATGTCAACTTATGGTATTGAGGAACTGATTACCCTCTTTATGTTTTTTCCCTTAGTCTCTTCCACCTATCTGCTAGACACCAGGATTTGAGACAGGCAGAAGACTCAAAATACAAAGGGAAAGAGTGAGCCAGACCTAAATTATATAAAAACCAGAGGGCCGGAGATTTAGCTCAGGGGTTCCAGTGCCTGCCTCGCAAGCACAAGGGCCTGAGTTCGATCCCTGGTACCAAAAAAACAAAAACAAAAACAAAAAACAAAAAACCAGAGTTAGGGCTGAGGGGGTCACTCAGTGTGCACTTGCCTAGCATGTGTAGCGTTTTGGGTTTGTTCCCCCGCAATGCCACCAAGCAGTCAACCAAAAAATCAATCAATCAGTCAGTCAGTCAGAATTAAACTCCCAAAACTGAGTCCACCCAGTCAGTCTCACTACTGGGGGAGAAGTTTATTCACTGATATAGACCATGACTGTTGTCCTTTTCTGATCTTTAAAACTTTCTTCTATCCTCCAATAATCCTCCCAAATAATGTGTAGGAGTTTTGAATAATATTCCTCAATTATAAAGCAGGTGGAGGTGAAAACCAATACTATCACTAGCCACAACCAGTCTGAAGCCAGTGGTCCAGAAAGACCCAAGTAGTACAGTTAGAAACAAAGGAGCCACGTGAGTCATCTAAACCTAAATAGCACCCAACATTTATTCCTGCTTCCACTATCCTAAGAGAGGTATAAGATGAAATAACAAAAGCCTAAGAGATTGCTATGCCCTCCAGCACTGGCACCAAGAGAGATTCAGTGAGAGGTACCTAAAGTCAGGAGGCCTGGCCTTTAAAATAGTGAAAGCCAAAAAAAAACAAAAGAAAACAAAACTGAAAGCCTTGGTTATCAGTCATCTCTTTGCTTCTCTCCTTTCCCCCTTTTCCTGTTGCTGCTGCTACCTTTCCTGTGATCTTCAATAAATGTAGCCACCACTTACTACTTACCATTGGGTGCATGTTGGCAATTCTTCCCTTGTCATACATAAGAACCTGGACTATTACTGGCCCATTTAACTGTATCACGAGGAGGAAGAATTGCAAAGAAAGTGAAATTTTTATTTGGAGTGAATTATTTATGGTAGACTTTCAGGAAATTGAGACATTGAAGTCAAATTTTTTCTTCTAAGAAGAGAAGAGAAGAGTCTTCTTAGTTTAAATACTAGATTGTCCAGAAAACTTCTCTACCTCCTCGCTTAGTCTAAATCTGTCCTTTTTTTATGCACATACTTTTACTACAGGACTCACTGCTTTGTATTATGGTGAAGTCAGTGTCTCCTATTCAACAAGGGTCCATGCAGGGTAGAAATTGAAACTTGATATCAAGTCTCAGTCACCATTTTAAGAAATGGGCATTATGCTGGATCTTAGGTGAAAGAAACACAAATTCAGCCCTCCAGAAGTCAACAACCAGGAAGAGAGCAAAGCTACATTCATGTCTAGCTAGAATTCAAGGAAGAAATTGACATGCACATTTATTGGGTACTTACTTTGTGCTAGGAGCTTGACAGAGTTAAAGTCAAATTAGTTCCTCAGGACTCTCACAGCCTAGAGAGACCTCGTACATGCCAAGTGCTGGGGTGGGATAAGCACATGGAGAAAAATCAGAAGGGGCACCAACCTAATTCAGACGGCCTTCAGGAAATATTCCTGAAGGGCTGAAACTTGACCTGAGTTTTGGAGCAAGAATAAGTTGATTAAGAATGGGAAGGAAAATCTGAAAAAGGCATAGCACTGCAAGACATGACACACCTGGGGAACTTCCAGAGGCGTATTCTCTAGAGGTGACAGGGTGGTCCTAAAAACGTATCAGCAAGAGGGTGGTCTGAGCAGGAGACGGAGAGGGAGGGTGAAGAAATGGGAGAAGTGAGGGTGGGACGGCACTGCCCTCTCCAGGAGTTCCAACCTGGAGCTGGTTCAGGAGAGGGAAAAACAGTGGAGCCTTCAGAAGCTATCTGCATAAAAAGACCAAGGAGACCTTCTGGGAAAAGACTCATACCAGGGGAGGAGAAGCAGAGGCCTGCAGATAGCTTTCAGATGGGTCAAAATGCTGAGCTCATTCTTCTTCTTCTTCTTCTTCTTCTTCTTCTTCTTCTTCTTCTTTTTTTTTTTGGTACCGGGGATTGAACTGGGGTCCTCGTGCTTGCAAGGCAGGCAGTGGAACCACTGAGCTAAATCCCCAGCCCTAGCTCATTCTTCTGAGGGGTAGTGAGGGAGTGATTTCTGAAGATAGCTAAGTGGTATGTGTGGGATGTCTACATTCTAGCCCTTCTTGTCTGATTTCTGGGCTGCTTGTGATGGTGATAGGGTTTTGAGTAAAAATAAAAACGAACGACTGCTATCAATTTTTGAACGCTTATACTAGGAATTTATATCCATTAGCTCATTTAATTATCACCACAGGCCTGTGAGGTTGCTATGATAATTATCTCCATTTTATAGCTGGAAAAACCAACTGAGCAACTCATCCAATGAGAAGGCTTCTTATCCTACTCATGTTGGCACTGGCATATTCCAGTTAAAAGAAAATTAAACTAAACAAGGAACTATAAAAATTCCCACATAGTATGAGCATTTGATTTTGAGATAACTGTAAATATAGTTATGAGAAATAACAGAGATATCCCTTGTACTGTCCATCATTAATAACATCTTCAAATCCTTCTTTACAGAATGCCTACAATGTGTCAGATGCTGTTCCAGTTGCTGAGGACATCGATATGAAAAATTTTAGCAGAGTCCTGAGAATAAACAACCCTAGGGAGTGTCTGGAATCAGAGGGAAGGGGATTCCAGATGGACAACATTTGGGGGACAGTAAGAAGACTCCTAAGGGACCCTGATTGTAGGAAGATGAGCAGGAGAGGATGATATCATGTTGGCTAAGGTGCACAATTATTTGAGGAGGGAAGAGGAGTGTGACTCTAGTGCTGCAAAGCTCACCTGCAAGGAGGACCCGAGATGTCCATTGGATTTAGCAGCCAGGATGTCACAGGTGAGTAGTCAGGTAGTCCAGTGGCACGTAGGAAAGCAGGATTTTGGCGCAGTGGAGTGACTGGGTATGGAAGCAAAGGTAGAAAGGGGTAAATATAACATTTTTCATGGATTTTTTTCCCTAGGACAAGTGGCAAGAGCTGCTCAGAGTGTGGATTTCAGGGCTGGTTGGATAATTCAAGGCCCCAACAAGTAAGGGTTGGAATTCTGAACACAGCTGAGTCCTGGCTGGAGGAGCACGACAATTTTCTGAAAGGAGATACTTACAGGAAGAGATGTGGATAAACTGTGGTTTAGAGGGAAGTGATTATTTCCAGCTGGGGCAACCAGGGATGGCTTGCAAACATCTGACTCTTGCTGGGAGGAATGGGTTGGATTGGGAGAAGTAAGAGTGGCAGAAGGGCATTTCAAGCAATAAAGGAGACAGGAGCCCAAGGAGTGTCTGAAGAAAACAATAGAGCAGTTCAGTTGGCTGACACTGAGGCACCTGAAGATAGAGTAGCAGAGATGAGGCCAGGAAGTGCAGGTAAAAGTGGGTAGCATATAGGTATGTTTGGTAGGGCTGGGGTTGGTAACATGGGAGGTTCAAATCCCAGGTCCTGATAGCGTACTTGCTGTGACACACGAGAATTTCCTTAACATATGTCGGATATTTCCTTTGTAAAATGGCGATACTCCTAATCGGGTTATTGGAGAACTACATAATACCCCACAAGAGCTTAGTCAGGTGCTTGGCAGTTGGTGAGCCCTCAGTAAGTATAACTGTTATTAATGCACAGTCATCGCACTTTGTAGCTTCAGGGACATTACCGGGACCGCACAGTGTGAAGGGGATTGAGCTGGGAAAGACTGATCCAGTATCCTGTGTACAGCAGGAGACGCAGAACTACATTCTCTGCTTGGTACTGGTATAGGTACTGGTATACAGGACATGTATGGTTCCTTTTCTGGATTCACAAACTAACAGCCAGGTAAGTGCCTGCCGAAGTTCTCAAGGGATGATGATGTAAATTTTTCAATTGTGCTTCTCTCCACACTGTTTTTTGCCAGAATCTTTCAGAGCTAGAAGGCGTAGCAAAGCGTAGGGTCACTAGGCGTGTGCTCTTAGGCTCCAACATTTTGTGAGTCTCTGCCTCACAAACGTAGAGCTAATTCTAGCAGCTATAGAGGAAAAGGTGCGCAGGCGCAGTGAGGAAGAGTGCGCTTACCTTTGAGGGAACTAAGCCTGGCGTCGGGGCCAGGGGCGGTACCGCCGCGCTGACGTCACGGGCACGCCGCCGCGCAGAGACTCGCGTCCCGGAAGTGGCGGTGGCAGCGGAGGTGGCCCTCAGACTTGCCAGTTCGGAACGGCGCTGGGAGGCGTCGTCGCACAGTAGTGGGGTGGGCCCGAAGAAAGTGTCGGCGGGCCAGTGGCCTTCCCGGTGCCGCCGGCCGTCCCTTCCCCTCCCCCTACCGAGCCAGCGACCGGGTAGGTGCGGTGTCATCACGTCCCCGCCTCTGTGTTCCAGGACTGTGCAGAGCTGGGCGTTCGGACCCGGTGGGGCCGCCACCTGCTGGCTGAGCGACCTTGGGCGTGGCCTCCGTCTGGGCTTCTGCGGCTCCAACAGGCTTCCTGAGCTGCAGAGGTGGCGGTGTAGGCATCTGCTGCTGCTGACCTGCTTTATTCCTTCCTAGGCTCCAGCGCCCCGCCTCAGACCTTTACCCCATGCTTTGTCCACGGGGATTTCAGTCTCCCAACAACCCCTTTGTTGTCTCCCCACCTTCGGCTGCAATTTAATGCCTGGGACTGGCTGTTTGCGGAGGTTCCGCCCCCTCATTTGCTGCTGAGCGTTCGGGGTCGTAGGACTTTCAAATTAGGAAAGAGCCTGAAGGTTTTTGTGGCTCTCTTCATCAGAAAGGGGAGACTGCAAATGCGGTGTTTTGGAATGTGCTTGCTGCGGTATGGGCAGGGCTGGTCCATGAGATTGTTGGGAACAGAGGGAGAGGAAGGATTACAGAGGCTGGGTAAGGTAGAAAGAGGATGGTAGTCCTGGATGAATGTAGCTCATTTTACTCATTTAGCAAGTTGAGTTATTATACACCTAATGTGTACAGGAACTGTGATGAATGGAGACTAGCCAAATAGTCGGAGGAAACAGGCAAAGACTTCCAGAGCAAGGGACTGATATGTAAACTGACACTGGAAGGTTGAATAGTAATTAACGGGTAAGGAATGAAAGAAAAGCCAGGTATGCTTGGGTGTAGTTGTAATCCCAGGACCTTCTGCCCATTTTGAGGCCAGCCTGGGTTACACAGCAAGACACTTGTCAAAAAGGGAAGAAAAAGTATTCCAGGCCGTCATTTCTCTTGAGAGCACAGGCTGCCTCCCTCCAGCAAACATGGAGCCTGGTTGTTACATCTGCATTCTGGTTGGGTCTGTGGGGCAAAGAGCATTGGATGGGAGTCTGAAGAACAGGATTTGTGTCTGAGTAATTATTAACTTCAGTTTTCTCCTCTGTGAAATGGGTATTCCACATGTAATCCACTTCACTTTTGGAATAATTCAAGAAGTGTGTTGGGCTTGGGCGTGCAATACATACAAATGTTGGGAATTATTATGGTTACAGGATGCAGACGTCAGAGCGTGAGGGGAGTGGTTCTGAAGTGAGCCCTGGCACGATGCCTGAGGTGCCCTTGGAATGTCCACCTGTCCCTACCAAGACCCCAGCATTTGATCTTTTCAACTTGGTTCTATCCTACAAGAGGCTGGAGATCTACTTGGAACCTCTGAAGGATGCAGGTGATGGTGTTCGATACTTGCTCAGGTACAGACTTTATGGAGTTGTTTTGGCCTGCTGGACCTTCTGCTTCTCTGCTCTGTAGTAGTGCTGTCTATTTAGGCAATGGTTGGGCTATCTTTTCTGCCCTAGTGAGGGCCAGTTCTGGATAGTTTATTTGGCCTCTGGATTTATCCAGGCCTACCCGGTGTCTCAGCGCCTATCCAGAAGAGGCAGGCCTGGGGAACCATCTGGCTCTTTAATCAAGCTTTTTCTTTGTGACTGGAAAAGGTCCTGTCTCAGGACAGATAGACTCATTCAGTGTTGGCCTTCTGTAGCTTTGGCAAGCTTATTTTTTTCTCCCTTGTCTTACAATTTTAGCATAATTATTAAAATTAGGATATAATTTTGAAAAAAGTTAGAAACAAATACAAGTAAGCGGGTACCATTTTCACTAGTTGCCGGGAGCTATGGGTCTCACTTCTTCCCTTGTCCTGCTGTGCTTTTCATTCTTCCTAATGTTCTTTTCTTCTTCTTTCAGCTCACTTTGATCAAATTCAGGTCCTTGCGCTTGCAAGGCAGGCCACTGAACTGCTGAGCTAAATCCCTGGCGTAAAAGTGTTTTAATATTTTAAATTACAGATAGATGGCTTCTACTACCTGAATACTTCAGTTTCTGTCTGTAAATAATTAAGGACATTTTCTTTCATCATCAACATCACATCTAACATAATAATAAATAATTCCTTGATATCTTTTTATGCTTGATTTATATCTAGGTTCTCTAGTTTTCCCCAGGAATGTCATGAAGAATTGCTTTGGCCAAATCAGTTCCTAATCCAGGCCCATGCATGGTGTGTGATTAAGACATAAAGGCAGGAGGCTGGGGATTTAACTCAGTGGTGCCACCACCTGCCCCTCTCAAGCTCAAGGTCCTGAGTTCTATCCCCAGTACCAAAAAAAAAAAAAAAAAAAAAAAAAAAAAAGTAAGGGACAAAAGTTCCTTAAATATTTTTCAATCCAAACCAATCACTTGTTTCATCCATGGTAAAAAGACTGAGCTAACTGTTCTAGAGAATTTCCCATCAAGATTTGTCTGTTTATTTACAGTGCAAACTGGAAGTTAGATGTAAAAGATGGACTAAATTCAAGTAAAAAAAGATTCTTTTTTGGCAAAGATAAATATTGTGTCCTTATTATTGTATCTCATCAGGAATCTCCTAAAACCTTAACTTAGAGCCTGTTGGTGGATTTTAGGGGTTAGTGAATCCCCTGAAATGGCATGTAAAATTGTGTGTGTTCGTGCATGTTTATTTCAAGGGAAGAAATTCTAGTTTGATCTGTTCCTTCAGTACTTGGAAAGACTGGTGGGAGGCAGGGTGAGCAGAGTTTGGTTATTTCTTAGAGTGCTGTTGAGTCGTCTTCTTCGCCTCAGTTTAGAAATGGTGGTCGTCACCATCATCATCATCATCATCTGGAGACAGGGGCTTTTATGTTGCCCAGTGTTCCAGAGTCATGTTCTCTACTGTAAATCATCCTGCTCTTGGTGCAAGAGGTAGGAAGGAGGAGGAGTTGGTTAGAGCTAGATGGAGGCAGAACATCACACCTAACCCCTTCTCTCCCACCCAGTGTGATCTCCCCTGCTGGCCAAGGGAACGCTGGTCTGTGAATGTGGCTATCAGATTAATATGTGCTTTTGATTATTCTTTTCTTAGTAAAGAGGATTTGACTTTAAAGACTTTAAATCTTGGGCTTTGGCTATTAGGTCTGAACCTGAAGCTGCAGTCAATTTTAGAAGACTCTTTTTTGGGATCAGCCACTCCATTATGTGGGTCTCCCAGAACCCAGAACATTAGGAAGAATGGGAGAGTTTTGGAAATGAAAGTGACTTCAGTGGTGCTGTGGTGTTTCTATTTCAGGAGTACGATTGGCCTTAGTTTCTGTTTAGCTTTTACTCTGGTAGCAGCCACTAGAGGTACTGAGGTCTGATTAGGATAATACAGGTGAGTGTGTTGCATTTCAAGAGAAAGACGAAGAGTGTTATTTCATTCCCTCCTAATTTTTATTAAAAAGTCTCATGTAAACTAACGTCACTTAGGCATGGTGGTGTATACTTATACTCTCAGCATTCAAGAGACTTAGGGGAATGGGCATGAGTTCAGGGTCTGCCTGGGCTGCATAGCGAATTCAAGGCCAGTCTGATAAACCAAACAACAACAAATTAACCTCATTTAGTAACTGAAATTCTCTAATTAGAGCATAAAAAAATACAGTTAAGTTCTAAGTGAATTGTTTGCCACTGTTTACCCGATTCTCTTTGTCTCTGATGGCTCACCTTGTGTACACTGGCACTGCTATAGAGTTTAGGTATCAGTGTACCCGGGATTTGGCTTGGTACCACCACCTACCTTGCAAGCACAAGGTCCTGAGTTTGATTCCTGGTACAAGGAAAAAAAAATTTTTTTTAGGTATCAGTGACTTCATTATCACATCTGTGCTCTTATGTCCCTAGTAAATGTCTCTTACTAAAGACTAAGCCAGCAGCACTTGCTTGACCTCAGCAATCTGAACCTCTGGTCTTTTTCTTTCCTCCTTGGGAACTACTCCATTGCCATTTGAAAGCTGTGTCTGTACCTGTTTCTATCTGTTCCTGTTCATAAGGGTGTCTTTGCTGAGTGAATCCTGCATTCTAGTTTCATCTTCAGTTTTTAATACATTTAAATAAAATCATTATTATTCTTCCCCTTTTTAATATGCAAGATAAACTCAGATAAACTCAGACTCTCAAAATATAGACATAAGATGATAAAGTCTCAAAAGGAGGCAAAAAAAATCCGTAATTGGTTCTTTTTTGATTTCTTAGGCAGTGGTTGTAAGTTCTCATGAAGTGGTGAAAAAGAATAAAGGAACAAATTAAAGAAGGATGTCCGTTCTCAAGGAGAAGAGGCAGTTATAAAGCACAGGTGAAGCGGAACCTCTTGGACCACATCTATAATCCCAGCACTCTGGGGGCGCTAAGGCAGGAGGACAGCAAGTCCAGCCAGCCTGGGTAACTTAGCAACTTAAGGAGACCCATTCTCAATATTAAAAGAAAGAAAAAGGGCTGGGGGAATATAGCTTAGTGTGAAGGCCCTGGGCTCAGTCTCTAGTACTGCAAAAGTAACAGGTGAAACAGCATTAGCCAGGTTCCTTAACAGAAACCTCCTTTTGGGAGGAAATTTTACAGGTCTAGTTTTCTCACTCTAGGGCTAATTAAGATATGACCTCTTTTCTCTTCTCCTGGTTGCTTATCTAAGAGAAAGGCTCACTTTTTATTTCTCTGTGGTTGTCTGCGCCCCAGGCCTCTTCCTCATCTCCTGGCTTGGATGTCCCATCTTTGCTGTCAGCGCACCCCTCCCAGCTGGAGAGTGTCTGTGTGTTGATCAGGACTCTGTTTTGTAGGTGGCAGACACCTTTGTGTTCCTTGCTGAGCTGCCTGAGCCTCAACATCTTGTTCCTCACATTGAATGAGGGTAAGAACTGCTTTCAAGGCTGGTGGGTTTTTGTGACTGATTGGTGGAGGAATACTGCAATACTGCTGTGTGTGCAAGAGCCCCTCCTCTTGCCCTGGGTTAGTTTCTCTCTGTGTCTGCTTGGAGTCAGAACACAGTCTCTGAAGGGATGATGCAGGCTGAGCTGCTGGGGCAACCAAGGGCAAACTATTTAACCCATTTGTTGATGCCTAACTTTCTTCTTTAAAAGAAAGATAATAATGCTTTTCTCATAGGGTACATGTGAGGAAGGAGATAGTCTGTGTGTAGCACTTTGTACAGTGCCTGGCATAATAGAATCAACAGCCAGTACATTGTAGCTGCTATTATTGTTATTATTGTTTCCTTCTTAACTGATTACTAATGGATTGACTTTTATCCATTGTGCTTTTCTAGCTCATTCTGGGGTCATCTGGAGACATGACATGGGGTAAAGGTACTAAAGGATGAGCTGAGAAGGCATTTTTTTTTCCGGTTTCATTGTTATTTCTTATCCAGCAAATGAGCCTTGGGTTCTGCCCAGCAGTCCCAGCAGTGAGGAGAGGCCTGAAGCCTTTGAGAGAGACATATGAATGTAGGAATGTAGGTCCTAGGTGGTGATGTCTCCAGCAGCCACAGTGTTTGCTGTGACTGAACCCTTTCCCTGGTCAGAACTGGCAGATGATGCCAGAAAAAAACCAGCCCCTTTAGGGGAATGAGTAAAGGGGCAGGGACAGAATGTTCTGAGGAGCTAATCCTTTGTATATGTATTCTTTCTTGTAGTGAACACATTTTCCAAAGTCTCCTTTTTTCTCTCTGGAGATAATGGACTCAGGGTTAAAAATAAACCCAGTTCCTACAAGATTTCATTCTTTTTCTTAGATAGACTCATCTTTGATCAAAACTTCCTAGGATGTTATATTTCCAAAGTAAATCAGTTCCTATGGTAGGTATTGAACAAGCATTTACTGTGGGCCTGGTGCTCCTTAGCTTGCTGTTGGGATAGCAAGTAATTTTGGCCTCTGTATTTCTCAATCCACAGTGTCCTATGGTACCCTCAAAGCTAAAGGAAAGACTCTGTCTGTCCTCATGGCTCAAAGATCTGAATGGTAGTTATTGTGAACTTGCAGCAGTGAGACTCCAGGCATGAGCTGCCTACTGTGTGCTAGCAGCATTTTTTAATGTATTAGAGGGCCAGAGATGTAGCTCAGTGGTGCCAAACCTGCCTGGTAAGTGCAAGGTCCTGAGTTCAATTCCCAGTACCAAAAAACAAACAAACAAACAAACAAACAAAAAAAACCCAACAACTCAACAGTAACAACAAGAACCAGCTAGAGGCAGGCATGGTGACACATTCCTGTAATCCCAGCTCTTGGGAGGCTGAGGGAGGAGGATTGCTATAAGTTTGAGGACAGTGTGGGCTACCTAGTGAGTTCAAGGCCAGCCTAAACAACGTAGTAAAACCCTATCTCAAAACAAAACAAAAAACAACCAAAAACAAAAGTCCCCAAAACAAAATAAGCAAGAGCTACATCAGTGACTGGACAGAGTGCAGTTCTCAAGAGCTTATATTAGTGGAAGAGACACTAGCTTATAAGGAAAGTCAAAGCTTGGATAAGGGGGCTGATGGGTGGGCTAAGACACCAGGTCTTACTGGGTGACCAGGAAAGGCTGCTTAAGCAGAGTCCTGGTGGAGGCAAGGGAGCAAGCGAGTGGACATGGTGGGTAGGCTTGTAGGCCTTGCTTACCTGTTCTACATACAGTGTTCTTGATCCCATAGGTGCTTGGTACTCAGTGGGTGCCTTGATGATTTCAGCGCCCGCCCTGCTGGGCTACCTTCAGGAGGTTTGCCGGGCACGGCTTCCAGAGTCTGAGTTGATGCGGAAGAAATATCACAGCATAAGGCAGGAAGACCTGCAGAAAGTTCGCCTTTCCCGCCCGGAAGCCATGGCTGAGGTGAAGAGCTTGTGAGTATGGACAAGAGGAAAGGGGATGGGAGCAAGCTGAATTCAAGAATAGCAGCAGCCACCACACTAAGTGCTTGCTGAGTGCACAAGGGACTGTATTGGGTGAACCACAGATGTTACTTCATTTAATCTTTCTAACAGTTCTGGGCAGTGGCTCCTATTATTATCCTCCACTTAGGGGTGAAAAAAAGAGTTAGAAAGTGACCAAGCTGGGTTGAGACTCCATATCCAGCTGACCTCATAGCTGTGCTCTTTCTCCTAAAGAGATGGTCTGGAGTCTTTAAGCATGCACCTGCAGGAGCCACTGTCTGGGTTCAAATCCCAGCTCTTCCACATATGTAGCATCGGACAAGTCACTTAGCTTCCCTACACCTGAGATTTATCATCTGTTAAATGAGACGAGGATAGGGCTCACTCACAGGGTGCTTGGGAAGGTTGCTTGTTTGCTTGGTACTCAGGAAGTGCTTAGTAAATGTTAGTCATCATTGCTGAATTTTTGGAGAAACTTCCAAAACCTGACAGAGTTGGTATTTTGAGGAAGTGTCCTAAGACTGTTGAATAATAATAATATGGGCCGGGGATTTAGCTCAGTGGTTCAGTGGCCTGCCTTGCAAGCGCAAGGACCCGAGTTCAATCCCCGGTACCAAAAAAAAAAAAACTGGGGATTGAACTCGGGTCCTTGGGCTTGCAAGGCGGGTGGCAGAACCACTGAGCTAAATCCCCCGCCTTACTGTTGAATAATAATAACTGTGACTACTTGAGAGGCGCTGTGTAGGATTTTGCTGTAACGGTGGGAGTAAAAGTAACAAGTGCTTGGGTCCTGCCCAGAAATTCTGAGTCATCAGGAGTGGGTCCTTAATATCTATTTTTTGTTTGTTTTTGTTTTTTAAAACGCTTTAATTTCTAGGGCACACAGAAAAATTGAGCAGGAAGCTCAGAGAATTCCCATATCCTCCTCTTCCTTCTACCACAGTCACCGGAAGTTTAGCATCTTCCACCACAGGGTTCATTTGTTACAGTTAGTGAACCTACATTAAGACATGATCTTCATGCCGTGTCCTTCGTCTACCTGAGGGCTCCCTGTTGGCCTTGTGCATTCTGTGTGTTTTGACAAATGGAAAATGACATATATCCATTGTATCATACAGAGTACTTTCACTATCCTCAAAATCTTAAAAAATTTCATGAATTTGCATGTCATCCTTGGGCAGGGGCCACACCAATCTTCCCTTCTAATTCCAATGTTAGTATATACACTGTTGAAATGAAGACTCAGTATCTTTTTTTTTTTTAATTTAAAGTTTGAAATTTTAAATTTACAGAAGAGCAAGAATGTAGTTCCTATATTCCCTTTACCCAGCTAGAACAGTTATTCTCTTGTACATTCACTGTCCTGCAATCAGAATTAGAAAATTTAACATAACATTAACATTAGTACTATTATATTTATGTATATTTCATAGTCACATTATAACAATTCTATTAATAAAGTTCTTTTTTCCCTCTCCTTGTCCTAGAATCATACCCAGAGCTTTAGACATGCTATGCATGTGCTCTACCACTGATCTATACCCAGCCCTTTATTAATAAAGTTCTTTATGTCAGTTTCCCCTCTACCAGGATCTAGTGTGGGATCACACATTATGTTGGGTATTTTGTTTTATGTTTGGCAGGATGGGGATGGAACCTGGGGCCTTGCCTTGGCTCTACTGAGTGTATCCTTATCCCTTAACATTTAGCTTTTATGTCTCTTTAGTCTCCTTTAATCTGGAGCAGCTCTTCAGTCTGTGTTTCTTATGACCTTGACATATTTAATACAGTTTTTTATCTCGTAGAAGCTCCCTCAATTTTGTTTGTGTGGTTCCTCCTGATTAGATTTGGATTATGCATTTTTGGCAGGACTGTGACAAGTGATGTGTTGTCGCTGCTTCCATATCATGGGCACATGATGTCAAGAAATACTAACTTTGGGTCGGGGATTTAGCTCAGCGGTGCTGCTGCCTGTCTGTCAAGCACAAGGTCCTGAGTTCGATCCCTGGTACCAAAAAAAAAAAAAAATGATCACCTGCTTAAGGTTTCTCCATTGTAAATTATCATTTTAATTTTCATTGTTAGTAATCTGAGGGGAGATACTTTAAGACTATGTATATTTTGTTCCTTATCAGACATTTCACTAACTGCTTTATTTTTATTTATTTTTTAAAAATAGGAGCTCATTGTGTTTCAGGCTGCCCTTGAACTCACTATGTAGCCCATTTGGCCTCAAACTCACCATCTTCTTTCCTTAGCCTTCCAGAGTGCAGGGATTGCAGGCGTGTGCCCCTTGCCTGATTCACCCACTGCTTTAAAAACCTTTGGTGGGTCTTGCCTTAACACATTCATGATGGGGCTGTAGTGCATATGTCCTTGCTGTTGGGCAGCTTGAATCACTGGCACCATAGGTGTGCCTGTCCCATTGTGTTGCTTGTACAAATAGATCTAATCATGTACATTGGTCTTTTTACTGATAAAATTAATAAAAAGCCACCCAGTGGGACAGTCATGCCTG
>NW_022900920.1:2441579-2454157 GCF_012274545.1 Fukomys damarensis
GTTTGATTAGCTGGTTTTGCTGGTTTATTAACTGAGGTCAGGGCTAGTTTTTACCTGGACATCTGTATAAGTTGGCTCAAACTGGTTTCCTTATGAGCTTGTGAATTTCTGATCTTGTTTTCCTCTGTCATTTAGGTTCTATGGAGTGCTTCTGGGCACAGTGTGTATGCTGTATCTGCTGCCACTCTGTTGGGTACTCACCCTTTTAAATAGCACGCTCTTTCTGGGGAATGTGGAGTTTTTCAGAGGTAAGTCCTGAGGAGCCTGACAGCTGAAGCCCAGGCTGGCTCTGAAGGCCAGTTTAGGCTCCCCGTTCTCTCTGTCAAGCTAATCTTCTCTTTGCTGTGCCTTCCATGAGAGGGCAGCACTACACTGGGCTCTCTGTGGAAGGCTGTCTTTTGTCTCTGAGATGTTAGGTGAGGCTTACATCTCATAGGGGAGACTCCCACAGGGAGGTCCCTTCTGTTCTGAAGGCAGGGAAAATCACTGCTTACAGATACGCTGGTTTTGTGGGGATGAGGGAAAGGTGTTTTCTTTTTCTTTTTTTTTTTTTTTTGGGACGGGCTCTCACTACGTAGTTGAGACTGACCTGGAACTCACTATATAGCCCAGGCTGGTCTCAAAATCACCGTGATCCTCCTGCCTCAGTCTCCCAAGTGCTGGGATTACAGGTGTGCGCCACCACGCCCGGCCTGGAAAGGTGTTTTCTTAAAGCTGTCACCTGTCCCCCAGGCTGCAGTCACCTAGAGTTTTGTGATCTCGTGGCACCTGCCTGATCTCATTTCTTTGTGATTCCCCAGTACCCGCCTGCCATCTGGCTTCTGAAGCACTGAGGCAGTCTGGAGTGGCCCTGACTGACATGGTAGAGGCTTGGGTCTGTGCGTGTGCTTGGGTGGTGCTATATTTGTTTAATGGTAATAATAGATAGAAGTCATAATGGAATCTCTAGCAATCTGGGGTAGGAGGTGGTATCTCTGTTTTGTTTATGAGGTTTAGATTAGGTGACTTGCTCAGTTAGGAAGCCAGCTCTTCCCTGTAGCAGAGGGTGTGTTGCTGGAGGAAGCGGCCAGTCAGTTTTAGAAGTGGACATCCCCAGAGTGCTACTTATTCTCTTTTGTGTCTGTCCCACCCTTTTCTCCTTGCCCTGGGAAGTGGTATCTGAGTACAGGGCATCTCTGCAGCGGCGGATGAACCCTAAGCAGGAAGAATGTACCTTTGAAAGCCCACTACTACTGGATGCTGAGGGGAAGGGTGCTCTGCTGGACAGTACACCGGCCCCCACACCCACTGAGGTGAGTACCTGAACCATCAGCAAGAGCTGGCTGTGGGCAGGTGGGGGTCTTCCTCTGACCAGCTTGTTCATACTGCATAGCTCCCAGATTGGTCTCTGTCCTGCTTCTTCCCAAACCTGATCTCTTGTGAAGTGCTCAGTAATAGTAAGTTTAATAAAAACAGCTGCCCTGTGTGTTATTGAGTGCTTATTCTGTGTTGGATGCCTGTTGTGCCTTAGAGATAACTTTACTGAGGTTATATTGAGAATGAGAATGAGATTATTCTGAATGGCAGAGGGTGAGGCACAGAATGGCTTCTTAGGCCTCAAAGCTAGTAAGGGAGGCACTAGGTCTCAGACCAGGCCCTGCAGTTCCAGAGCCCTGCTCTTGGCCAGTGGTATACCCATCACCCTGGCCCTGCAGGGTTAGAGATTGCTCTCTTTCCTGTGACTTCCTTTTTTCTTGCAGTTGTGCCATTTCCTCTGGGGCAGGAACAGGTATTTTGGGAGCCTGGGTGCTGGCTCAGGGGAGGTGGCCCTGTATTGTGGGAAGCAGGGCTGCCATTCCTCTCCTTCTGTCATAGAATCTTTCCTCCCAGGACCTTACGCCAGGCAGTGTGGAGGAGGCTGAGGAGGCTGAGCCAGATGAAGAATTCAAAGATGCCATTGAGGTGGGTGGCCCTTTCCCACTACTGGGTGCCAGGGCAGAGGTTGGGTGGTTTTGTTATTGTTGTTTTTTCTTAATTCTCTTACATCCAAATGGAAATCCAAAACTTGACCTATGCTGGATAGAACTTACTGGTGGAAAGAGTACCATTGACCATCTAATTAACACGTTCCCACCGGCTTGAACTGTCAGGCAACTTAACCACCAATGATTTAAGTGGCAGGAATGTAACATGTTCAAATCCGAGTTGCCATACAGTAGGCCATATGAATATGGCTTCGTCATGGATGTGTTAAATGTGCTGGGTGGTCAGGGCAAGCAGGGCTCTGAAAGCCCCTGAGAAATGGCCTGCTCTGTGGAGTTGTGTGTCTTCTCACCTTTGCTGCAAACACTGGGCTCAGTGCCTTTGATACAGGAAGGCAGATTTAGAGGAAGCTGCTACTATGCGTTTCTTTTAGTAGAGTTCTGTAAGATGTCCCTTTGGGAGTCTGGAAAAAGTGGTTCTATGGCCAAGTGCTAGGTCAGGGAAAGTTTAACACAATTTAATATGATTCTGATAGTTTGCAGAAATGTTTGATTTTGCTTGCAAAGTTAAAAAATTTATTTTGAGTCAGTGCTCAGAAATGGGGAAATTTTAGTGAGAATTCTATGTTTTTGGGTTCTCTTGTCTGCAGGTCTGCAGCAGTGAGTGTAACTAAGGCCCCACCTGCTACTTTAGACCAGTCACACTCTGCAGTTACACATATCCCCAGCACTCCCTGTCTTCCGTGATCTCTGAGGCCTAGTGACAGTTGCTACTTATTACCACGTTTGCACTGTTGCTTTCCTTAGAGTAGAAATAATTTTTTCCGCATGTCTTTGTAAAGTGGGAAATTGAGGTGTAAGCCGTGAGGCTCTTGTGAATTTTTACCAGGCCCATGGCTTACACTTGGCTCGCTCTACTCTTTCGTGAGCCCCATTTTGTGAGTGTTTAACTTTTGACTGCTGCAAGCTTTCTCCAGGACTGAAACATTCTCGGCTGTGAATCTGGAGGTGGTGGAGATAAGTCTAATAGGTACTTTTAAGTGAGGAACACATTTTTTATCTTGATGCAGTTCACAATTATGTATCCCTGTAAAATACATAAAATTTCAGTGGAACACAGTTTCCTGAAAGACATTGTAAGGGATATTTTCCTTCCTTATGTTTTGTTCTATTTGAATAATGACCCCATGTGAAAAAAAAAAAGTAGCATATAGGTTTCTCCAGACTTCACCACTGGGCTCCTACGGGGGAGGGCGTCTGTTAAGCTCACTTCTGGGAAGTGCTCAGAGTGCTGAGTTTCCTTTTGCTTGGAGTCCCCCCCACCTTGAAGCACCTTCTTTCTCCTGCTATCTCTTGTTCTG
Source organism: Fukomys damarensis (assembly GCF_012274545.1). Lineage (NCBI taxonomy): Eukaryota > Metazoa > Chordata > Mammalia > Rodentia > Bathyergidae > Fukomys > Fukomys damarensis. The sequence continues at coordinate 2,444,902 of NW_022900920.1, forward strand.
TGTTTTTTCCCTTTCTACTCTGCACCTTGGGAGGCAGGAGACCCACTTGGTGGTGCTGGTAAGTTGGAGTGCTGGTGAGGCGGGCAGGGGCTGGACTGGCAGGGGGAGAGTGACTGGTCCAGCTGTGCTGCACCTCGTGGGGTCTGCTCTGGCCAGGTGCTTCTGCATGCATGTCCTAGGCCTTCCAAGAGGGAAGCAGGACTGGAATGAGCTGTTCCCACAGGAGGATGATGAGGGCACCCCATGCCCAGCAGAAGATGAGCTGGCCCTACAGGACAATGGGTTCCTGAGCAAGAATGAGGTGTTGCGCATCAAGGTGTCCCGGCTCACAGAGCGGCTCCGCAAGCGTTATCCTACCAACAACTTTGGTATGGATGTGGAAGTGTGGGGTTGGGGTGGGGTGGTCAGAAGGGACTTGATGGGACTATTGCTGGGGTGGAGGGCACATTGGCCACAGGGGTAGAGATTAGGAATTGTGGGTACTGATTTGTCATACGATCAAGGACGAAAGAGAAACCAGTAAATATCCAGTGGGAGAGTTGAAGGAATGATGTGGGCTTCTTGTCCCTGTCTTCTTATTGAATATTAGCTCTTGGGAAGACAAAGAACTGTTTTTGAACTGCCATCCTAGGACTACTGACAGCAAGGTGGTGCAGCAGACTGGCTAAGAGCAGTGGAGCCTGACTGCTTGATAGAAATTCTCCTGGGGTCGAGTATCCTTGAGCAAATTATTTCCTGTCCTTGTGTCTCAGTTTCTCTTCCGTAAAAGAGGTAGTAGTTCTTGTAGGATTGTTCTAGGTGTCACAGTACTTGTGAAGGGCTAGCACAGGGCCCAGCTGGTTTGTCAGTAGTGCTTAATAAGTGGGTATCATTAATATGGGAGGCTCTGGCCCATCCAGTAAGTTTCTGGGAGCCTGTCTTGATTTTTCTGATCCAGCTAGAAAGAAATTGGAGTAAATAGTATCTTCTATGGACATGATAAGGCCTTGTTACTTCTCTCAGCCGAATTTGTAGCTTGGCCAATTGTTAATGTTACTGGGGCAGCGTGGAGGAGAGTGGACTCGCCTGTGAGCACAGTTTGGAGACCTGGCTCGGAGCAAGAGTTGCTACTTATTACCGTCATGGATGTGTTAAACGTGCTGGTGGTCAGGGCAAGCAGGGCTTGATAAAAGCTTGAGCATTGCCAGATAAAATCATGGTGGAAGCCTAGAGTAGTTGGTGACCTGGAAGCTGCCTTGTACTGTGTGTTCTGCCATGCGATAAGTTCTAGGTATGTGTCTGGGGTTTATGGTAAGGAATTTGATCCTGGTCTTAGGGTCAGCCCCTCGTGTCTATAATAAGCAGGCCAATTGTTTTCTTAGGATTAGAGATCCTAGACCTGCTATTTCCTTGCTGTGTGAATGTCCTCAGCATTTTGGTTCCTTTTTCATTTATGTTGCCAGTGACTTCTGTAGAGCCTCTGTGAGCTCATCGTACTTGTACATATGTGAGCTTGGACCTTGTCGTAGATATGACAGGAGGCAGTTTTATTATGTCCAGAAGCAGCCAGGTTCCAGAAGTCCTAAGGGACACTACAAAAGAATGAATGATGATGTGTTTATATTTATGCATTTCAAGTAAAGGCACTTAGATATTCCCATTTTACAGATAAGTAACCTGCGGTAAAAAGAGTGATTTGCCCAAAGACTTTGCTAGTAAATGGTAGAGCTGGGCCTAAAGTCCAGGACATCTGATTTGGCTCCTGTTCTTTGTACCTCACTCTCCTATTTTCATTTGCTTTGATGTCTTAGTTACTTTCTAGTTGCTGAGACACAATACCTAACACCCACAGCTTAAAAGAGGAGAGGTTTATTTTGGCTCACATTTCAGTCCATAGTTGTCTGGCTCCAAGGCAGGATGGAATGGCACAGGGACATGGAAAAGGAGAGCTGCTCAAGGCATGGAAGACAGGAAGCAGAGAGAGATTTAAGGGAGGAGCTGAGCTGGGAGATAAACCCTTTAGACCACCCCAGAGTAATCTGCCTCTTCTGACCAAACAAGTCAGCGTAAGCTCCATAACTGAGTCACTTCCAAAAGCCCTGCCTATGAGTGCTTGAGGCTCTTGGGTAACATCTAGATGAAAACTGTAACACCTGGTGTCTGAAGGTGTCCCTGTTTTATGTCTGTCCCATTTCTGAATTTGGCTTTTAGTTTGGAAATTCCCTGCCAGGATGCACAATAGCCTATCTGGTTCCTTCAAGAATGGCAAGGGCAGAACATGCTTCTTTCCCTAAGGTGCTCTTTGCTCCTCATCCTTCAGGCTCTTAACTTTTCATCCCTTGAGATGTTCTTGCACTCTTTGTTTCAAGGGAAGGGTAGGTAGGTGGCTTTGGGGGCTGCCTTTGTTTGGGTTGCTATAAGAAAATTTGCTACACTGGGTGGCTCATAAAAACAAATTTATTTCCTATCATTCTGGAGACTGAAAGTCCATGATCAAGTCACCAGTACAATGAGGGTCTGGTAAGGTCCTTTTTCCTAGTTGGTAGATGTTTCCTCCTTCTTGCTGCCTCATCAGATAGTAGGGTAGTTAAGGCAGTCCCTGGCATCTCTAAGGGGACCAGTCCCACCATAAGGATCTGGCCAGTCACCTCCCAGAGGCCTCACTTTGTAATACCATTGCTTGGGGATTAAGAGCCCATGTGTGAACCTTTGGGGGAACTCCAGCAGGGGCTCTTCCATTCTGGTTGTTGGTGATGAAAGGGCCCATTGGAAGAATGAAGACCAGTTACTCAGGAGCTTCTATGTGGCCTCTAAGTGTGTGAGTCCTGGTGATGAGTGCCCCCTCTGTCATGGAGGCTGCATGACCATTCCCCTGGTAGGCTCTGTACAGTGTTTGGCTCCTGCTACTCATTGTTCTCATGGCCTCATCACAGGGTAAATCAGGATGGGTGGGGCTTGGCCTTTGCTGAGAATGAGGGCAGAAAGAGTGAGCACACATTGGAGGGATAGGGTTGCTCCCCTCCTCTGTCTTCTGTCTGAGCTGATATCTGTCCCATAACCCTCCCTGGGTTCAGGCTTCTGTGTGAGTACCTGGTTGTTTTAGTGGGCCTGTGCCTGCTAGACGCTTGGCTCTGGCTCTCCATGTAGTTCAGAGCAATTCCTGGACATAGTAGCTCCATTGCCCTGTCCCATTGCTCTGCATCCTTGCTAAGAGGAGGCAGCGACAGGCTATCTTCCCTCAGTTCTTAGTATAGGGGCCAGAGTCTTGGAGCAGCCAGTTTCTACCACTGGGCATATCCTGTACTTTTCTCTCTTGACTTCTGCCAAGAGCCTTGACCTGAGCAACAGTCATGAGCATTTACCTCTAGTACCTTGGCCTCAGTCCTTCTGGCTCTAGCTGTTCTTTTCTCAATCCAAGGAAGCTTCTTTAGCAAGAAGTACAGGTGAGTCTGGTGGGAAGGAACCACTTGGAGCTGTCAGTATAGCTTTGGGGATGTGTGCAAAGGTGAGGCCGCCCTTTTACTTGACCAGACGTATAACCTGGGGGGCACAGTAGTGCTCCCTGAAGCTGATAGTTTCTCTGGCCAGATCATAGCAGGCCTTGGACCCCGGGTCCGGGAACCTCCTTCCCCATTCTCCATTCCTCCTCATACTAGCCTTGTCTTCTCCTAGCCATCTTCGAAGCTGCCATTGTGTGAAGTTTTGTCTTCTTGCCATTGCTGGTTATTTAGGCAGGATCGTTCTCCTGGCTGTCTTCCCCCATCTTGCTTGCTGCTCACAGTGCTTGAGCATTTGACCTTTGTGTCTTCTTGGAAAGTGCCTGGTTCCAGGCTTTTTCTCTTAGAATTCTTTGACAGAAAGTAGGAGCCTGCATTTCTAGGAGGCATTTATGTGTACCTTATGGGTAGAATATTTATGAGTTGCTCAGAAGGAGTCAAGTCGGACAGATTTCGTTTCTGGATGCTGTTGTCTGGTCCTTGTCAGCCTAGCTGGGTTCCAGGGAGTAGATTCCCTGGCTGCTCTTTGATTTCTGCTGAACCTGTGAGTGGGCCGCTGGGAGCAGGCAGGGACTAGAGCCATGCATGGCCTGGGGACTGCAGTTCCCAGGAGCCATCTGTTGTCCCTTCTGGCTCTGTATCTGGTCTCTGCTTCCTTATTTACTGTACCCAGCTGAGGAGCTGGGCTGGGCTGATAACCCTAGTGCCCCATTTAGAAAAGCCAGAAGCAGGTGCGGGTCAAGACTGAGCTGCTGCCTCTATTTCTCAGGGAACTGTACAGGCTGTTCTGCTACCTTCTCAGTGCTGAAGAAGCGGGTAAGTCTCTTTGAAGTTATATTTGTTGGGAGCAGTGTGCTTGTGAGTTGGGGTGTTGGGGAGTTGAAGGGCGTCATTGATGAAGTTTAACTCCTCAGGTAACATGGGGCCTGGCACCTGTGGTTTGCTCAAGCAAGTATATGTCTTACCCACGTGTCTGCCTCCACCAGCCTTCCATGTAGTGTTCATCTATTCTGTTCCACCTCGGCACTTCCCAGGCCCAATTTCCCTGGGTGGGATTGGCCAGTGGAAAGGAGGGAGGTGCTGGGGCTCCAGGTACCTGAGTTAGGGGCTTCATCCGACATTAACTTTGGCTCTTGTCTGCAGCGGAGCTGCAGTAACTGTGGAAACAGCTTCTGCTCTCGGTGCTGCTCCTTCAAGGTGCCCAAGTCCTCCATGGGGGCCACAGGTGAGTGGTGCTGGCGGTGCATCGAGGCTTGGCTGCTTTGTGTCCCTCAGGGGAGGCCACATTGTAGAAAGGAGTGAGGGCCCTAGACCAAGGGCTACAGTAAACAGGTCCATCCTGTTTAACAGTAAAAACAAGCATTTGATGAGTGCAAAGAATTGCACTAGGAATTAGGAAACATGATAGCAAGATCAGTACCTGTGACAGCTTCCGAAAGTTAACAGACAGTGCATTAGCAATTCCCTGAGGCTCACCTCTGCCTTTCCCAGACCTCACCACAGTCCTCAGTTTGGTGACATTTAGACAAGAATTTTAAATAATTACTTTTCTTTATGAAGGGTATGTATACTCTTTGTTAGTAAAACATATAGGTGAACAAAAGGAAGGAAAACACTCTTCATGTATTTCAGAGTCAGTAGTTGGGTGTGGGTCCTGCCTGCCTCCAGCATGCACGTAGGGTGAATTGCATGCACATGTTCCTGAAAAATGTGATCACAGTTCACTTACTACTTTGTGATATGGCAGTAAATTCAAGTTTTTTTCTTTTCTGATCTCGCAAGTAACACATGCTTATTAACTAGAAAATTTGGAAATTACTATACAGAAGAAGGAAGACAAAAATAATCCTGTAATCTTACCACCCAGAGATAACCATTGTTAAAGTGTTAGGAGAAAATTTCCTCTGGTATTTTATTTACAAAACACTTTAAAGATGTTCTGATGGTGCCGAGAGAATTTCTAACCCTGGGAACCCCTGGGAACACCTAGCACCACTTGCAGTTCCCCTGGAAGGTGTGTCTGAGAGCTAGCTAGCGAGCTGGCTCAGGGAGGGCATGGCCTAGGTGGTGGGTGGTCTCTTTGGGTCTTTTGGGAGGGTGGTTCTAGTACTTGTGGCTATGAGCCGAGGGCATAAAGAAGTGTCTTACCAAGTTCTTCCTTTTCAGCCCCTGAAGCCCAGAGAGAGACTGTGTTTGTGTGTGCCTCATGTAACCAGACCTTGAGCAAGTGAGAAGAGGCCAGGCTCCAACCGGCATCAGTCCTGGGGCCAACAGTAGAGCTCCTCTCCCACCCACCCGTGGACCCTCTGGCTTGTACTGGGCAAATGTGGCCTGAATGCTTTGTAGGCTTCCCCTTCCTTCCTGTATTTTCAGCCAGGCTGGCAGTGCTGTGTTCAGAGCTCAAGGGAGTGGTGCCCCTAGACAGTCTTGTTTGCTTTGCTCTGCCCCAGGTTAGTTAAGTGGACTCAGGGCTGGTCAGGGAGGTGGGCCTGGCTCAGCTGAGCTGTGATGATTAGGACCAATGTGGCCAGGCCTGGAGATCCAGCAGACCAGAGCTTGGGAAAAATTCTTCCCTGCTGAGCATGGGGCTGGGTCCCTCAGCCTGAGAGCCTGGAAGACAGTTTGGGGATGCCACACCTAGCTGTGCTGTTTGAATGTCCCTCCTCCAGGTACCAGGGGATTGGATCACTTCCCTATCAGAGGGTGTGTGCAGGGATTACCAGATTGTTCTGGAAGCAGGTCTGGAGTTCTCAGGTTCCTTCAGAGGAGAGCAGTGCACAGAGAGCTCATGGAGTCCTCTAGTATGTGTGGGTCACAGCATGGGGACGCTGTCCTGCAAGTGGACTTGCGTGATGCCCTGGAGTCCTCAGCTTCACCTGGGTGGCTGAAGGGTACTCAGATCACTCTTGCTCCCCTACCCAAGCACAGGGAAAACTTCCTCTGGTCTAGTGCCACCTCTCCCTTCCCTATCCTTTGTCCCTTGGAGTGTGAAGTCAGGTGAGCAGAGCAGAGGTCCAGAAGCCCTTGACCTAGAGGGTGTTGTTGGGTTGGATCCTAGATTTCATGTCTGTTCCCTGGAGGACAGTCTCAGTTACAAGATAAGTCCACTTGGGGTCTCGATCTTTCTGGCAATTTTATATTTCCTTCTGGATGTTGAGGGGCCTAGCATCTCTCCCAAAGCCATGAACTGGCTCAGCACGCACCCCCACTCCCAGCTGCCCTGCCTTCTCAGAGTATTTATTTATTTATTTAATGGTTCCTGGGAACATACAGCACGGGGATGGGATGAAGAGGATCAGGGTCTTCTGCCCTGGAGTCATAGGCTGCCTGGGACCTCAAGTCATAAGTGGCTGAGGTGTTTCTACTCCCTGAGCATGGACTTGAGGCAGGTGGGAGGACAAGCAGCCCACCCTAGGCCTGCTTTCTTGCCATGCTAAGCTGTTTCGTGAGGGTTTGGCCGCTGGGCCTGGTCCAAGTCAGGCAAAGAATCAGGCTTGGGAGAAAGGGCAGGCCTCGGTGTCGCCAGTTTGCTCTGTTAGGAGATGAGGGTTAAGTTTTCTATGTTTATTTACACTGGAGAGGAGTGAAAGGATCTCTGTGTATGGAAAATTATCAATAAAAGGCTTCAAGCTTCTTATATTGCCTCTTGTTGCACCGAACTCCTTAGGGCTGGAGGACCTGATCTCCCTAGCACCGCCCTCACCTGCAGACTGGCTGGGGGTGGGGTGTGGGCTTTGAGCACCGTTGGTGGTGGGGATGTGGGAGCAGCCTGGTCTGGGTGTGACCTTGGGTTGAGAGAAGGAAAGCTGTACCTTGCACACAGGGTTCAGCACATGCTGGTCAGATTGACTGGAGGCTCTGTCTTGTGACCTAACTCTGAAGGCCTGGGATTAGAGTTGGGACCAGAAGTTGGTAAATGCTAAACAACGTGGGCTTTAGAATGAAATGACCGTAGTAAACCCTGATAAAGCCAAAAAGGGTTAGTGCTCTTTCAGGCTGAGAGCCAGGAGGTAGGATTGGCTGTGTGGTGGGAGATATGAGCAGGCTTTGAGAGCTGGGTTGGTTGGGTGTTCTCTGGGTATCAGGTGCTGTGGTGAGCACCTTATATTTTCTTAATGACCACAACAAGCCAGTAAGGTTGGCACTGGTCTCCGCAGAGTAGAAACTGAGAGCACCCAGCACCCAGCAGCTACAGCAGAAGTAGATGCCTGCTGTGGTCCAGCTCCACACTCAGCTCCGTTGTGCCTTGGCCTGGAGCAGTGCCTCCAGTCTTCCTGTTCTGCTTCTCTCATCTGTAGAGTGGGCATGACCACGATGCTGGCTTTGTTGGGCTGCTGTTTAAATTCAGTCTGCTTGAGGCATAATGCACAGCCCTGACGTATAGTAGATACTCAGTAAACAGTAACTCAGTGCTGCTATCCCAATAACCTTTGAGTGGAGAACAGACACCTCTGCCTGCCTAGCTTAGAACAGTAATTTGTTTTCCTTTTAAGTCAGAGAATAACTTTAGATATTTTTCAGAGAAGAAAGTTCGGGAGGGCTATGAGTTTGGAAAAGCAGTGTCAATATTATTTTATTTTGGAGAATGGAAACAGTGCCTAATGTTGATGAAGTGCCAGTAACAGGAGGAATTTGGGGAAGGCTGTGCTTGCAGCCAGTGGGTTTCAGAGATGAGAGAAACATGGGTGGTCAGCAACCTCAGAGAAGGACGCTGAGTACCCCTGCCCAAGATGACAGCTCGAAAGCCACTACGAGGATGTGAACTGTATCTCAGGTCCTGGTCGAGGCCCCATAAGAGAAATTGGAGAAACATAGCATTCTGGGCAGTTACCTCTCTCTGTTCTACCTGCTCCCAATCAAACCAGGAGCTACCCACTGGGCTCGTAGGAGGGCCAGTCCCCTAAGCCCAGCTTTCCCCCTCTCCTCTTTCTCCAGCCCAGCCCCAGCCAAGAGGGCCCAGCCTTCAGCAGAACAGAGGCAGCCTTGTGATAGGAGCCCCCTGCCTCTCCCGGCTCCCCGCACCACCCCCCTTCTGCCTTGACACCCAGAGTGCAGCACATTCCATTCTCTGCACAGCTGGGGGCTAGAGGTTCTGGGTTCCCCTGGCTGCCAGCTTTCTCCCTGGCCCCAGCAGGGCCTACTGTCTGGGCTGGGACACTGGGTCCTAGCCACACACATTCCAGCAGCATCTGCCCCCGACCTTAGATTTCCCAAGTAGTGAACTTGAGTCAGGATTACAGCCCACTAAACAGTTGTGGGATGTGAGCTTCCTTTGTGGGGACTTGGGCTTGGTGCTGGCAGGGACGAGGAGAGGAGGGGTAGGGTGGGCCGTCTGGGAATCAGGGAAAAGGCCACTGGCTCCTCGGCCTCTGTCAGGCCCTGGCAGCAGGACTGGAGCAGGGCTCCCGAAATCTTCCGGGGAGGTGGGTCTGTGATGGAAGCATGGCTGTCTGCTCCCCCTGGGTTGTGCTCAGCTCTGCCTTTGCAGACTGATGTAGTGGTGAGGAGTGGGAAGTCAGATCCCACACCACTGTGCTCCTTAACTGGAGCCAACAGCTACTGTCTTTACAGTGCAGTCACTGCGAGGACTGTTGGGAAGCTTAAATTAGAACACAAGTGTTTAGGGTCTGCCACCTACCCATCATGGCCTTGATAAGTATTGGTTGCCAGTATCAGACAGCTCCCTAATACTGGCTTATCTACTAATAATTAGGATAGATAAGATGTGTACTGTAGGGTTTTCTTTTCTTTTCTTTTTTTTTTTTTTTTTTTTTTTTTGC
>NW_022900920.1:2454611-2462187 GCF_012274545.1 Fukomys damarensis
TTTTTGAGACAGAATCTTCCCATGTAGTTCAGGCTGGTTTTGAACTCACAATGTAGCCCTGGCTGACCTTAAACTCAGTGTAGCCCAGGCTAACCTCAGACTCAGAGTGATCCTCTTGCCTCAGTTTCCCAAGTGCTGGGACCACAGGTGTGTGCTACCATGCCAGGCTTAGGAGGTTTACTTCTGAAGCAAAACCCCCAATGTTGATTCTGTAATTCTGGCTTTTAGAGCAAATGCTCTTTCCTTTTCCCTGCCTTCCTGCCACTTGGGTATCTTGGTTAAGGAATCAGGGATTTTACTGAGCACCTATTATGTATTATACTAGGTCATGGCTTTGGTTAATAAAAATATGAGCAACCACTTAACATATTCTCAGAGCTGTGCATTGTTTCCAGGTACATTCCATGCATTTGATACTTAACACTCTGACACTGGGAAGTAGATGTTTTACTCCACTTTATAGCTGGCTGTGTTCTCAGACACATAGTCATCAAGTCTCAGGATGGGATGCCAGAACTGAGCTATAGTGCCCCTTCTCACCCCGGCCCTGTGTGGTCAGTCACCTACCTCCAGATCCTTCCTATTTTATACTAAAACTCTAATTTTATACCCATATGATGAACTTCATTTCCCCTGCTCTCTTGCCTTGTGGAGAGGGCATGTGCCTTAGCTCTGGCCAGTGAGCTAGCAGTGGAAATCTACCAGGTAGGACTAGTTGGGAAATAACTTCCTGATCAAAAGGGCTAGAGACAGCTGACCTGTGCTTTTTGCTCTTAGCCTTTCCTTGCTGCTTGGGATGTGGTTGGGATATTGGGAAGAAGAGGCACTATTTTGTAACCACAAGAACAAAAGCCCCCCTTCCCCTAAGGGCAGGAAGACAGAGGAGTCTGGGACACAGACCTCCCACTTGTCCATTTCCAGAAGCCCCCACTATTCCTTGGTATTTCTGCTGTGCTCTCATGGTCAGAGGCAATCCTCTGACACACTGGGTCCCACTGTGGTCCCCCCACTATCCAGGAGAGAGGACAGGGAGCCAGCAGGGACTGGAAGGAAGGAAGGACAGGGCCGTTGCAGGTCTCCCTGGTCTTCAGGAGGATTCTCGCTCCAAGAAAAGATTCCTGGGGACCTGGCTGAGCAGCTGTACAGATCAGGCCTGGGCCCCTCTGTGGAGGTGGTAGGGAGTCCCTGACCGGCCTTCGTGGGACATGAGGGTGCCCTCTCCCCACCCACTGCACTGCTTATTGATGCCAGCATCTGACAGAGGTCAGCATTGTGCTTCAGCCAGGGGTGGGCCTGAGTCCTGTGTGCTCAGTGGAAAAATAATCCCTGGTCCTGGTTGACCATTGAAGTGTCCATAAATATTTGGTCAGGATAGGAGGCTGGGAGACAAGGGGCAGATTCAGGGAGCTAGGTGGGCTGGGCAGAATTTGGGCAGAGTGGGTGCCAGTGGCTTCCTCAGGGTAAGGAGAAGCAGGACGCTTCTGCTGCTCCTGCTGGGGCCACCTGACTGCCTGGGAGTGATTTATGGGCAGGTTGTCAGACTACCTGTTAGACTTGAGTGTGTGTGTGGAACTTGGCTTTCACCTTTCTGGAGATGCCTCCTCCCCATTCCTCCAAGTTGATGTGCTCCCCGAAAGCTGTAGAAGTTGGGGTTTTTCTCATCTGGGTGGCTTCTTTGACTTGGAGGAACTGCAGATCTCTGCTGGACTTTGCATCCCAGCTCCACCCCCACTGGCAAGAAAAGGCCCTCAGAGTGTTCCCGGTTCCTGTTCTGGGGACGCCATCGCTGTCCCTTAGCATCTGCTGAGGGGCCCTGCAGGGAGCTTTTCCTGGCACCACCCTTCCAAACACTGGCCATCTGGGTGGCAGCAGCCTTTTCCCTCTCTTTCAAGCCTTTGCCCATCTCTTCATCCTCCTCCTCATGGTAGCCACCTCCATCTGCTCTGAGCCCACCAAAGATCCACACCCTCTTTCTTTCCTTGCTTCAGGTGTTAACTTTACCTAGGTAGTGGTCCTCAACTGTGGCTACACAGCATGTAACACACTGATTTCTGGGTGCTTCTTTGGGATTCTAATTGTGTCAGGATGGGGCCTAGTGTTTTGGAAAAGCTCACTAGATGATCTAATGTTCATGTGTTAAGATGCCGATTATGAGTGCTGGAGATTTAGCTTAGTGGTTCTCCTGCCTGCCTTGCAAGTGTAAGGACCTGAGTTTGATCCCCGGTATAAAACAAAAAAACAAACAAAAAACCCCAAAACAGATGATGAGCTGGGTGTGATGGCATAGGCATATAATTGTAGCACTTTTGGAGGCTGAGGCAGGAGGATTACAAGCTCAGCTTGGGCAATTTAGTGAGACCTTATTAAAATAAAAAAGGAATGGGATGTAGCTCAGTGTACCCAGATTTGAGAATCTGCATTTGTAGCCAGCTTCTAGGCAGTGCTGCTACTGCTGCTGCTGCTGACCCCAGGGACAACACTTAGAGTAGTGGTGATCTATGGCATCTGTCACCCACAGGTCAGTCCTGCCTGTGAGGCCAGGATGCTCTCCCACTGTGGGAGTATCCTGACTGGGGCAGCAGGTTGGGGAGATGGCACCCGTGTTCCTCCTCAGGGATACCCCACATGTAGTGATTGGGGTGTGAGGGTGACCCTTACCTATGCTCTTGGGGAGCCTACAGAAACAGGGCAGTGCCTTTCTTAGGCATCCCAGGGAGGTCTGTAGCCAGGTGGTGGCTGAGGTTAAGGGCTTCTTACTAATAGTCCATCATAAGCCTCTCTCACCCCTCCCCACCTCTTTGAGATCAGCTGACAAATCACCAGTCGAAACCAACTATTGTTTTCTTTAATTTAATTAAAAACTAAAACAACAACAACAACAACAACAAAAAAACCCAAACCCTGCTTGTATCTGTCATCTAGAACTTAGGGCTTCACTACAGTAGTAATAACTTAGCATCATCAGGGGAAGAGGGAGATGCAGAGACGGAGGAAGGAGCCCCAAGAAGAAGGCCTTGGGACGGGATCTGCACAGGGAGTGGGCTGGAGGCCTGGGGTAGAGGAGAGGGAGAGATTAGAATGCAGGAGGTGTGGCTGGAGGGCAGGGAGACCCTCGGCCTCCTGTATGGAGGGCCGTGATGAGGACACGTTCAGCCCAACACTGAGACACCACTCCGAGGTGAGGACTCACCACCAGCAGAGCAGAGCAGAGCCAACCCCACTGTCCACTTGGGAAGCCCCCTCCTCAGACTGCCCTCCACCCTTCTGTTGCTCTCTCCTCCCTTTGACCTCTTCCTGAGCAGAGAAAATCCCAGAAGAGAAAGTCTTTCTAAGAAAGCCTAAGACCCCAGGAGCCTCAGGACCTCTCAGTCAAGAAGGACAGGCCCTGAGCCCTGGGCCCATCCCTGGGGCCTGGGTCACTGACAACTCTGGAGGAAGTCACCTTCTGCCAGGGGCTGGGTCAGCCTGGGAATGGGCATGAGGCCAGATGGGCAGGGACAAAGGGCAAGGCACAGCTGGGTGGGGCAGTGAGGCGTGCCCTTCAGTGGGGCTCTGCAGCCCCATAGAAGAAGGGATAGTAGAGGGAGCAGGGGTAGGAGAACATGAATTTGACTGCGAACTTCATCTCCTTATTCTTCTTGTCCCAGTGGTAGATGGCCATGAGCAGTAGCTGTCCGTCCACTTTTCGGCCCATGACCAGGAAGCTGCCTGCCAGGCTGTCCAGCTGTGGGCAAGGGCAGCCTGCACCATTCTTCATGTGTAGTACCAGCCTCTTGGTGTCCTTGCGCTTCAAGGGGCCTGGCTTAAGTAGCTTCTTCTTCTTCTGGGCTCCTATCAACTTCCGGTCTCCATTCTCCACCTTGATCTCCTTAATGCGCATTTTGACCACTGTGGGAAGGAGAGCAGAGGGGCAGCCTGAAAAGGGTTAGGTCAGAGGACAGTGCTTTCCTTAGGTTCCTGCAGCCTGCTGTGCTGTCGGGCTTGGAGGGGTGGGGCTTACATGGGTTACGTTCTAATCTTCATATAGATCCTACCAGGTGCTGGACCTTTCATGGACCTTACAGAGCTTCACACTCAAAGTACAGGAGGGTAAAATGAGGTGTGGAAAGGGTATGTCTTGCCTGAATTGCAGAGTCTGGATTGGACAGAGTCTGGCCAGGATGGGAATGTTGGAGGTGGGCCGAGCACCTACAGGCGGTCCTTGCCATGGAGGGAAGCTGGGCTTCAGGACTGTGGGAACTGATTTTGATGGGCTTTCCGGCTATTCGTGATTAACCAGGCTGTGTGTATGTGCGTGATGTGGAGGGTGTAGGTGTGCAGCGTCGGGTGAGGGCGTGGAGCAGTGGTGGGCTGGTGTTTAACAGCCAGCCCTGGGGAGGAGCAGCCTCCCTCCTTGAAGCATTTCTTGATACTCACCGTGACCAACCACATCACATCACGGGGCACGGAGCTATGGTGTGACCTGCATGTGTGAGTGTGTGTGAGCGTGAGAGAGATTGAGACTGAGTGGCCTCTGTCTAAGGGTGTGTGTGTGGTGTGTGTAGGAACGAGAGTGTGTGTGGGGAGATGGAGGCAGGAACCATGGCCACAGCCATGGTCACGTTACTCCAGGGTGGCGAGAGGGTCTGATACAGTGGGGGCCACGAAGTCCTGGGCTGGAGGCAGATGAGGAGTCCCCCAGGCTAGGCTCTCCCTTCTTCAGGCTTCTGGCCCCTACATGGACAAGAATTCAGGGAATGACACTGCCAATCAGGGAAGAAAGCTGCCCTAAAACGTCTTTCTTCTCCCTCCTCTCTCCTCTTTCTGACATATACATGCACACACACACATCTTGTCATATAGCAGTATTTCTTTCCAAGAGGCTGCTGACGTGAAAGACTCCCCTGAAGTAAGAGCCTACTATTATCTGTTTGTTTTTTACAGATGGGGAGGATAGACACAAAGCCCAGAACTGGCTTGGCAAAGATTGCACTTGAACTTTATGGCCAGGAGTGAGCTCGGCGTGGTTGCCCCAGGAAGGGGAGACTAGGATGAAGTTGTGGGGACAGGTGACCAGTGGAACAGTGGGTACTCAGAGCAAAATATCCAGGGTTGAGGGTCTCCACTTTCAGACTGGAGTCCCTCTCTTCTACTGTGGCCCGTCCCATCTCTGGGCTAAGCCTATACATCTCCCAGAGAGACCATTCAGCTGGGGAGGCCCCTCTGTGGACAGTGCCAAAGGAGGACTGCAGAAGCCCTGAGCAGGGCTGATTTCTGAAGCCCATGGACCATGATCCTGAGGGCCTTTGAAGCCCCTGGGATGGTGTGCAAAAAGAGGTGCATTGCTATGGGGAGAGGGCTTGTGGTTATCATCAGATCCTAAAAGGGCTAACAGTGCAGAAGCTTTGGGGGTTACTGTTATGGATGTGGGCACCTGTGTTCGTCTGTGTGTCGAGACTGCTGGGGGCAGTGCCAGGGCATGGCCATGTGGGCCCCACACTCACCAAAGTCACTGGAGCACATCTGCTCCATGAGGCCATCAGCACTGTGCTCCATCTCACATTGGGCGCAGATCTTGGTCACTGCAGAGAGAATGCGTGGGTGGGGTGGGCAATAGTTGGTTTGGAGTCCAAAGAGCCGCTTTTGTGCAGCAGCCTCCACTTGACAGCTACCCACCCGCAGGCCTCCAGGAAAAGAGAAGGTGGAGCTGGGGATTTAGCTCATTGGCACCGCTCTACCCTCACAAGTGCAAGGTCCTGAGTTCGATCCTCAGTACCGGCAAAAAAGAGAGCGAGGAGAGAGGATGGAGATAATACCACCATCTGCTCACTGAGTGGCTGTGACAATCACAAGAGGTAAAATTGTACGGGGACAATACTGCCCAGGTGGATACAGTTACTGCCCCACAACCCTGGCAGCTGCAGTTATGATATGCATTGTCTTCAAATTGTATCCCATTTAAGTCTCAGCCTATGAAGCAGTTAGTTATTTCTCTTAGAGAAAAGGAGACTGAGGCCCAGAGTGGTTACCCAAGCCTGCAGAGCTCATGAGAACCCAGTTTAGGATTCAGGATTTGTGCCCATCTAGCCCCAGGGTGGGGCTGCTTGTGGGTGCCAGGTAGCGGGTGTACAGTGAAGCAGGCAGGCTGGGACTGTGGTAAATTGGGGAGTGCCCCGCTCCAAGGTGGGCTGATTTGCATTGCCAGAACTTCTGATTTTTGAAGGAAAGCTAAGACTCTTCAATTTTATATGAAATATTCTGAGTGTTATTTGTTGGCTACAAAAACAATTCTCCAGGCTGCTTCTGGGCCTCAGGCCACCACCCAGCATGTGACCTCCATTCACCTTCTCCTGTGTTGTGGTGTGGCCTCTAGGTAGGTGCCTGTTGCTGGGGAAAGGGGACTCATGGGCTGGTGGAGGAGTGGGTAGGGCTGGCCAAGTGGGATTTCCTAGGTTATTAACGTCTGGGCTCCAAAAGAAACCAGAGAAGGAACCTGCAGGGATCTTGCTTGGGTCTGTGACTCCCTGCTTCTCTGGCTCCCTCTCCTGCTTCCATTTGGACTTCTCCCCTGAAGCACAGGAACTTTCCCTTTGCTCCCAGGCACAGACCCCAGGGAAAGGGCATGGACTGGGGAGGGGCAGGCACACTGGAGATATGGTTAGCCTGGGACCAGGGTGAGGAAGGGTGGGGTTCCGCTGCTTTGAGGGATTAGGGAGGACAGGAAAAGGAGTGGTACTGCCTTTTGGGGGCAAAACTGAGGCTCCTTGGTCTTCTGTGTTAATGCCCAGGCAAGGCCGTGCTGGATGTCATCCTCCGGCTGGGGCACTGGGTGCTCAGGCACCCAGAAAGGAGTTACCCAGGGAGAAAAGGGGAGGGGCACAGACTTGCAGGGACCACCACTGTGAAGGGAAGGTGACACCAAGAAGAAATTAGGGATAATGGCACTCGGGTGTGGGTGGGAGGACTTAGGATCTCACAGGTTTCAAGAGCTACATTTTTTCAGAAGGGAAAACTAGAGAGTGGGTTAGAGAAATTAACTCTGCTAAGGGCTCCTCCCCTAGGGTCTGAGGCTGATGCACTGAATCTTACCCAAAAGACTCAGCCCAGGAGTCAGGGAAGAGGGTGGGAGAAATTAGGGGTCCCAGCATAGAAACAAGAAGGGCATAGCCCGGGAGCCCTCCAAACCCCCAGTTCGTCCCTACCCCAGCCTCCCCAAAGTTCTAACACGGGGTAGAGGTGGTCTTGGTCCCTGGGACCCAGGTGAAATCATTTTAAGCTACCCGAGGGTTCTTGGGCAATGAAGTACCCATAGGGCCCCCCAGGGCATCTAGGGATTCAGCGCCAGGGTTGGAAATGGGGAGAACTATTGGGATGTCTGGAGCGCGGGGAATCACTGCTCTGACTGCCCGCGAGGTGCGCGGTGGGAAGGCGGCGGGAGACAACTCCGGGGGTGCAGGGCTGCGCGCGTTTGTGTAAGGAGGGCGGCGCAGAGTTGTGCTCGCAGAGCTGTGCTGCGGGGTTGGGGGTGGCATCCGTCCCGGCCCGGCTCGCGGGCGCCCAGGGCTGTCGGACTGGAGAGCGGGAGCGGAGACGCTAC
>NW_022900920.1:2462373-2487435 GCF_012274545.1 Fukomys damarensis
CATCTCGGGCCAGGGGAAGCCGTAGGCCTCCATGAGCGGCGCACAGCCGGAGCGCACGGCCTCGCACAGCGAGCGGCACGGGTAGATGGGCCGGTCGAGGCAGACGGGCGCGAAGAGCGAGCAGAGGAAGACCTGCGTGTCCGAGTGGCAGCGCTTGGCCAGCAGTGGCAGCCAGCTGCTCGCCTGCTGCTTCACCTCGGCTAGGCTCTCGTGCTCCAGCAGGTTGGGCAGCCGCATGCGCTTGTAGCCCACCGTGTGGCAGAGCGGCAAGTCGGCGGGGATGTCGAGGCACTGAGGAGGCTTGGAGTAGAAGCGGCCGTGCAGCGGCTCGGCCTGCCAGCCGTAGTAGTCGTACTCCTCGCCGCTCGCTGGAGCACCGTTCAGCGCCCCCAGCAGCAGCGCCAGCGCCAGCGCGGCAGTACGCGCGCCCCCAGCCGCTGCCCGCATGGCCACGCTCGTCCTGGGACCCCTGCAGCCGTCGCCGAGGTGGCCAGAATAGGTGGCAGCCTTCGCTCCGCTCGGCTCCGGGCGCCCCAAGTGCTCCAGGCACCTCCCACCTCGGGGCTCCTGGCCGGGCCTCGCTGCAAGCCCCAGCCAATCTCTGGTCGCCCGGTCCCCGCCCCAAGGCGGCGGGGCAGGATGGAGCCCCTCGGCCCCCTCCCGCTCCCTCGCTCCCTCCTACGGCCCCGGCCGTGCGCCCTTTCCGTTCGCTTTGCCCCTCTCCCTGGTGCGGCTTTACCTCCCTGGCGTTTTCCTTGCCCCTGGCCTTCTCCATCCTTCCCCCTTATCTCTCTGCCGCAGCCCCTCCTGTTCCTTTTCTCACTCACTTCTCTTGCTTATCTGTCCACCTCCCGCTCCGCTCTGTTTTCTCTTCCCGACACCTCGGTTGCTGTTCCTCCTGAGCACACCCGCTGGTCCAGGAAGGCAGCGCTTCCCTTTGCCGCCTTCAGGCGTGCACTGATTGAGCTCCTGGGCAGTGCAGCAGATCGGAGAGGGTTTAAGACAAGGCAGTCTTAAGGGGGTGTGTGTTGTGTGTGTGTGGATAGGTAGGTAGGTAATTGTGGCTTCTATTTATGAGCTCTTACTAAGTTCCAGGGATGGTGCGGAGCACTGCACAACCTTATCAACCTCTATTCTAACGTTAACTAGTACTTAATGAGTGCTAATTGTATGTCAAGACTGTTTTAAGCGCATTGCATGAATTACCTTATACCCATAACAATGCCACCGGCTGGCTGGATGCTATTATCATCCCCACTTTACAGATACTGAGCTGAGGTCAAGAGAGATGAAGTGAGCATGACAGCCAGCATTTGGACCCACACAGTCTGGTTCTAGAGTCAGGGCTCAGAGACAACCAGGAGGTCTGGATTCCGCTTCTGTAGGCCTAATGGCTTATACAGGGGCTCAGGGGGGTGAAGTGATTAGTCTGAAGCCATGTAGCTCATGAAGGGCCAGGGTTTGAATCCCAGATGTGGGGCTCCAAAGGCCAGGGCATAAGCACTGTGCCATATGTAAATTTTATCCCAGGTAGAAAACACTATGGGAGGAGCAAGGAATTAATAATATCAAAGAGAGGAGGTGACTTTCAAGGATCCCAAGCTTGGTGTCTTTCCTATCTGGGCCATGCCTTCTTTGGTTTTCTGTGAAAGGAACTTGGAGGAAATGCTTGGTGGTACCACAGGAGGGACTTTCTTAAGAGCCGTGTCTGACTCCTGACCTCTCAGCCTTTGGTAGGCAGGGTATTGGGAAGGAATCTCCAAGGAGGGAGGACTGTATTTACTGCCGCTCCTGGGTTGGTCCTTGTAGGGGTAGCATCTCAGCCCATCTGTCTGAACACCAATATGTGCAAAGCATATGGTGCTAGTGGGTAGGGACACAGGTGAGAAGACATGGCCCTGCTTCATCTGACCTAGAGTGGGAAGAAAACACAAGGCAGGGCAAAGGAGGCAGAAGGCTCAACAGACAGAGCCTGGGTTGGAACAAGATATCTTGATTTCCAGAATGACCAAGTTAGGTTCAGGTTCAGCAAGCCAGGGCCCTTTCCTTCCCTTTCTGCCTCTCTCAATACCTAGCATTAAGGTTTTGCAGCCAGGTGTGATAGTGCCGTCCCATCTCAAAATACCAAGAAAACAACCAACCAATCAGCCAGCCAGCCAACCAATCAAGCAACCAAGCACCCAACTAGCCAGCCAGCCAACCAGCCAACCAACCAAGCAAACAAAACCAGAGGTTCTACAGTTCTACAGATGATCAGTCAGGTGAAGGAATGCTTTCTGCAGGGCCAGGCATTATAGTGTACTAATGGGGCATTAGCCCTGACTCTATAGACAGAGTCAAGTTCAAATTGGGGCTTCTTATGATCGCTTACGAGCCGTGTCACCTTGGCTAAATTCTGAACTGTTCTGACCCTCAGTCTGCTAGTTTGTAAAATGAAACTTCCTCAGCAGTTATTGTGACGGGAAAATAAAGCAAATGAATGAATAAAAGGAAAATATGACAATGCCAGCATGTAAAGAGCACCTTGGAATGTAAGATCCCCAAGGGTGTATGACTTTGGGGTGGAAATATTGTGAGCATTCTGAAACCTCCTTCAGATACTGTGGCCCTGTCTCTGCTACGGGCTTCAGAGCAGCAATTCTGCTTCTTGTTCTCCAGCTCCTGCACCCTTTCATGGGGAGCAGACCTCTATTTTCCAGGGGGAGGTATGGCTCTGGTGGGGGCAGTGGAGCCTCCAAGCTGTTGTGCGAGGTGCCTGCTCCTTGGGCAGCTGGCCGACTGAGCTGTTCTTGGCATCTCAGTGCCTGACCTGGACAGAGCCAGGCATTGTTCCTGCTGCTACTCATGTAAAAACAATACATGGCAAGACATGTGTGAGCCTGTACCTGGCAGCCTTTGAGGGGGGGTTCCAACGGGCAGCAAGACCAGGCTGGAAGCCTCTGGGCAGAGGAGGATGGGCAGCTCTGACTGGGGACTCCCAAGACTCCCTGACGTGGACAGGGGATGAGAGTGAGCAGGGAAGCCCTTCCTAGGAACTGAGCCCGGCCAGCGCTGTGCCTTGGGAGGTTGTCAGGAGCCTCCCTTTGTGGCCAGTCTGTTACCCCGACTCTGTAGCAGCGAGGGCAGGCTGCTCTGTGATGTGGTACCCCTTCATGATGAGGCTGGCCCAAGCCCTTGGCAGCTGGTGGGACACCTGGTGTGCTGGACATCTGTCCATCCTGGAGCGTCTGCAGTCTGTCTAGGCACATGTTTCTCTAGCTGACGGAGGGTCTGTTTGTTCCAAAGAATGTGTATTTGTGGTTTGTTATGAGCAAGGTTCTATACAGATACCCACTCAGGTACTTCTTAGATCTAAGACACCACTTTGATCAAACTTGTTAATTATGTCATCAAATCCTACATTTTTCTACCTTTTTGTTGTTTATTTCAGAGGTTCTCAAAATAAGTCAGGGTCCCCCAGAGACCCTTTCAGAGGGTCTGCAAGGTTAAAACTGTACACATTTCAGAAGTTTACTCAAAGTACAAGATAGACCAATTTAAGGTAATAGAATACAAGCAATTTATTGATATGATTTCAGAGTCTACATTACAACAAACATTTAAGAAATGACCACATGAGCCGAGCTTGGTGGTGCATACCTGTAATCCCAGCACTCAGGAGGCTGAGGCAGGAGGATCGCTGTGAGTTCGAGACCAGTCTGGGCTACATAGTGAGTTCCAGAGCAGTCTCAACTACATAGTGAGACCCTGTCTCAAAAAAACAAAAACAAAACAAAAGAAATGACCACATGTCAGTTTTTTGGGGTACTGTCAAAGAAGAATACCCATAATTATCTGGAAAGGCTGTTAAAGTACTCTTCTTTTTTCTAACTACATTTTTGTGTGAGACCAAATTTTCTTCGCATACTTCACCAAACCACATGTGGCAACAAATTGAGCACAGAGGCAGATATGAGAAACCAACTGTCTTCTATTAGGATAGATGTTAAAGAGATTTGCAAAAATGTGAAAGAGTTCCACTCGCCTCACTCAATTCTTTCCCTTTGGAAAATATATTTTTTCATAAGCATTTATTAATATTAACATATAATTATTTCTTAACTGAGTTAATGCCGTTAAATTTTTTTCTGACAAAATTTTAAACATGATAATTATTAATAGATATAATCCCCATAATTTTGGGCTCTCAATATTTAAGGGCACAAAGGGGTTTGAGACCAAGCAGACCTGCTAGTCTACTTAACTTGTCTATTTTTTTTTAGTGTTCTTTATATTTTTCTTTTTCCCCCTCATTGAGTTTATTGGTACATTCTAGGTATACAGTACAGTTACATT
Organism: Fukomys damarensis; assembly: GCF_012274545.1. Lineage (NCBI taxonomy): Eukaryota > Metazoa > Chordata > Mammalia > Rodentia > Bathyergidae > Fukomys > Fukomys damarensis. Next base: position 2,466,709 of record NW_022900920.1, read on the forward strand.
CATCATCGGGATCCTGTACCTTTACATGACAGGTCTTGGTTCTTTTTTCCCCTTATCCCTGCCCTCCCTTCACCCCCTCCTCCCCTTCCTGTTTACAAACACTTTATTTACATTTTTTCATTTTCTCATATTTTTTTCTTTTCCCTTATTCCCTTTCCCCTACCCTTCCCGCTTTCCCTACACCTTTAACACTTTTCTTCCTATTTCACATTGTTAATTATCTCATTAGGATCTTATGTACTATTATAGTTTTTCACACCAGAGAAACTATTCGGTATTTACACGTGTGACTTATTTATTTCACTTAGGAGTATCCTCAATATGTATCCATTTTCCTATGAATGTTTCTAATTTCTCATTCTTTATGGCTGAGTAGTATTCCATTTTATAGAAAAACCACATCTTCTTTTAACTTGTCTATTTTTGAGAGAAGTATATAAAATCTACTTTGCACGTGAGTCTGTGTCAATTTTTCCATTTATTTATTTATTTTCTCCAGTACTGAACCCAGGCTGATCTTGAACTTCGAATCCTCCTACATTAACCTCCCAGAGTGTTGGGATCATAGGTGTGTACCCTCATGCCCAGATTTTTTTCCTTTTAACCAGTTCTGCTTTATATACTTTGAAGCTACAGAATGCTTCATAGTTATCATGTCTCTGGGTTGGATTTTGATCTGTATGAAATATCCTTTTAATCCATAGTCTTTGGGAATAATTCTATGAACCAACTGACACCTAACTAGGATTTGCCTCATAGTTTCCTGTGATCAGTTCGATTTCAGAGCCATAAGCCGGGTCTGCCCTGTTCGTGCCTCCTTTATAAGGGTCCCAGGAGAGTCACTGTGGGATGGAGGACTTGCACCACAAAGCTTGGAATCTTATTTCCATTTATTAGCGAGCACTTCTACACGCTGAATCCCAATTGCCTCATCTACAAAGTGGGGAAGACAACTTTACCCTATGTGCTCCATAGGGCTCTCTTGTAGATCAAAAGAGATAAGAAAAAAGGAGCTTGGGCTGATGATGGAGGTGAGGCTGACATTGTTCTTGGTCTGAGATGGGGCTGAGGGATGGGATGAAGGTCCCTCCCCTGTGACTTCTCCCATCCTCTGGCTATGAAGAGGCCCTGCCAGCACGGGCCTGCCTAAGACAGGATCTTGTCAGTATCTCAGCGTCTGCTGGAGTCATCTGCCCCTTACATCTCAGCACTTCCTTGCTACAACACAGTCCTCACGGCTGCTGCTGTGTGTGGAGTGTTCAGAAGAAATCCTAGGGCGAATGGTTTGTTGATAAATAGGACTATAAGGTCTGACAAGGGCCTGTTGTTCCTATGTATTCTCTTCTTCCCATTTTCAATAAGAGGAAACCAAAACTTGGTCTTCTTGACTTCTAATCTAGTGCTCTTCTGACCATACCTCTAGCACCGTTTTAATTTCCAGCCTTTTAGCTTTATGAATTACAAAAGAAAATTCTGTCCTAGAGCTCCCCGCTGTGTGGGGCGTCTGCACTTTGGTGAGCAGTCCAGGCAGGGCAACTGGCATAGCTGGGTACCTTGGTAGCAGTGACCTGGGCACAGAGAGCTTGAGCTTCAGGTTGTTATGCAGCTCATGTGGCTCAGGGAGGAAAAGTAGAGGCCAGGCTTGTCTTGGGCTGGTGGTTTGGTCCAGCACAGATGTGCCTGTGACTGGAGGTCTGTGGGTGGAGAGAGATGGAATAATGCTCAGCTCTTCTTCCTGGGAGTCTCCAGGTTGTGGTCAGTAGGCAACCCTGACTAGACAACATCAAAGAGGCAGTCAATGTTTTCATTAAGAGAATAAGCTCGGGGGCCAGACAGACTTCAGTTTCAGCAATTCCACCTGATCTTGGGCTATTTTGCCTCTCTGTGCTTCAGTTTCTCATCTGTAAAACAGGGATATTAGTAACAATAATTCATTATAGGACCATTGAGAAGGTTAGAGTTAATTTTTTTTCAGCTTTAATTGAGTTTATTGGTACATTTTAGGGATACAGTACAGTTACATTCATTGTTGGGTTCTTGTACCTCTACATGACAAGTCTTGGGTAGAGTTAATTTTAATAATTACTTAGCACAATACTCTTAGTAAGATCTATCTATAACTGTTAGTTAGTATTATTGAACATTGGCGTGACAGTGTTCTTTGGTGACCATCACCAAATTCTGCAGCTCCTCACTCCTCAATTCCTCTTACAGCCGCCCTCTTTCTCCTCATTACCAACCTCTCATCCCCTCTGCTGTCCTCCAGTCATCATTTTCTACTCTGTAGAAGCTGAAGTAATCATTTCACACCCCAAACCTGATGGCCTCATCCTTCAGCTCAAGACCCTCAGTGGCTCCCTCAGTTGCTCTTGAGATAAAGTTCTCACCCAGGCTCCAGGTAGGGCAGATCTCCTGCGGATCACTCTCTAGAACCTGGAAGCTTCCTTTGCAACCCTCATCATGCTGGTCATTACGTACTTGGGTTTATTGGCCAAGTTCTGGTTTCCTACTAGATCAAGAGTTCCACAAGGGCGAGGCCTTTTCTATTCATCCTGGTTTCTCTTGACACTGGCAGTCACCGTGGCAGGTGCTCAATAAGTGTTGCATGAATAAGTCACTGAAGAGATGGATGAAGATTTTGGTGGGAGGAAGTGGTTGAAGAAAGGAGTCTCTGGAATCAGGTGGTCTCAGCTCTGTTGGAATTCTTGGAAGGCCCAGGGAAGATCACAAAGGCCACAGAGTGACTGTGCAGGAGTAGGTAGGGCCTGCGTGGAGTAAGCTGAATGGTGAGTCAGTTACTTGTTTCTGATTGGTGGCTTCCTTTCCTTTTTCTCTGGGTACTTGCTTGGGGCTTCCTCGGTTCTTGGAATTATGCTCTGTGCTTTTCTTATGGTATCTCATTTCATTATTCCAGTAGCACCATGTGAATGACATTACTATCCCCCCTTTATATGAGGAAACTGAGGCTCAGAGAGGATAAGTTACTCACCTGGAGTCACTAGCTAAGAAGCAGTCTGGAGGGGAGACTAGCTGATGAACATGTGCATCGGAACTTGTCATCATGGGGGGACTTCCTGGTTGAGGGGTGTCCATGCTCTAGAGCCACCTCTGTGGAAAGTGACAAAAGCAGTGGCTGCAGAGTCAAAGCCTGTTAGGGTTTTGCCTGTACTGCTTGTAGGCTATGGGAGTTTGGAGAAGACACATTTCCCGGTGCCTCAGTTTACCCATCTGCAAAACAGGGACAAGAAGAGTTTCTCTGCAGATTTGCTGGACAGATTAATGGAAGGCATGAGAAACTGCTGCAGTGTCAGTGGTGAGAGGGTTTTGTGCAACAGTAGGAGGTGGGCAGTGCAGGCCCTCCCTTCTCTTGGCCCTTGCTGTGGTGATGTGGGGTCCTTCGGACCCCAGGTTTATAAAATGTAGCAGCAGAAAGCTGCACTCTATTCTGCTGGGTCTGACCACCCACAGTTTGTGGAGGCAGGACTAAAATTTCATCAGTGATTCTCCATGTTTCCTTAAATCAACACAGAATGGTTCATTTGCCTGTAAATAAAACAGCAGATTTCTCTTCTTTGGGCTGGAGTTATATCCTCTCAGGACTGAATTCCTTCTCATGCTGAACAGAAGTCAACTGGCCGTCCCTGAAGCTCTGATTAATAGAAAAAACAGACCGGGTGGGGGAGTGAATGGCTCACAAGGGGACCTAGGTCAGAGGGGCCTCCAGGGACTTTGTGCTCTGAGTGTAGGAAAGGAAGTCAGGAATCCCTGGCAGGGACCCGGGGCAGGACTGTGGAGGGGAAACCCAGGGCAGGAGTGTGAGGGGTGGGGGCCAGCTGTTGGGGAATCCTGGGCAAACAATAGCTTCATTAAGAAGAGACTGCGGGTGGGCAGGAGCTGGGCATGACCACAGCTAGGAGGTGAGAACACAATGGACTGACCCTCTTTCCCTTAACACAGCCAATGGAGCGATTGTCCTCTGCTGAGAGGGAGCTGGGGCCTTGGTCTGCGAATAGCCGGATGCCTGCCCTTAAGACCACGGATGTGATCCCAGCCTTCCAGACGGGCCCCAGAGTGGCTCTCCATGCTGGATGCGGAGAGTTCGGGCCCTGTTAGGGACTACCTGCTCCTACCCCTTCTGCTGACAGAGCAGGGCACGGGTATCCAAAAAAAGTGCTCTAAAAGGAGTCCCACGCCTCTTCTACCTGCTTCTAGGAACCCAGGGCCCTGTTTAGATGTCTCTGAGGCCTGGCTTAGCCCACTTCCCCAAGTTCTGTTCGTCTGCACTGCTGCTGCTTTTTGGTTGTCTACTTAGCTTGATTCGTCTCAAGTACTCCTCCTGTAAAGTCAGAAGGCCTAAGCTACATGTGCTACTGAACAGGACAGGTATAACCTGACCCCACTTGGGCTAGCCCCTGGGCTTGGTCCCCAGGATGACTGGACGGCTATGAGCAATGAGTGGGCAATGTCCTACGTAGCCCCATGTGACCGAGAAGAGTCCTGCCCAAATGTTGAGAGCACCCCTGTTGAGAAGCACTGAGAACTCCATGCTTTTCACCATTGCTGTGTTTAAAGTAGAGCTTCCCTTTCTTCCTCAGCAATGGTGGGAATTCAACAGATAAAACAGATGAAAGAGGAGAGGCAGTTAGGGTTGGTGTGGGGCCTAGAGCCCCAGCCACTCACACCCTACCCAGAGTGAGCTCTGTCCAGACCTCCTTGGCTGACATCAGGGGCCTCTCCATAGCTGGGTGTGTCCTGTCTGGTTGTTCTGATTGGCCAGACTCCTGTTTGATTGGGCAGACTTGAATCAGGATGAGAAATGCTTGTCTTCGAAGGGCTGTTTGAAGGAGCTGTCCTGTCCCCTGCTGGTCACAGGTTCTCTCCAGGAAAAGCTTCTCTTCTTTAAAGGTCTCCTTCAGGCAAACATGAGAACCCTTTCCTTCTGGAAGTTCTGCACAACCCAGAATTCCCTCCTCTGCCCTTGTCCTTGTCTCCTCTGCTCGGATCGTGAGTTGGCTTATACTGCTCTTGTGTGCCCGGCACCCAGCACAGGGCTGTGATGGGCAGTTGTGTGTCAGGCCCTACGCTGAGAGCTCCACCACTTCATGTAGGCCTCCGTACAGTGCTGTGAGGTGGCGTCGCTGTCCTCCTCCTCTGGATGGTAGATGGCAGGGTAGAGGTGCTAAGGCCACACAGGGGAGGCTTCCAGACGGATGTGACTCAGCTTCACGGCAGAGAGGAGCCAGCCCTTGCCTCTGCTTGGTTCAGCGAGCCTGGCCTGTTGCTATGGGGCATTATTAAGGGGGTTCCTGTTTCAGCAACGGTAGCTGAGATCTGCTGGTGTCCTGCTGAGGATAGCACATGTTAATGTGGTATTGGAGAGTCACATCTGTTGTCTTGTTCTGTTCTTAGTGACAGATGGAGGTGCACACAAATAATCCCCACTGCACAGATCAGTACATTGAGGCTTAGGGAGGCTGACTTTACTCAAAGTCATTCAGGTGGTGATGGAGCTGAAACAACAAAACCACAACTCTTCTAACATTCTGTGCTTTTCCCATTGGGAAGGCTCCTCCCCACCCACCCTGGAGGGCTATAGAGACAGCTGAGGGTCCCCTGCAGACAAAAAGGTCGGTACCCTTTTGACCTACTTCTGTGATGAGGCAGTTGGTTGGGGTCAGGGAAAGGTGCATTCTTTCCCCTCAGTTCATATCACACAGCCTCTGGCTTCCTGGAATTTTTGTTAGACTTCCAAATCTCTTGCCAATAAGTTCTTTTCCCCACAGTTTTTGCAAACTGGAACTGAGTACCCTTTTACTTCCAGACCACACACTTTCACTCCCTTCCCTGCTTTAAACCTGTGCCAGGGCCCTGCTAGGAGAAATCAGATCTGACAGCAGACCTGGTGGGCAGGGGAGACAGCAGCCAGAGAAGTTTGGTAGCAGCTTTCTGGGCCAGACCTTTTTGGAGGCTGGGGTGGGTGGGGTGTGTGTGTGTGTGTGTATGTGTGTGTGTGGGTTGCCTAAAGACCCAGTGTAAGTCCCTGGCCTGCCACTTCCTGAAGGTTGGAATAAAGACCCAGTAAGTCCCTGGCCTGCCACTTCCTGAAGGTTGGAGTTGTATTTTTCCTCATCAAGTGCCAGCTTCCTCATCTCTTGAAGGAAAATGTAACGCCATCTTGGTGAGAGGATCAGGTGAGACGAAGTCTGTGAAGTTTCACTGTTATAATTATAATTATTTGATTTCCTGGAGGTCAAGTTTGGCTGGCAGTGTTGTTTAGTAGAATCTCTGTAATGATAAAAATGCTTCTTATCTCTGCTCTCCAGTTCAGTGGCAACTGGCCATATGTGGCTAGTGCTGCTGAAGGAAGGGATTTGTTTTTTGGTTTTTTTTTTTTTTTTGTACTGGGGATCGAACTCGGGTCCCTGCACTTGCAAGGCAGGCGGTGGAATCACTGAGCTAAATCCCCAGCCCAGGAATTATTAATTTGTGTTCTAGTAAGGGAAAATCCACATAGCACAAATTAACCATCTTAAAGTGAACAATGAAGTAGCACTGACTAATTCCCAATGTGAAGCGACTCTCACCTCTCTCTAGTTCATTCCTAGAACATTTTTGTCACCTCCAAAAGCAACCGTGTTACACTTTAAGCAGTTTCTCCCTGTCTCCCTACCCTCAGCCCCTGGAAATCACCACGAGGCTTCCTGACCCTTTGGACTTGCCTATTCTGGGCAATTCATACGCATAATATCTTTATGTACAGTAAGTGGTGTTTTGTGGGTGCTTTCTTTCTCTTAATGTGGTTATTGAGGTTCATCTATATTGTAGCATATATCATTATTGTATTCCTTTTTAATGATTCAATAATACTTATTTTATTTTGCTTTAATTAACTGAAGTTTCGTAGCCCGATGTGGCTGGTGGCTACTGTACTGGCTAACCAGGAACCTCTGATGTCCTTCCCAGCAAGTGAGAAAGCAGATTTTCCACCTGTCTTCTGGTCCCTGGGGGAAGCTGGTGGAGGAGTAAAAGGAGCCAGAGATTGCAAAGACTGAGAAAAATTCAGGTCTGCAAAGGAGTCCAAAGCTTTGTCCAGTGACATATACATCTGCCACGGTTTGAAGTCTTACCGAGAGGCCTAGCATTGGGCTCTGTGTGATGTGTGTTACTTTGTTTGGGCCTTGAAGAGCCCTCTGAGGTCTGTCCTACCTTTACCCCTATTTCACAGGGCAGGAGACTGAAGCTCATCCCACTGGCAGGTGGGAAAAGATAGGTCTATGAACCTGAGTCTGGCCCTTCTTAAGGCCTGTGATCTTCCCCATTAGTCTCCACAGTCTTTCAGCCTCACCCTGGAGCTGCCCAGGGTGGCTGATCAAGGACCCCCGAAGCATGCACGCACACACATGTGCCATGCGTGCACACACACACACACACACACACACACACACACAGCACCCCACACACCTCCAGGTGAGGCTTCTCATGTCAGTCTCACTGCCAGGATCTGGGGCTTCTTTGAGAGATAGGAGGGGTGGCTAGTAGATTAGGGAATAGCTGCTATCTCTTCCCCATTGTTTATCAATGAGTAACCCAGCCTGTTGGGCCGGGGTGCCCTTGGCTGGGCTGTCGCTATTAATTGATCTGGGAAGGAGGCTCTGTTAATTGCCCACTCAGAGTAAACAGGACTGGGATAAACAGGGCTGATAGCAGATAGCTTTCCTTGGCAGAGCTGCCCTTTGCCCTCTGGGAAAGGGCAGGAGCAGAGAACAGCAAAGAGGAAGGAGTGGTCCTAGGAATGTTTTTGGAGTGGGGGAGGGAAATCCTGGTTTCTTAGGGCCCCAAGGAATCAATCTGAATGTGCTGGCGTGAGGTCCTGCAGGGCTCCCTGTCTGCCCTGTAAGGGGGTTGGGGTGGGGGGGAATCAAGACTGATTTCTGTCCCTTTTCATCCCTCGGTCCATCCATCCACCCATCCATCCATCCACTGATTGGTCTATCTATCCTTTCACCCTTCCAACAGCCCTCTGTCCTTTCACTCCTTTCATCTTTTCATCCATCTGGCTTCTCTCCTTTAATCCAACTATTCCTATTCAATTTATTCATCCAGAAGTCGTGCCTCCTTATTCTTCCCTTTCCACCCATCTCTCATTTATCTTTTTCTTTGCTTCCTCTCTACAATGACCACACGTTCCTAGGGAAGGGGGTCCTTCTAATGATGACCAGGCCCAGCCAGCAGGGTTCAGAGTCTGAGTTCCGATCAGATGAACTGCCTGACTGGATGTGCTGGCTTCTTGCTTCAGGTGAGGTAGAGCCTCCCCATGCCCAGCAGTAGGATGACACCTTGTTCTTCCTCCACCTAGGGACCATCTAACCCACTGTCCAAATGGGGAAACTCTGGAGACCTAAGGGTGCTGCAAACATCACCTCTGGGTGGTCCGCTGGCCTTGTACTGTTCTGGGAGAAGTGGAGCCTTCAGCCATCTGTCCTTGGTCCTTGTCTTGGCAGGCCTGTGACTCAGGTACCCTTTCTCTCCTGAGCTGAAGCACACGTGTGTCAGCCCCTTGGTCAGAGTTTGGTGTCTGACCACCTCTGGGTTGCCAGAGGGCACACGTGAGTATGTCATGGCTCTAGAGGGCTTTCTAGAAGTCAGTCCATCCTAACAACCCTGAGTGGAGGACAGTGTAGAGATTTCTATACCCCATTTATAGATGGAGAAACTGAGGTTTAGAGTGTGAAGAGATTTGCTAAATAGCCTCACAGCTAGAGAGACCCCTATGCCCACTCTCAGGTTACTTAGTAAAATAATATAAAAACCACATCAGCTCAAGAAGCGCACTTTCATACCATGACGCTTTGCAGCTGGGGCACCTGATGCTGGAAGAGGGCAGGTGACTTCCTAGTTACCCCTTTAGCCGCCAGTTGCTGCTGCTCAACTCCCAGTGGTCCTCTTTGGGAAGGACCCAAAGACTCCTCCCATCAACCTCTTCCTGCTCCCTCACCCTCTGGCGCTCTCAGCTGCATCGAGTTGAATGTGCTCTCCCCAGGCCCACCACTCCCATCGTTCCCTCACCCTGTGGCTGGGAGATAAGATAGTAGCAGCCCATTAATCAAAGCAGCCTGGCGGGGAGGGCTGGGCTGGGTGAGACAGCCCCACATCACAGGTGCAGATAAGCCCCCTCCTCCCGGCTCCCTGGCGGCCTGGGCCAGTGGAGGTTGCTGAGCAGTTGGGCCTCTGTTCCATTCTCAGGTATCTGAAGAAATGGGTGGAGCCTACTGGCAGCTCTCAGACAGAATACATCCTGAGAAAGGTGTTGTGCAGGCTAGACTGACAGGAGCCAGGAGACCTGGGGTTCTTGTCTCAGTGCTCCCCCGCCTGTCTCTGTGTTCTTTGATACGCCACTGCACTTTCCTGGGCCTCTGGGATTGGACTTAATACCATGAAGGGCCCTTATGGTTTGAAGGTGACTGGTACAGGAGTAACAGAGGAGTGGACTCACCTGTCTGCACAGGAGGGATGGAGGGTGTGTATGGTTAGAGACATACACAGGTTAGAGACCTGGCTAAGAGACAACAGGCTGGGTGGTATTTGTCCCACTATCCTCATAGCCACCTTCAGAGGAGAGCAAGTGTGCGGTAGCAGTGGCTGGAGCACTAGCCTTTAACCATTGTGCACTTTGGGGGCAGGTAGCACATTGGGTGGCTACCTGAGTGCTGGAATCGTGGGGTGTCATTCTAGTTTGGTTACTCCTCTGGGTTACTTTGAGTAGGTTGCCCATTTTTTCCTCCCATACTGCAGGGATGATAATGGTACCTACCTCTTGTGATTTAGGAAGCTCTACCCAGGAAGATCCATGTAAAGTGCTCAGCATGATACCTGGCAGGTGCGCAGTCAGCGTTAGTCTTAAGGTTCTTTCTTTCCTGGTCAGGCCCATGGGGCTGCAGCCCTCTCCACACAGATTCTGGGTTATCACAGCAGTGAAGAAGATGGGCCATCTCCACCCCAAAACAATTGCTGATCCAAGGATGCTGATTCTAAAGAGTATTTGTTATATATTTTTAATCTCTAATAAACAACACAATTACCAACATTTATGAGGCTGTTCGGTTTCAGCAGGTTGAAGTTTGGTGTCTGACCACTTCTGGGTTGCTAGAGAACACATGTGAGTACGTCCATGGAATTCAGAAGTGGCTTAGCTTAGTGGTGGTTCTGACTCAGGGTCCCTCGTGAGATCGAAATGCTAGCTGGGGCTGCAGCCATCCAAAGGTTTGGCTGGGGCTGGAAGATCTGACTTCAAGCCCACTAACTGTAGCTGTTGGTCAGAGGCCATGTGGACAGCCCGGGTATCCTCGCACCATGGCAGCTGGCCTCCCAGAGTAGGTGATCTGAGGTAGCCTGTGTGGAGGAGGTGTGGTTCCTTTCCTTTCCCAGACTGTGGAGCTACCATCTAGCACTTCTGCTTTGTACTGTTCAGTAGAGACAAGTCACTGGGCCAGTCCACACTCAACGGCCAGGGACTATCTGAGCACTCAGGGGCATGTTTTATAATCATAGCAAACAGTAGCAGTTCTTCCGTGCTCAAGTGCTCAGCGCACACTGTCTCTAATCCCCACAACTACTTCTGAAGTTAGGGATTATTATTATTATTATTACTGGTATTGGGGATGGAACCCAAAGACATTACCACCTAGCTGCATCCCCGGTCCTCATTCGTTTTTATCTTGAGACAGGCTCTCACTAAGTTGCACTGGCGAGTTGAACTTGCAATTCTGCCTCACTCTCCTTCAGTGCTGAAATTACAAATGTGTGTCGCCATGCCTGGCTACTACATTTTTGGAAGGATGAGATTACAGTGGTTTGGAGAGGCTGGAGGGTATGACCAAGTCCATGCAAGCCGGATGCCCGTCGTGTTATCTGGTCCCAGAGCCTGTCCCTTTCCACCCATCACATCATTCCCCACCCCAGACCACCCCAGCTGAACCACACCTAATCCTGCCTTGGCTCAGAAGCCCCCCAGGATTAACAGGGGAAGGGAGGTCTCCTCGGCTGTAGGGCTGGATGAGCAGGCACTATCTTGGGTTTGAATTTCGACTTCATCATTAACAGATGAGCAGTGTGTGGAATAGTGCACGTGATAGCCATTATCAGGGGATGGGGCTAGTCAGGCCTGGGGCAGGGCTGCACTCCTGCTGCGAAGTGAGATCTCCTGGGGAAAGCAATGTCCTTCTTGGCCTTGGGACCCCCATCTAGGCCTGGAGCAGCAGAAGCGTATGGCTGCTTTGCAAGCCCCAAAAGCCTTGGGGCAGGGAGTTCCCAGCTTGGCAGCTCCAGCCAGGCTACTGTCTCCCCTAGTCCTTCCTAGCCTTCTTCTGCCCCGGCCATGGGTCCTGCCTGGGACCTCTAGCCTCTTTGCCTTCCCAGGTGCTCTAGAGTACAGCGGTCCAAGCACTTGTCTACTTCTGTCAGCAGAGGGAGCAGGTGCCGTGTCTGGGAACCCGGGAGGATCCAGGTGAGGTGGCTGCCTGGCAGCGGGTCTTTTCTGTCCTGGGAACTCCTCAGCCACAGGCTGGCCGAGTGGGATGATTTGGAACAGGGCTGGCAAGGGCAAAGGCTGCACACTATGGCTTCCCCAAAAAGATCTCAACTCCCTGGAGATGGTTCCAAAGGAAAGGAGGAAAGGATGGGGTTTTCTGGGCCTGAATTCCCAGCTCTCAGCCCGCACCTTCAATTAACAAAACTATGTAATAAAATATTTTCATAATTGATTTTTATTTTTAAAAACACAAAATGTATGTAAACTTTAAAGATATTATTGACATTCAATAAACACTTCATGTATCAATGAGAATTGTGCTTACCAAACGGACTGCAGCATCCGTTTCTCAGCTCCTGGTCTAGATCACAGCTACCCATTTTATTTATTTATTTATTCATTTATTTATTTTTGTTTTTTTTGAGACAGGGTCTCCTTATGTAGTTGAGACTGACCTGGAACTCACTATGTAGCCCAGGCTGGTCTCGAACTCACAGCGATCCTCCTGCCTCAACCTCCCGAGTGCTGGGATTACAGGCCTGTGCCACCATGCCCGGCTACAGTTACTCATTTTAAACACAACATAGACCTTCAAGTGGTCCTCAGAATCACAGACAAAAGAACTCAGTCCTGTTTTTTTACTTCACACTTGGTGGACTGTTAATTTTTTACTCTTAAATCTTTTATTGGTACACTTAAGGTATACAATACATTTCATCATTGGGAAATTGTACCTTTACATGATGTATCTTGATTCTTATTTTTTTCCCATTCCCCTATCCTCCCTTCAACCCCTCCACCCCTCCTATTTGCAAAGGGCTATCAATTTTTATTTCTAATTTACTTTTTATTTTTTGGTACCAGGGTTTGAACTCAGGACCTTGCCCTTGTGAGGCAGGTGGTGGCACCACTGAGCTAAATCCCCGGCCCTCTAATTTGCTCTTTACAAGCAGTAAGGTGTAGGCCATAGGCCACGGAGACACAGACTACACCTGAAGTCACCTTGAGTGGCTCTGAACTCACGCTAGAGACAGAGACACGGGGGGAACAAGCAAGATGCCCTTCGATAAGGGATGGATAAACGTGGGGCATCCACATGATAGACTATCAGTCAGCAAGAAAAAGAAGCAAAATGAGCTGCTATGCCACAAAGAGGCGTGAGGAAATTTAAGTGCATATTACTGCGTGACAGAAGCTGAAATGGAAAGGATATTATGTTCTGTATGATTCCAATTATGTGACCCTCAGGAGAAGGCAAAACTACGGAGAAGTAAAAAGGTCTATGGTTGTCAGGGTTGGGGGGCAGGGGATGAAGAGTATGTGCAGCACAGGTGAATTTGGAGGTGGTGAGACTATTCTGTATACTTCTGTTATGTCATTATGCGTTTGTTGAAACTCAAAGAAAGTACAGTTCAGCGTGGACCCTGGTGTAAACTCTGACTTTTAGTTAATGAGTGTCTTGATATTGGTTCACCAATTGTTAACCAAGGTACCACACTAAGGCAAGATGTTAATAATAAGGGAAACTATGTGCATTCGATTTTTCTGTAATTCTAAAGCTGTTCTAAAAATAGTCTACTAATTTCAAAAAAGGCCACACATAGTCTCGCCCCCCCAACCAGGAGCTTTCTGAGTTACCTGTCATGATGAACGTGGTGGTTGTGAGAAGCTAAGTGATGAACACATGCCAGTTGGAAGTTGGCATGTGTGAGGGCCTAGCAGTAACCACAGTGCTGGCTTAGAGCTTGGACCAGTGCAGGATTTTAAGGGAAAGGGTACTGCTTCACTGACAGTTTAGAATTGCTGCTTGTTGATAAGACATAGATGACTTTCAGGTTTTTTTAGTAGTGTTAAGCTTTCCTGCCAGAAACGCTTCCATTTGCCTACATCTGGGATGGTCCAGTACCACTGCCCTGCTCTGGGCCAACCCTGGCAATGACCCAGGGCCAATCCTTCTTCCCATAGTGCCTCACAGAGCTCTGCCCACTTCATAAAACCTGGTAAACACATGGGAGGGGAACTATGGCTTTTGAAAACTTTTTTGTTTTTAATGGACTTTATTTTTTAAGGGCAGTTTTAGGTTCACAGCAAAGTTGAGCAGAAAGTATAGCTTCCCGTGTGCTCCCTGCCCTGGCACATGCACAACCTGCCCTACCGACAGGGCCCCTCACCGGAGGGGTGCATTGGTTACAACAGACCAGACTGCAATGGTATAGCGTCACAACATGCAATTATACACCACAGTTCACATGAGGGTTTGCTGCCGGTGTCATGCACCCCACAGGTTTGGACAAACGTGTGATGACATCATGGTCATACCAAATACTGTATCTCCTGTGTCCTACAAATGCCCTGTCCTCCCCTATTCATCCCTCCCTACCGCCAATCCTGGAAACGATGGATCTTTTCACTGTCTTCATGGTTTTGGCTTTTCCAGTAAAATAGTTGGAATTATGCAGTGTGTGTGCTTTTTGTTTTAGCTTCTGTTACTTAGTAATATCTATCTAAGATCCTTCCATGCGTTTTCATGGCTTGATAGCTCCTTTCTTTTTTGCATTGAATAATGTTGTTGTATGATTGTGTCACAATTTTTTAACCATCTTTTTTTTTAATGCAAAGAAACATTTCCTAGAGGTATCCCCAGCTGAATTTTTGTCATCTCTCATTGGACAGAATCACATTCCTAAGTCAGTCCTTCGTAGGGGGAAAGACATTACCATCAGTGACCAAGGGTCAGTCCCAGGAAAAGACAGAAACCCCCCTCCCTCTTCTGAAGCTCAGACACCTAACACAGGGACAAATTCTTGCAAAGTCATTTAGGCAATGTTTCCTGGGTAGGTAACGGACAGCCTTTGCTCTAGAAACCACATTTTGATTTTATAAATGTTACTTTTAGCTTATAAAATAACACGTTTAAGAAAATCTGAAATCCGTATAAAGTGAACAAAACTTACCTACAGTCTCAACTTCCTGTGATTATTATCGTTAGCACAGTGCAGAATCTTCTCCCAGAATGTTTTCCTCTATTGAGTTGTAGTGACGCAGGTAAGGGGGCATTAGGTCTGGTCTGTTCCACTGGCTGACACATGATGATGAAGATACCCTATGTAGAAGGAGTTGTGGGGCAGAATACTGGTTGGGAACCCATGAGATGGCTCACCTGTATTGCAAGTAAGAGATAATCAGGAATTGGGATTTGGGGGGAATTTTGAGAGAATTTCTTTGTAGGAAGCTGAACTGTGAGTTTGGCCCCTCCGGCAATTAGGAAAGGTTTTCCCTCACCTCAAGGCTGCTAAAATGGGCTTCAAAGACACCCCTAGGGGGAGCTTGAGATATGTCCCTGGAGTCTGGGAGGCCCAAGATCCATATCTAATATGAACCCCAAGAACCTAAGGCCAGGGGCTATATCTGTCTGCTTAATAAGGTGGAACAAGCTTTGTAAATAAGGAAGGGTGAAGGGGGTGAAGGGAGGGCAGGGGAATGGGGAAAAAATGAGAACCAAGATCTGTCATGTAAAGGTACAAGATCCCAATGATGAATGTAACTGTATTGTATCCCTAACATGTACCAATAAACTCAATGGGGGGAGGAGGTGGAGCAAGGAGAGCAAGCAGAAAAAGCCACTTGAGAGCAAGAAATGTGTGCACGTGCCCCATGCGGTGGACCAGGGCCATCTTCAAAGGAGAGGTGGTCTAGAACTGCTCTAGATTCAGCCTGAGGGAGTAGCTGAAAGGGGGATGGAACTCCAGCTGAGTGTGGGAGACAGGCAGTCTAGTGCAGGCTGAGCATTTGTAGGGCTTCCTGGACCTCTTACAGGTCTGAATTCTGTGGAGGACTTGTGTTTGCTGCCTTCCCGCCTCTGATTTTCAGAGAAAGCCATCTGGGTTTTCACTTCTTTCTTTCCAGCCCCACTCCCAAGACTTTCCCCCAGGGCTTTCCCCAAGTCAACAAATGTCTTTCAGATGAAAGCAGCTTTGTAGGCTAAGCTTATCTCTCTAGATTCTTGCTTCTCCCAGATCTTAGCCCAGCAATTCCTCAGCAGTTATAATCTTTGGCAATTTCAAAATGATGTTTTTCTAGTCTTCTGGCCCACCTGACTTCTGTTGTCCTCAGTGCAGAACTGGGCCTAGTCACTGTGTCTACTGTGACCAGGAGTTTTTAGGAAGAGTGAGTGACTGTGACTTTCTGTCTCCAGAAAGAGTAACCCTCACCTCACCTGCTGCAGGACACTTTGCTGCCTGCTAGGTTTACTGTCATAAAGAGGACTCATGCTGGCCAAGGGTGCGTCTGACTTGGGGATGCAGGACAGGGGACAACACTCGCAGAGAATTCTTCTCTTGGCCTAAATTGTTCTCTCACCACAAGCAGAAGTAGCAACAGCTGCAGGATGAGGTTTGTGCTCAGTTCTGGCTTGGCAACCTGCTCATTCTTTGAACTGGTTGAGGAAGTCACTACTCATTTTAGGCTTTGGGGTTTTTAATACTTCACCTGCGACATGGGATGGAGAATCAAAGCTCTTAGAATGATGCTCATAAAAAATCCTCATCACAAGGTATGACACATTGAGGTGTTCATGAAAATTTGATGGATATCAATCGGAACCAGTTACACGACTGTCAATTTAGTTAAGAATACTAGAAAAGTTCCCCAAACAATAATGGCTGTAAACAATGGATTGCCTTGTCAGAGCTTAGATGCCTGCCATCTTGCTGCCCCTCTGTCCTAGGGACTTTGGCTCATGGTCCAAGATCCTGCCCATGCTACCTTGACAGTCAGGCAGCAGGAGGAGGAAGAGCAGGGAAAGGCCATAGCCCTCCTTGACGTCTCTGCAGGCCTGCATGGCACACTTGCTCCCTCTCGCTAGCCAGACCTTTGTATTTGGCTCATGTGGAGCTGCCAGGGAAGTAGGGTAATGGAATCTCTAGGCTGGGTGGCCCTGGGTTGCTTGTAGGCTCTCTTTCTAAGGTAGACAAGGAAAGGGGATATTGGTAGGCAACTGTGGTTTCTACAGTGGTGCCTGTGACTGAATTGTTCTTCCTCATTGGACTCCAATTCTCAGCTACAGATGCTTGTGGTGGTGGTGGGACACTATTGGCAGTTTAAATGGCATAACTCTGCACTGTGCAGAACTGATCTATGCCATGTAGGGCATGCAGCCTCACCGGGCCCTGCCCTTTAAACGTGAGTAGCATTTCTAGGAAGTAGGACCATCCTAGGCAAGCAATCTCATTCTTTTCCAATCATCTCTAGGGCATCATACCACCTGCTGGTGAGATAATTCTAAAGTCCTTCTAACAGCGGCATTTTGTACTGGCCTTGATTCTGCATTGCGTGGGTCTCAGTAACTTAGATGAATGGGCAAGGGGAAGGGAGAGGATGGGAATGCAAAAGTCTACTTCCGTCCTCCCTTGGCTTTGCTGGGGATGGAGAGATCGTCGTGCAGATAGTCAAAGTCATTGGACCGCAGGTGGTCAGAGAAGGAGACAGCACTGAGGGAAGTTTCCATGGAACGGGAGGGAGTTGAGGCATAAACCCAGAACACCTGGTCCCAACAGGGGCTCTCCCCTCCGCAACACCTGTCACTGTGCCCCTGGTATGAGGGATAGAGGGAGAAGCTGGCACACTGGTCTTCATCTGTCATGATGCCCTCATTAGCGGCTCCCATGTCCATTGGCAGGACCTTCTAAGTGGGGCCTGCCTGACCTTTGGGGCACCAGATGCTCTGTTTGGCATCGCTGATCAAAGAATCTGGACCAGGAGGCCTCAGGACCTAGGCCAGTGCCCAGGGCCTCTGTGTCCTCTCCTGCAGGTCTCTGCTTCTGGCTGGACCCTGCTGCACGGGGGCCGATTAGGTGGACCACGCTGTGCCCACCCTATAGGTTCTGATGGAACCAGAGGGAGGGCCTGTGAGTCACAAGTTATCTGCCTGGATCCGAAGCTGGTTCCGACATTTACTTAGTCGTGTGACTTTGGATAAGTCGATTGACATTTCTGTTTTGTTTTTTCCATCGGCAAAATGCAGGTAATACTAGTCATACCTGACAGGGTTGGTTCAGTACATACAGGAGACAATAGGAGCAGGGGAGGACAAGAGTGGCCAAGCAGGGGGAGGAGTCGTCAGGAAATGTGGTCCTCACTGCTCTAGATAGAGCCCTCCTCTCTTTTTGCTGTGGCCTCCTGAGGGTCTGGCGCATCCCATGTGTCTTAGAGGGTTTGAGTGGCCCACCCCGGTCCCGCAGCTGGCCAGCGTGGGCAGGGCCTGCCTAGCATAAAGCTCCCGCTCTCTCTGACCCCACAGTGAAGACAGGGGCCCTCTGGGAGGAAAGCACCACCTGGGGCTTTAGAGTGTAGGGGGTGGACACAGAGGGAGATGGAGGCCACACAGCTTCCTGTGATTAAAGCTCCTGAACATTTGCCAAGGCCAGGAGCGTGAGCGCCCCTTGGAGGAGGATCAGATAGGGTAGAGTACAGAGCGGATCCTTTGAGGCCACACAGCCAGCAGTGCCAAGTGGGGCTCCACTCACTGTGGGCACCTGAGCCCCCAGCTACCTCCCCTGTGCCCGTCGTAGGTCAGGGGCTCAGAGGAAGCCGCCTCCTTGTCACCTGCCCCAGTGTGAACGGAGATGCAGGTGCACACAGAGGGTAGCTGCCGTCTTGGGCCACACCCAGGAATGTGGGCTGGGAGAGAGGGAGGAGCTGGTCCAGCCTGAGGGAAATGTTCCCTCAGACCCTAGGGAGGGGGTTTGAGAGGGGCCCGTGCAGAGGCCCCCAGGAGTTAGCCAGCAGCCCAGTGTTCTGGGCAACAGTGCGAATGGACCTGGACCGGGTGAGGCTGGCTGGGCTCTGAAGGCACACAGCAAACCCGACAGAGCCGCCGGTGGGCACCGCTCGTCCCCTCCACAGTGTCTCCGTCTGCCTGCCCTCACCCATGGGGTGCCGGGGGTGCAGAGGGTGAGGCAGGACTAGGGCTGGGCACAGTGGGGGCTTTTGGCTGATGTGCTGGATCTGAGGTCAGGAGACCTGAGCACCAGCATTGAATCCGACGTCTATTATCATTGAAAATAATATTTAAATAATGTAATAAGCACAGTGCTGTCATTATAGATGTTAATGAATAACGAATATGAATTAATAATGATAATAATTATTTTTTTTACTGCTTTTTATGCACCAGGCATTGTGCCAAATGATATCTATGAATGATTTCTTTTTCTCCTTCCAGGAATCTTATGAGGAAGGCACTGTGTATCCCGTTTTCAAAGGGGAAGCTGCCCTACAAAGGCTGTGACTTGCTCAAGGTCAAGCAGCAGCTAAAAGGGACTTGATTCTGTGGGTCTGCCCCACGGATGTGCATGTCATCGTTTCCTGGGGACCTCTACCTCTCTGGCCTTCTTTGCTCATGAGCATTACCATGGCTTGAATTTTCTTATCCTAATTACATCATGAAGTAACAGAGGCAGTTGAATGAGGGAGGTGACAAATATCTGTAAATTCATTCATTATTTAATCAATGGCTGTTTACAGAACTGGTAAGTGGTACTGGTCCCTCTTCTAGGGAAAAGAAGTATAGCAGGGAACAGCTCAGGTGAGGTCCTTGCTCCCATGGGATCTAAACTCCAGCATGTGTCGGAGGAAAATATGCAATCACCAGACCAGTGAACAAGCAAGTCCGGCGGTTCTCAGGGGAGTCAGAGCTCTGAATAAAACAAGAGAGGCTGATGGAACTCAATTGACTTCAGATAGATTGGGGGAGAACAGCCCTCTGTGCAGGCAAGATTGGGAGCCGAAGCCCGTAGGCAGCAAGGAGCCAGCCATGTAACTAGCCTTCCGGGGAGGGGCAGCAAGGACTGGTGGCTGGTGGCGGAGTGTAGGAAGTACACGGGAGAGGAGTCCGAGGAGGAGGCAGAGCCAGGCAGGGCCCAGGCTGGGTGAGCACTGGCAGGGAGTTGGGATTTTATTCTCAGGGCAATGGGAGCCTGACGATATAAATTAGAAATATGTGTGCTGAAAGGAAAAATGGAAACAAAGTCTTTGTAAATAGGGAAGGGTGAAGGGAGTGCAGGGATATGGGGAAAAAATAAGAACCAAGACCTATCATGTAAAGGTACCAGATCTGAGTGATAAACGTAGCTGTATTGGTTGCTTTAAATGTACCAATAAACTTAATGGGGCAGTTGGGTGGGGGACATATGTGTGCTGCAGAGAACTAGACCAACAGTGGCGCAAAACAAATAGAAGTTTATTTTTTCACTTGAACAGAAGATGGCTGTTGGTACTGGTTCAGTGGCTTGATGACATTTCTGCAGTTCTCTGGGATTTCTGCTCAGGGTTCTAAGTGGCTGCAGCAGTTCTGGATATTGTATCTCCTTGCAAGGCATCATCTGCTTGTATCTCCTCAGTCAGCACTGTGATTAGCTCTGCAAAGGAGGCTGGAGAAAGGAGCTAAGCATGGGAACGAGCCTTTCTGGCCCCCGGGTGCAGGCAGGAAGGACAGTGGGGGCTGGGGTGAGGGTGAGTTAGCTGCAGCAGCCACTTACAGCGTTGCTCAGACCTGTAGGACCCGGGCTGCGCTGTCCTGGCTGGCCCTGGGGTTCTGCAGTTCAGACCCACTCTGGAGGGAGATGCTCACAGGTTAGTGCTTTGCCCAGACTCTGAACAGTATGAGTTAGCACCACGAGAGCTTTAGGGAAAAATAAGGAGACCTGCTTTTGTGGCTCTGTGGAGAGTACACTATAGGGACAAGTAGGAACACTGGGAGGCCAATTAAGAAACACATCATACTAAATATGTAAGGTTATATCTACGAGGGTTTGATTACAGAAACTAAGAAAGTATTCTCTAAATAATGAAAAAAGAATAAGATAAGACTATGAGAGTGAGAAGCAATTTAAATATGTTCAGGGACCATCTTCATCTCCAGAATTAAGGATTATTTTGATGTTACATCATTGCCTTTTCTCTTTTACTTTCCTTTTTAGTTTTATTTTAGGATTCCCTATTTTTAATGTTCATACAGAGATTTCTTTAACTGAAATACCGAATAGCTTCTTTGGTGTGAAAACCTATAATAGTACACAGGATCCTAATGAGATAATTAATAATGTGAAATAGGAAGTAAAGGGCTAAAGGTGTAGGGAAAGTGGGAAGGGTGGGGGAAAGGTAATAAGGGAGAGGAAAAAAATATGAGAAACTGAAAAAAT
>NW_022900920.1:2487842-2498922 GCF_012274545.1 Fukomys damarensis
AAAAAAAA
The DNA here is from genome assembly GCF_012274545.1 of Fukomys damarensis. NCBI lineage: Eukaryota > Metazoa > Chordata > Mammalia > Rodentia > Bathyergidae > Fukomys > Fukomys damarensis. The sequence goes on from NW_022900920.1 coordinate 2,487,851, forward strand.
AAAAAAAGAAACCAGAAATCATGGTCACCGCGTTAGGGTGCCACAGTTGGGCTTTAAAAAAAATAAAGATATTTGAAAAGATTTTAAACAGGGAAAAATACAAACTGTCATTGAGCACTTTTAGGTGTGCACAGTTCAGCGGCATTAAGTACATTCACGTGTTCATATAACCAGCCCTGCTGTGAATTTGTAGAAGTTTCTCATCATCCCAGATAGAAACCCTGAAACCATTCCCCACTCCTCTGCTTTTCGTCTTCGGGAATCGGGCTACTCTGGTTCCTCATTGAAGTGGAATCACGTAGTACCCTTCAGTTGCTGGCTTATTCCACTTAGCACGTCCTCAAGGTTCATCCAAGTTGTCGCATGTGTCAGAATCCTTTCCCCCACTTCTTTTTGGTACCGGGGATCGAACTCAGGTTGTCTTTGCGCTTGCAAGGCAGGCCACCGAACCGCTGAGCTAAATCCCCGGCCCATCCTTTCCCTTTTAAAGGCTGAGTAATACTGTTATATGGACAGACCATCTCTTGTTTATCCACTCATCGGTTAGGGATACTTGGGCTGAGAATCATGTGCTATGAACCCTGGTGTACAGATATCTATTTTAGCCCTGAGGTTGGCTTTGGGATATGTTTTGGTATAGGACCATCTGAGCTTGGTAGGAAGCAAGGACTGTGACAGAATTAAGAATGCCTGACTCCTGGGTTTTTGGCTTGGTGGCTAGGTAGCTTTTATTAAGATGGGAAGAAACTGCCAAGTGCTTTGCAAACATCAGATAATACTGTTTTATTCAGAATTGTTTTAGTATCGAGTAGCGTTACTTTGTTCAGAATTATCATTAGCCAGGAGTTTGCCCCAGTTAAGTTACCACATCACCCTCACAGGTGACACACCTGGCACCTGCACTCAGCTTTCCATACTCCTTTGATAACCGCCTGATTGAATGAGCAGCTGGCAAACCCAGGCCCACAGACCAAATGCAGCCCACCACCTGGTCTGAACCACTGAACAGCTATGAATAGTTTTCACATTTTAAAATGTAAAGTGTAAAAAAAGACCACATAGCTCTTCAGTTAGAAGAGTTTCTCTGTTTTGCCTTCTGGCCTGCAGTGCGTAAAATTTTAACTCTCTGACCCTTTGTAGCAAAAGAGCTGACCGATGGTCTATATTAATTAATTTGGCTCAGACTGAAGAAGACAGGGTGCTCAAGTAGAAATAAAATACAAAACAAAACAAGCCCTCCTCATCATTGCTAATGCATTTCTGTGGAGGTTTTTGTTTAGTATTTGCTGATCACAAGACACAGTGAGCCCTACCCCCAACCCCAGCCACCTTCCCACCTTCTGTAGGTCGCTGAAGTTGAGAGCCCAGTCAGCTGAGCTGGTGAAACTGATTAATGCCTTTGCAGATTGTTTACCAGAACAAGTGATTTATTTAGCATCTAAATTTTAAATGGTGCCTCTGCTTCCCAGGACGCTGTCTGGTTTAGAAAATTACCTATAATAAATGCATGTAATAAATCCATTCTTTTGAACCTGAAGAAAGGTATTCAAGTTTTATGTGAGGAAAGCAGTTTCTTCTCATCCTCGCTAAATACATATTATGTAAATAATTAAAAACAATGGTTTGAATGGGTGCTAAATTATCAGCTTGCCAAAATGCAGTTGTGGCTCTTATTTTTCCAATTAATCATGCAAAACATCCGCTTGCTGGCTTCTGCCTGAATAGACGTCCTAGCCATTCCTAAATGACCCAAGAATCAGTGGTGCTTACTCAGTTCAAGGGGCTCATGGAGCTTTGCAGTGACAGGCATGAAGATGCCTGCAGAGGTGACCAAGGTGACAGAGGTGGCCGTGCATTGAGGGTTTTGTAATTGGTGGAACGGGTCCTGTCCTCCTCATTGGCCTCTGTAGGCACACTCTGGCCTGATTATAGGGCTGTTCCTTCTTGCTCTGAAGTTCTAATTCAGTTCCTACTTGCTCAGCTCCCGAGGAGCTGGGTCCTGACAAGCAGTCAGTTTTCTACTACCAAGAACCATGAGGCTGGAGCCCAAGAGGGTTTGGGAGTTCAGGGGCCACTCAGGGGGAAAGACCCCTGTGCGGTCCCTAGGTTTCCCAACCCCAAGGGCTGGCTCCACAGGGCCTGCTGGAGAGGAGCAACTCACATGCCATGTGACCCAGGACTTTCTGGAGATGGCATTGAATAACTTCTCTCCTTCCTACTGCTGTGTGCCGCACCTTCTGATTTAGGAGCAGAATTTATTAGCACCTGCTCTGTGCTCTCTCCAGGCACCTTCAAGGGCTGGGATGACTCTCCTGATCTGTCTCAACTCAGAGTGCTTTTGGGTTCACATTTTTCTCATGTGGGCTTTGCCCCTGCAACCGGGATCTCTGAAACAGCAGAGACAGGGCTTCTAAGTTTGGTCAGGCCAGGCCTGTGTAATGCTCCCTCCAGATGGCAGCCTCTTGGACACGTGACAGTTTCTGTCAGACCAAGATGCTTGGAATTTTTTTTTTTTGACCAGGCTTTATCTATAACCTCCAGACCCTCTTAAATGATAACTCTATGTTATAAACATTCTTTGTATTCTTGTTAATCCTCCCAACATCTTGATAGGGTTGACTTTATTATGCCCATTTTACAGATGAGGACTTTAGGCCAAAAAGGGAAGAGAAATTTTTTTTAAGGTTAAGTGGCTACTTAGTGCCAGTGCTGGGATTTGAACCCAAGATCAGTTAGAAACCAAAGCCAGAGTGCTACGATGATCCCCACTGTATAGTCAGGGAAAATGAGGTTTAGGGAAGTTAAAGACCCACCTGAGTCATACCACAGCAAAGAGGTAGAATGGGCCTATGACCCCAGAGCGTGTACTTCTAATCATGATCCCGAATGCTTCATCCTGCACAGTGACAACGCTTGTGTCAGGAGCTGTGCTGCTTGACAGAGGGCTGGGTAGCACAGAGTAAGCAGCTGAAAGACGTATTGGCTAATAAGATTTTTGATATTATTAGAGATTGACACTGATCCTACCCAATAAGACTTATATGCATATTTAAGGACAGATAGCCCCATTGCATCAAAAGACACAGATCTCTTCAGTTGACATATGGCAACATAACTGAAATTGCTGTTGTTCAGGGGGCAGGGAGGATGCTGTGTCAAGTCATCTTTGGGAGTGTCTATGCCACTCAGTACTACCAGGACTGTTTACTGAGCACTTGGCCCATGCCCAGATGTAGAGGGCCTTGCATCAGATTTCGCGGCTGTGCATTCACTGTCGAACCTCCTTCCTCATAGACTGGTACTGGGTGTCCATATGTCTCAAGGCTCTCTTCTCCAGGTCCAAAAGCCAAATGTTAATTAGCCCTGTGATGACCCCTTGTTATGATTCTAATCCTTTTGCTGGTGTTTGCTTAGGTTTGGGCAGATGAAGGCTGCTCACCGGCCTATCCATGGGACCAGACAACATGGGGAGAATGTCAGTGGCTCTTAAGACAAGGCATAGAAAGATCCCTCCCTGTCTTTGGATGTTATTATGTGAGCATGGGATATTTGTCACCGGCCTCTCATGACCAAGTAAAGCCAAGAGAATGCCAGAGAATGTGACCCATTCTGTTGAGCCACTGAATTAACAAAACCTGCAAGTTCCCTACCTCCAGGCTTCTTGTATAAATGTTATTACATGAGTGACATTCTGTTCCTTGCAGCCCAAAGCCTAAGCTAGATGCTATGGCCCCTAAAGAGCTTCCAGGGAGTGCTGGGAGACAAGGAGCACACTTGAGTATTATTCAGTTGCTCCTCAGCACCAGCCACACTGCTACAGGCATCCTAGGGGAAAGAGAGAGGCAAATACGTGAGGGGTGAGGCCGGTGTGGAGCAGGAGGGAGGTGGAGGATGGGGAGAGGGGTTCAGAGCTTGAGTTTTGGAACCTGCTTCTATCACGTACCAGCAGGGAGGCCTCGGAGACCCTCGCTCCATCTCAGCTTCCTCATTTCCTAAGTGGTGACAATAATAGGACGTAAGTCGTGGGCCGAGTGAAGATGTGAAAAGAGCTTTAGCACGGCGCTTGGCACATGGCAGCTGTCCACTCCTCACGATGATTATTCCCGAGGCAGGAACCACACCATTATCCTTAGCCAGCTGAGGCACTTTCCCCTCTGTACCTCCAGACTCGAAAGGACAGGAAGACACACTCTAGGAAGTTTCTTCCTTCAGGATGCCTCAGTTTCTTTTTGCTTGTGCTGTGTGGTCTTAGTCTACATGATTCTGATTTTCTGGGCTCCCTTGTACCCAGAAACTCAGACTTCTGTCTTCATATCGATCCTGAACTGGTCCTTGTGACTTTCTTCTGGCCATGCATTTGGATTGCTGGACTTGTGGTTCGTAAGCTGTCCTTCTGACCTACCAAGCTGGATGCGCTAATAAACACGTCCTGCTGATAAATTGGCTCAAAGGCTCAGGGTCAGCGCTCTTCCACTTTCTGGGGAGAGCGCGAGCACTGTGCAAGTCTGCTGTGAGTGGGAAAGGTAGCTGAATCTTCCCGTCCGATCTTGAATCCATAAGAATTTTGCACCTTCTGACTTATTATTTCAAACAATTTCTACGTTAGAATGACCTGTTTGCTATACAGGAAAGAATACAAAGAGCAACCATGGCTGCCCAAAGACAGAGGCATGGACTGCAGTTGCAAAGGGTGGCAAGGTTCTCACGCCTCCTCGGCTTTGTATCTTCTGCAAACTTTCCAAAGGAGCAGGTAAGCAGGTAAGAGGCCTTTCCTCACCTTTCTGCCATCACCATTTTTTCTTCTATTATCCAGGTAAAATTTACATGAAGTTCACAAATCTTTAAATATATTATATATATTTAGCATGTTTTAATGTGTATGCCCCTGAGCACCATCCAGATCAGGACATGGAACCCTTTTGTAACACTCTGGAAGGTTTCTTCGTCCCCTCTCCACCAGCACCTCCTACCATCGATCCAGTTTATCCTCACATCTCTCAATTTTATAATTTGGATCTAAAATGTCCCTCAGAGGCCCTGTGTTGGGGGCTTGTTTGCCAGCTGATAAGCTTTTGGAAGGCAGTTGCATCATGAGGGATCTAACATAATCAGCGAATTAATCAGCTGATGGATACATCATTTGATCACATTGTTGGGAGGTGATGGAAATTTAGGAGGCGGGGGCTAGTTAAAGGGATTGGGGTCATGGGTTATGACCTTGGGGACTATATTTTATCCCATCCTTTCCTCTATGGCTCAGGCCCTTCTCTCTCTCTCTCTCTCTCTCTCTCTCTCTCTCTCTCTCTCTCTCCTCTCTCTCTCTCCCTCTCTGCTTCCTTGCAGCCATAAGATGAGCACCTTTCCTCTTCCACACCCTTCTGCTATGATGTTTCTGCTTTACCACATGGCCAGAAACAATGGAGCCAGCTTCCCTTGGAAACCATGAGCTTAAATAAACCTTTCCTCCTTTAAGGTGATTTTCTCAGATCTTTTTTCGCAGCGATGGAAACCTGACTACCACACTCGGTAGTTTCTTGAACTTCATGTGATACAGCATTGTACGCCACGCGCTTCACACTGTCCCCTAGTGACTTCATTTGTCTTTGACCAATTTCAGACAGACTCTCAGCTGCCTTTCTGACGGGGAGGCTCCTCCCTGCTGCATATCACTGGTGACAGTCTACTTTCATCTCTTAAGGGGTGGAGCTTGCCTTGGCAGGAGTGTGTCTAGGGATGTCAGATCAGATCCTTCCTCCAGGGACAGTTTTTTGACTTTGCTGACTCTTACCATTGCAGGGCTCAGAGGAGCTGGAATAAGCTGGTGGCAGGGTACCCTGTACAATGGTTTCTGAGAAGTGGCCTGAAGTGAGGAGGGAGAGAATCTAGCTGGACACCCAAGAGAGGCCAATCTCAGACATCCGGGGATGCCGGGCTTGGCCTTACCAGGTGTGGGTGAGTTAACATCAGCCGTTAACCTGGACCTCCACTGAGACTGAGGGAACACGGGATCTATCCTAGTTGCTTTTCCCATTGCTGAGACGAGATACCCAACACCCAAAGTTAAAGACGGAAAGGTTTATTCAGCTCATCGTTTGCAGAGGTTTCAGTCCATCATCAGCTGGCTCCAAGGCAGAGAGGCCTGGCAGACAAGCACTGCAGTTCATGGCAGACAGAACGCAGCAAAACAACAAGGTTCCTAAACAGGGCATTTCTGCCCCTTTTATCTTTTATTTTTTATTTTATTTTATTTTTGGTACTGGGGACCGAACTTGGGACCTTGCATTTGCAAGGCAGGCAGAAGAACCACTGAGTTAAATCCCTGGCCCATAACCCTCTTGTCTTATCCAGAGTACTTAGGGTGAATAGTACTCACACCCTTAATCCTAGCGCCCTTAAATTTAGCATCGCACCGTGCATTAATTACACATACTCTAGGTCCAGCCAGCTCCACATGAGGCTTTGGGGAGACTTCGAAACACAAGCCATTAACAGGACCCTCACACGGGGTCCACACTGCTGACTGGCAAGGGCGGCCTTAAGTGAAGTCCCTCTTCCCTCTTGTCTGCCCACTCACACCTCGATGACATCTACTGGGAAGTCCCTGAGCACACCAGGCAGTGAGCTAATGTCAAGAGTGTGTGGACAGCACAGGGTTTCCTGTCCCCAGGAGCTCACTGTCTAGGCTGGGCTGCAAACAGGATAGATGTGGCCTTCAAATATGCTTGCTTTGGCTTGCATAGTTCAAAAAATCTGGAAATTTCCCACACACATCAGGTTTCTGGCTTTTCTGGACGAATCAGAAGATCTGGTGACTTCAGTTTGTTTTTTTAGCTGGCAGCAGCTGAAGAAGCAGAACTGGCTGCTGCCCTCCCCAGCACAGCCTCCCCACCCCCTCTGGCATCGTACCTGGTTCTCTTCACTCAGCACTTGCCTGCCAGGCCACCCCCAGCATGTCTGCTAGTTGTTTTTTTGTTTTTTTTTTTTTTGGTTTTTTTGAGACAGGGTCTCACTATGTAGTTGAGACTGACCTGGAACTCATTATGTAGCCCGGGCTGGTCTCGAAGTCACAGTGATCCTCCTGCCTCAGCCTCCCGAGTGCTGGGATTACAGGCGTGCGCCACCTGGGATTACAGACATGCCCGGCTATGTCCGCTAGCTTGAATGGATGGGAAGATGGGGCAATGGCTTCCCAGGGTCTCAAGGGCAACTCCTCCGAGTCTTCTGAGTCTCTACTCCTCAGGATGATGGGTCATCAGATCTCCCTGGAGAGACAGGGACAGTGTGTGCTGGGGTGGGGGACGAGTGGGAGGGCAAGAGGTTGAGCTGGTGGTACCAAGGCCTTTAGAAGTGGTTCTTACAGCACGGCCCACTTGGATCAGAATCACCAAGGTGCTGGCTCAGAATGCAGACCTGCCGCAGGGGAGTCTGAGGGAAGGTTCCCCGGGTGAAGTCAAGGTCATTCAAGGACAAGAACAGCAAAGAGGACGAGGTTGGAACATAGTGGCGAGTGAGGCCAGAAGCAAGTGATTTCTAGGGCAAGGCTGGGGACCTGACTCCGTCCCAATCCCTCCGACCGAGACGCATTCTGAGCAGCCTTTTCAGCACAGCGGAGGCTCCCACAGGTGAAGGGCACAAGACATTTTTTCCACCTTTCCCACCCTCGCACCTGGAGGAAAGGTTGTGATTGCCTTAGCCAAGCCTTGTCATTTCCTGGAATCTTAGTACTGTCACTCAGCAAGGAGCCAACTCCAGAGAAAGGGACAGAGGTTGAGCGGCAGGTAAGAGCCATCTTGTCTCCGTCTCACCCAGGTGGCCTCTGGGCTCTGGCCAGTGCACTGAAAATCATGGCCCTGTGTGGGGAAATAGGCAGATTTGGTGATTTGTCCGAAGGGAAAATGTGCTCCTGAAGTGAGAGGGGCAGATGGGACTTTTGGGCTGTTTTTCTTTCCCTTTGGGCCCACTGACAACAGGGTTAGGTGGCACACAGGAGCGTCAGATACAGAGTGGGGAGTGGAGGACACACAGGGACCCTCATTCTCGGGGCTCTGTAAGTGAAGTCAGGTTCTTAAGGTGACCCCAACAGTGATGCCTCCTTTCTCAGTGCGGGGCGCTAAGAGAGCCAAACACAGGAGGGTTCTGAAGTGCCCAGGTATGCTTGTGGAACCTGAGAGCAAGGGCTCCCTAGGTGGGCGGGATTGTTGGGCCTGTGGTACAGGAGAGGCGAGTGTGTGCCCCCAAGACACCAGCTCTCAATACAGCTGTCCATGGGAGGCGCCTGGGGAGCTTTGGAATTTCCTAATGTCTGTGCTGCATTCCCCGGAGATGAGGATTTAATGATTCTGGGGTGCAGCCTGGCTGTTGGGGTTTTTAAAGGCTCCCCAGGGATTGTAACACACATCAGCATCTGAGAATCTCCGGTCTAGGTGGAGTGAGGTGGGTGCTGTTCCTTGGGTTTCCTTTTCTGGGTTTAGCTGTGAGCCACAGACTAACGAGCCTGACACAGACTCCTGTGGTAACGCCAGAGAGGAGTCCACAAGGTGGGTGGGATGCGTCTGTGGAAGGAAGCCCGAATTAAAGTTCCTGGCCTGTGCGGGTCGCTTAACAATTAACTGAGGAGGTCCATCTTCTCAGGCTCAATTTACAGCAGGAGCTGAGTCCTGGCCGGCTTGAGGATATTGCCCATGTGGAATCGTAGAGTCTAAAATGAAACTCAAATGCTACAGGAAGCTGGTGGGAATGAGAGTTGGGCCTGTTGCTTACACAGAGATTTCCCTAACAAAGTATTTCTAAGGTCCACTTCCCTAGTGTGACAGAGGGGACCCCCTCCTGGCCTCCAGGTCAACACATGCGTGCACGTGTGCATATGCCACACACAGCAGGAGTCCACCAAATAGGTCCTTATCTTCAAAGGGAGAAGCCTTGTGGAAGGGTAAGTGGGCAGACGCTGTTCCTTCACGGCAGACTGTGGGCTGAGTGGCTTTGTGGGGAGCATCCTTGGCAGGTCCTGGCATCTACAGACAGTAGACAACATAGTACCATACCTGAAGAGGCAAAGAGAGCACTTAAAAGCGAGGCTTGATGGAGGCCCAAAGTTGTTATTTAACAGGCAACTTATGCAAAATAATCGTGATAGTGCTGTGTGCAGCTTTTTGCTCCAGTGACAAAAGTCCACTTTATTCAGCTGACAGCACTCTCTGCCTTCTCAGGGAGGTTTGCGCAGGAGCTCAAGGTCTGGTCGGGACATCTGTCTGAATTGTGCCTCATCACTTACCAGCTGCTTGGGCTTGGGCAAGGGGCTTAGGCCCTGAATACTGGCTTCACCATATACTGGAGGCTTCTCTATACGGCATGACTGGGTGACGGGACTGCATTTACCTTTCCGCTTGAAACAATTAAAAACCAAAATGAGACAGATAAAGTCCTGGAAGAGATGATTTTTCAAGACACTAGACATCAGGCCACAAAGTTCAGGATCCCCAGGAAAAAGGAGGAATAAAAATACAGATGGGACAAACAGAAAACACGTATCAAAATGATGGACTACTTAAAAGCAAACCATCTCAGTAATCACATTAAATGGAAATTGTCTGAACACCAGTTAGAGATGGTCATATTGGATAAAGAAGACTCAATTACACGCTGCTTTGCAGAAACACTCTTTATAAAGACCAAAATATGTTTAAAGTAAAAGGATAACATCTATAACATTAATCAAAAGGAAGCTGGAGTGGCTATATTCCTACACAAAAGTAGATTTCAAAACAAAGGACATTACCTGTAGATCTGATCTACAGTTCCATCTCTAATCTATGCCTATAATATGGACTGCAGTGAGCCTTGCCTTATGGGTTATGGTCAGATCCAAGTCAGATAAAATACCTGGGAAAGTGCTTCATGGACTGTAAAACACGATACAGTAACTGGACCCCAATTATTCGAAGTAGAACCACCTGAACCGTTACGAAGAATTAGGTAGGCAGATTCAAACTATTTGGCTTTCAAGGAACAAAGGAAATTCCAGACAGTGGTCCAGGAAGGGCAGGGTAGTTGGTCAGAGAAACATTGGTGCCCCATCCCTGGCTTTCTGGGCCCGGTTACACTTCCTGCAAGCTGTGGTTAGTGGCAGGGGAGACAGAGGTGGACTGACCCCGGATCCCACGGACTCTGGAATCTTTGGCGATCTCAGCAAATACTTGCCTCAGAGATAAAGTAAGACCAGGAGCAATTACTCTGCTAAGTCCTCTCAGCATTCTCCTTTGTTAAGTCTCACAGGCTGGGCTTGTATCCTCGTACCCTTCAGCAGCTGGGAAAATGGAAGCTCTGTATGACAGGACATCTGTACTACTTAGCTTAGGCTTTGGGCCCACACAGTCTAGGCCTGAGCCTGAGCTCTAAACACTACACTCCTCTAACCGTGAGTAAGGTTGGGGAAGGCTCAGGCAACCAGAGGATTTCCTCAGGGGTAGAGGTAGGGCCAGCTCTTTCCCTTCACTCCAGGCACCCACTCCCGTGCCCTGCCCCACTCCTGCGCTCCTCACCTGCCTTCAGCAGGGCCTGGCATGTGAGTAGTGGGGTCCGGCCAGCTGCAAGGAGCTGGCCGGACATGGCCGTGAAGAGCACAGCCTGGGGGCTGCACCAGGTTCTCCCGTTGGTCCTTAACAGTCAGGAGGCGCAGCCTTGCCTCCAAGTCACACTGACTCTTGGCTGTTTCATCTGAAGAATGGGCTAATAGACCTAGCCTCTTAGGGAAGTGCAGAGGCTCTGGATGTGCTATCCAGAATTGCTTCTGTCAGTCCTCTCTGCCCAGCCCCAGCTCCTGCACCTGTTTTCTTCTCTCACTCAGCCATGTTTGTCTCCCCAGGCTCTCCCCTGCCTCTGAGTGGGCTACTTGGAGCTGGGTGGCTCTTCCCTCCCAGGGGGCAGGTAGAAGAATTCTTTATGACCCTCAAAGGCCAGGCTGGAGGTCAGGGGTAGGGACAGGGATGGGAGAGGCCGGAAGGCTGAGACTTGTTTTCTTCTAGTGTTTCATTGGTCTGTTTTTTTTTTTTTTTTTTTTTTTTTTTTTTTTTTTT
>NW_022900920.1:2500435-2514578 GCF_012274545.1 Fukomys damarensis
TTTTTTTTTTTTTTTTTTTGCTTTTTTAAGTGACATTCACATAACATACAATTAGCCATTTTAAAATGTGTAGTTCTTGCCTGGCGTCGTGGTGCACTCCTGTAATCCCAGCACTCTGGAGGCTGAATCAGGAGGATCGCTGTGAGTTCGAGACCAGCCTGGGCTACATAATGAGTTCCAGGTCTGTCTCAACTACATAGTGAGACCCTGTCTCAAACCCCCCCCCAAAAGTGTGTAGTTCAGGGCATTTAGTATATTTGTAATGTTGTATAGTGACTACTCCCAAAACAACTAGTTTAAAAAGCCTTTCATCATCCCAGAAGAACAACCTCTACCCACCCAGCAGTTAGTGCCTGCTTCCTCTTTCCCCAGCCCCTCACAACTTCATCTGCTATCCCTATGCATGGACTTGCTTGTCTGGCCTCCTTCATTTAGTGCAATGTTTTCAGGGCTTGTCCAGGTTATACCATCTACCAGCACTCCATTCCTTTTCGTGGCCACATAACATTTCATACAGATATAAGCACAATTTCTTTTGCTATGATGGACATTTGGGCCGTTGTTGACAGCATTGCTGTATTTGTGAACAAGGACATATTTGAGTACCTGTTTTCAATTGCTTTGCACATAAGCCAAGGAGCTTAGTGATTGCTGAGTCATATACTGATACTACACTTAACTTTTGGAGGAGTAGCCAGACTGCTTTTCACAATGGCTATATGTCTCTAGTTTTAAAATTACGTTATTCAAAGTACAAAGACAATATTATACCATAGAAAAATCGGAAATTATTTATTTAGCAAATTTTCCAAAGCTTTATGTTAATTAAAAAATTACAAAACTGTATGGTTATTTTTATTATGCCTATTCAAATAAAGACATTTCCAGAAGGAAAATTAAAAAGACTATCTCCTCCCCACTTCCCTGGGGCTAACCAGTGTCAACCCTTTAATGTATATCCTTCCAGTTATTCTCTAGGTACTGGTATAATTTTTTATTTTTTAACACTAAAATGTCACACTATCTGTATCAGCTCTGTTTGAAATCTTATATCCATTTCTTATGAATTTCACTTGCTCCTCAGCTAAGCCCTAGGGTCTTAGCCCATTTCAAAGTCCAGAAGTCTGGGTGTCGAACCGGGCAAAGTTGTCTTTGTAGAATGAATCATAATTTCCTTTTGTTATCTGTATATACAAAATTTTTGTATAGTGAGTACAAATTGCTTTTTTTTGTTGTACCAGGGATCGAACTCAGGACCTTGCTCTTGCCAGGCAGGCGCTGTGCTGCTGAGCTAAATCCCCAGCTCACAAATTGCTTTTCTTAAAAATTTTCTCATTGTTTATTGGTACATTTTAGGAATACACTACAGTTACATTCATCATTGGGATCTTGTACCTTTACATGATCTATCTTGGTTCTTATTTTTTCCCCCTTCCCCTGCCTACAAATTGCTTTTAAAATAAGGAAAAAAAGTAACAGGGAAGCGTTGAGGACCTGCAGGCTCCATGCCCAGCCTGTACCTTAATTTAGTACTTACTTCATTCTCCCTGGTTGCATAATGAGTTGTTTTTGCGTTTGCCTCCCTCCAAGGCGACCGGCATATTCATCTCCCTGCCCTCCCCACTCCCCTCCTGTGCAGAGCTGCGCCTTATGCCAGGCACACAGCAGGTTAGCTGAGCAAGCAAGTGGCCCCTCCAGCCTTGTGTGGAGGTTGCCCGGGAGAGTTGGGTCCGAAAGAGCCTGTGCCCTCGCGCTGGGGTGCGGGAGCCCCACACTGTCTGCGGGGGCGAGGGGCCCAGACCCTCCGGAAGCGGAAGCGGGTGTGAGCGCAGGTGCCTTTATGCCTGGTGGCCTCAGCCTGGGGTGGCAGCAGCATCCAGCTGAGGAAGTAATTAGCGCTTCCAGGAGCAGGAAGCAGGGATGCTTTGAGGCCCCTGGCTCCCTTTTTGGAGAGATATAAATAGCTGGCCCCAGGCGGAGCTGGAGAGTTGTACACACAGCAATGGAGCTGCCAGTAGCTAGTTCTCCTCCCCGGGTGTGAGCTGTCTTCTTGGACTGTCTGTCTGTCCTTCTGGGCTGGGAAGGTGCAGGGGGAGTGGTGCGAGGGGAAGGGCTTGTAGTCTGGGCTGGGCGCGTGCCCGTGAGGCTCACCTTGCTGTACCTGCAGCTCCCCGTCTGTTCCCATGGCCGCCCGCACTCATGTGTCCGCGCCGGGTTCAGGCTACGGGTGGGGGCATTACACACCCCCACAGACCATGCTGGCCCAGGCTCCAGCTCTACCTCTGCACAAGGAGCAGGATGCTACGGGTCAGGCGGGGCCCAGCAATACAGCTCGTTCCTAGCATTTCCTCAGGAACAGTCCCTGATGGCGCCGGCAGCTCTAGGCTGACTCAGCCCCGCTTTATAAATAACCTGGCAGAGGGACGTGTGCGGTCCAGCCAGGACCGTGCTTTGAGCAGGTGGCGGCACCCAGGTCCTGAGGGCCTCCTAATTGTCTAGGGTGGGCCCTCCTCCTCCTCCTCCTCCTCCTCCTCCTCCAGGGGTACGGAAGGGAGCTTTGCCAGCCCCAGGGAGTGCCCTGCAGCGGGTCTGGGGTCCTCAGGAGTCCTCCTCTCAGCACCCTGACCTTCTGTGGGGAGCATTGGGGACTTCTGGCTGGTAAATTATGGGCTACACTTGCTGGGCAACCTAGGATAAGTCATTGGCCTTCTCTGGTCTCAGAATCCTCATTGGTGAAATGAGAGGGTTGAAGTAGGTGAGTACTAAGGCCAGGAATGGCTGTTCCCTTTTTTCTTCTCCTTGGCGGGCATAGATTGGCACCTGCTAAGTTAAACACCGCTGACGTTTGCTGAGCCCCCGTGTACCTGGTAGTGTGGTGGGCATGTCCTGCAGACATATTAATGGGCCTGTCTGCTACTCATTGGCGCATTGATTGGGGCCTTTGCTCATTAGCCAGTGTCAAGGCCCCACGCCAGGCCGCAGGTGTGTAGTACCAGGTTCCAAAGGACCAGCAAGGGGACTGGCAGAGGCCAGGCGGAGGCGGGAAGCACCTGGCACTGACCAGGAGGGCACATGGGCTCTGATGCTCGTACAGCTTCTCCCCGCCAGTTCATTTTGCCGGATGGGCCCTCAGACTTGTTCACAGTCACATGCGCAGAAGTGGTGGAGGTTGCACCCAGGGATTCTGACTTCTAGCCTAATGTTCCTCAGAGGAGCGATCATTACTTTTTCTTCTCTATTTGTGTGTGGAGCTTTTTTCCTTGAGATAAAAGTCTTGCTATGTAGTTCAGGTTGGCCGTGAACTCATTGTGTAGCCCAAGTTGGCCCGAATGTGTGGCAATCCTGCCTCAGCCTCCCAAGTGCTGGAATTACAAATGTACATCTCCATACTTGGCTTTTCATTCTCTGTTTGGGAAACTCTACAGGTGCCAAGACGGTGCCAAGAGCCAGTGCCACCGGGCCTAGAAGGCAGGCCCTGCTTCTTTCTGATCAGGGCTTGCTCTGGTCTCAGGCTGGGGCTCAGTACAGGGTCTGGCACATTCTAAGTGACCGGTGGCTAGACACTGCCAGAGCCCAAGATAGGCATGCGTGGGTGTGATGGTCAGGAGGACAATCAGAAGCTGTTACTATCACAGCCAGATGAAGACGAGGAGCCTCCAGTAGTGCGGAGGCAGTAGCGGGGAGGCCAGGGGTCCCAAGGGTGTGCTTGGGGCTGATTACTGTCTCCAAGGAGGAGAGACATAGGTTAGCCACGGGCGGTAAAGCAGCACCCGGGAAGCTGACGTCAGCTTCTCATAGCCTGAGTGCTCATTGCTTGAGCATCTGAACTGTGAGGTACTGAGTTTCCTATCTCTAAACAACTGGTTTTCAGGTAGAGTGTGGTGGTTCCCACTGTGTCAGAGAACCGTTCTGAATCTCGGAGGAGTTTGTTTATAACACAGGTCATGTCCTCTGCTTGCTGAATGGGCCCGTGTTGCGCAGCTTGCACGGCAGCCCAATATTCTCTTGGTCTGTGACGCTGACCTCAGAAAGCTGAACTTCGTATATCCTAGCTGTCTTCTCCCTCACTCCTGCGTTATGTACATGACTGGATTTCAAGAGCTTTGCAGACATCAGCACAGTAACAGTCAGTAGGCGAAGAGCCGACATGCTCAGGAGATCGTGGCTCTGAAGAAACCAGCCAGAAGAAGCTGCCTCGTGTTTGTGGGGATTGAGGTGCTGGGTGGATTTTGGTATTTTCTTTTCAGGGAAACAGAAGCAAAAGGGCTTTATGAAGGCACTCAGCTCCTCTTGGCTCATCCAGCTCAAACTTAGCCTCCAGTCACAAGCAAGTCCGAAGCTCTCCTCAGACTCCTTGCTCCTCTCACCTGCTGTGTGACCCTGAGCTAGGCTCTAACCCTCTCTGCCTCTCATTTGTAAAGTAAGGGAGGTGGACTCCTGAATCCCTGTAGCCTGATAGACTGCAGTACTTTGGGAGTCCAGAAGCCAGGATATCTGGCATCAAACAGCATTTTGACCAGTTTTGTTGCTGTGGAATGTCTTCCTGCCCCTCCCGCTGCTCCTCTCTTCCTTTGTTGTCTGTTGGAGGTGAGACTAGGCTGACCGGGCAGGAAAGCCTCACAGCAGCAGAGCCGGGGAGTCCCTGGAGGACAGGAGTGGGCACGGCCAGGGGGCTGCTGTAAGGGAGGGCCTCGGGCACGGACAGCTGGCAGGAAGCTACAGGCCCTGCCTCAGAGCTGGGCCTGGGGCTAGGAGGAGGACTCTGGATTAATGATTGCAAAAGTACCCCCGGAGTGTGAGGTCTCCCTAGAGCGCAGCGACCAAATGTTAATGTAGAGGACAGACCCAGGATGAGAGTGGGGGGCCCTCTCTGAGGACACAGCCAGGCCCTGGCATTGTGTCTGCGTTACTTCCACCTCCCCCAAAGCCCACCAAGAGGATACATTTGCCCGACTTTGTAGATGAATACAGGAAGGCCCATGCTGTATAACCTGCCCATTCAGCTGGTAAGAGGCAGAGCAGGACTTGAACTCGGAACTAGTGATTTTAAAAACTCAAGGTTCCCTCAGCACTGTCCACCTCCTCTTTTGTTTTGATAATCATTCTCTGCAATCATGGTAGCACCACACACCTGTGTGTGTCTGTCCAAGGTCAGTGGTGTAACCACACAGATGAATGTGCACAGGGGAAATGTTGTTGGAATTAAAATCGTACTGGAGAAATTTGAAATTTCCTAGGATAACAGCATCACCAGGAGTTGAACTTGAGACGTACCTGGGTGCAAAACTGATTGCTGGGGAAGTCGAAATGAATAAGCTCTGGCCTGGAGCTCATGTTTGTGTGGGAGGCTGTCAGCAGAGTCCTCGCAGTGCCTCCTTTCCTACAGGCAGTGCAGGGCTGGAGGATTGCTGTGCTGGAGGCCTGACGGGTGTGCACAGCTGGAGAAGCTGGCAGTCGCTCCCTGGAGTAGAGGAAGAGGCAGGTGAGAAGAGGGGTGTGGGGGACAGGTGAGCAGGGCTGGACTGTGGAAGGCAGGTGTCTGTGTGCCATCTCTCTGGACAGGGTTGTCACAGGATACAAACTAGACCTTACCAATAAAACAGGTAGCATTGACCTGAACAGGCTCAGGGACTGACTGGCTTTTGCTAGTGTAGTTGGAGGTGGTGATGATGATGGTAGTAGGATCTGGCTTGCCTAGTTTACTGTGACTTTCTCAAAACTTTAGCAAGAGTGAGTCTAAAATAAGAGGCAGATCATGTCCTTCCTCTGCTCAAAATTCTCCAGGGATCCCAGCTAGCTCCTTTTGAAGCTCTGGTCCTTGTTACAGTCTGCAAGACCCTGTGTGACCTAACCTTTCTTATCTTCTCTCTCCATGTGTCAAATATTTCTCCACATCTCTCACTCTGTTTGGACACAGTTTACTCCTGCCTCAGGCCCTTTGTACTTGCTGCTCCTTCTCAGATATCTACACACCTCACTCCTCCCTACCCTCTTTTAGGCCTTCATAAAAATGTCCTTAGAGGGGTCTTTGACCATGCCACCAAACATTGCAGACTTCCCAAACCCCATGTCAACACACCCTTCACATCCCTTCTCAGGGTTATCACCTTTTAACACATTATGTATTTTTATTGTTTATTTCTTATCTCTCCCAGTAGAAAATGAGGCCCATTAGGGCAGGAATTCTTCTCTGGTCGGTGCCTCACTGTATCCCCAACATGTAGCTCAGAATTTGTGCTAGAAATGTGCTGTTTTAATATTATTATTTCTGGAGCATGGAGGTGGATTGGACAGATTTCCCCTGCTGGGTGCGGTGGGCCCTAGATCAGGGACCTCTGAGTGCCTTCGTGTCTTTGGGAAAGCCTTTCCATCAGTCTCTCTGTCTCTCCTTTAGGAGCCCAGGGGCAGCAGCTGCAGGCAGCTACCTGGCAGCCTCTTCACTCTCTGCAGATCCTGCTTATTTCAAAACCCAGCCGCTCTGCTTCCTTGGGGCTCCCTCCCCAGGCAACCCGGTGAGCACTGGGGTTGGGCGACTGGCAGCTGTGTGCCTTCTCGCTCTGGGAGAACATCCCCAGAGCCGCAGAGCCCATGCCCTGATTTAGATCTGGGAGCAGGGCCACAGCTGTGGCATCCCTGCAGCTGGACCTCACACTGAGGCCCTTTCTCTGGAACCTCCTTCGGAGCCTTGGGGAGCTACTTTTTCCTGGAAAGGGACCTGAGGTCCCTTGGTCACTGCTTGCTCGGTTAGCTTTTGGGAGCCAATTCTTAGAGCCACCTTGGAGTGTTGCTAAGATGCTCTCCTCCCAGGAACGCATCTCAGCCCCCACCAAACCCTCTCGGCCTGCATCACCCATGCCTACTGCCTGGCCTGTTGGAGTGGCCGATGTTTTGACACACTCCCCACATATTGTACCCTCGGGGCCTTCAGATGCTTTCATTCTGAGGTGTGGCTAATGCAACTGCAGGCTGGCAGGGGCAGGAGTTCGGAATAGGCTGGCCTTTGGTCTCCAAATGCCCATGAGGGGAGACTCACCTGCAAGAGGATGAGACCTGGTGACAGACAGACTGGGGCTGGAATCCTGTTATGTAGCTGTGTCACCCTGGGCAATGTGCTTGTCCCTCTGTAAAGCGGGTGCAGCAGGTGTACCTCCTCCCCGCTAAAGTAGCTGGAGGGTTTGGTGAGATGATGTATATAAACCTCCCAGCTGGGCCTGCCAAGGAGTAAAGGCTCTGGGGGTGGCTCTCCAGGCAGAACAGGGTTTCCCATCTGCTCTTTCTCCGTGGAGCCCAGGAGAGAGTCCTTGCCCATCGTATCTGGCAGGCCCTTCTGACAGCAACTACACTTTTCCAGAGACCTCCTGAGGATCCTAATCTCCAGTTCCTTTGGTGGAAAATGACTCTAAGGCTGGGCATGGTTGTGCACGCCTGTGATGCCAGCATTAGGGAGGCTGAGGGAGGAGGATTGCTGAGTTCAAGCCTAGGTATATAGTGGGTTCAAGGTCATCCTGAACTACACAGCAAGGCCCTGTCTCAAAAAATAAAAAACCAGACAAACAGAAAAATGACTCTAAGGATCGAGGCACACACGAGCAGCTGTAAGCAGGGGAATTTGCAAATCTCAGGCTATGAGGTGTGGGAGAGCTTTTAGGCTTGTGAAGCCCAACCCCCCTACTCATGATCCAGAGGGGGCCTGAGATCTGTGTCACAAAGCTAGCGAATCCCCAAGCTAGGACTCAAACTGGGTTTTCTGCCTGGTCCCTTGGGGCTCTCTCCCTTGCACCCTAGCAGCCACGACAGCCAGCTGGTCAGGGCAAGCCCAGCTGTCATGTCCTGCCCTAAGTCTTGACCAACACCTCATACTAGCTCAGTTAGTTCCCAGGGAGCCAGTGACATTTTGGAGTAGTAAAGATGAGAGTGGTCTCTGATTCCAAAGGAATCAGTTAGAGACCATGGGCTCCATTCTGCCCACTTCCTGCCAGTGCTGCTCCTGTCACCTAGAATGCGTTTCCCCAGCTCTGTTGCGCCCCACAGCCTTCTCACATCTCCTGGAAGCCGTCTCCCTGCCCCACTAGAAAAGGAAGGATTCACCTACTGTTTTGTTTTGTAGTCAGCACTCTGTTTATGCCCCATCATATGCTCTTGGCTTATTATGTTGTAGTCACTGGCTGAAGGCTGTGATCTCTTTGATTTTCATTCCAAGAAGTTCATAAGCCCAGTCAGTTTTAGAGGGCACAGACAGGGAACCAGGAACCCATGTCCCAACCCGAGCTCACAGAGCAAGCCCGCCTGGCGCTGGACCTTTGCTGTGTCCTCCTGGCAAGCCTCGTTGTCCCCACTTTTGTTTTCCTACCAGCCACAGTCTCATCTTCCCCAAGCCTGCTAGAAAAGAACTTGTTTACCTCGGAAAAAGAAAATTGGTGTGCGTGTATAGTACTGGGGATTGAACCCAGAGCCTTACGCATGGTAGACAAGTGTTTTACCACTGAACAAGCTTGCTTGCTTGATTCCTTCCTTCCTTTTTCCCCGCCTTTGATTTTGAGACATATCTGAGTGTGGTGGCGCATACCTGTAATCCCAGCCAGTGGGGAGGCTGAGGCAGGAGGATCACTGTGAGTTTGAGGCTAGCTTGGGCTACGTAGTGAGGCCCTGTCTCAAAACAAAAAACTAGACCAGGGACTGGGCCTTTCTGCAAATCTGTTTCTAGCATCTGTGCAAAATCTTCATCTTGGCAGGATGGGTCAGGGAGGAGAAAAGTAGGGAGTCCTGTAGCTAGAGGCCTGGCACCTGCTTGGCTAACAACAGGCTATAGTTTGGTTGGTTTCTCTTGCCTTGAAAATAAAGGCTCAGGGCTGGAGATTTAGCTCAGAGGTTCCACTGCCTGCCTCACAAGCTCAAGGTCCCAAGTTCGATCCCAGGTACCAAAAACAAAAACAAACAAACAAACAAAAAAAGTAAGTTATCACATTGAATCACCCCAATGCCTGTACAGCACAGGTGGTGTGGCCGGTATTTCACAGATGCAGAAACTGAGGGCCTGGGTCCTTGAATCACTTGCCCAAGATTGCACAGCTAGAAAGCTTCAGCCGGGAGACAATCGAGCTCTCTCTGACCACAGGGGCTGTGCGAATGACCATAACACCCCCTGCCAACGGATCACCTTCATCCTCGACAGCTGACTCCAGCCTTCTAGAATGAGGCCGCTGTACTTGCAGAGTCTCCAGGCCTGGCTTAAGTGCCATCAGGGTGGCACCTCACTCCTATTAACAAACTGCGTGCGACCTCAAAGCTTTTGCTGGGAGGAAATGGTTCCTGCCACTAAGCCTACAATTCCCAGGGATTCATCTCATTCCATTTCACATAATCGTACCCTCTCCTGTCGTCCCCGATACTCTCCCCACCCCTGCAGAGGGCTTCACACCCTACAGCCCTGTGTACAGTTATCCCATTTCATTTAACTTGGCAAAGCCTGGAGTGTGGCCCTTTTCATCTGTCGTAATTATTCCATTTCCCTGTTCCTGCATTGTTCCACATGTTCCATCGCTGAACATCTTCCAATTCCAGGGCATCTTTCTAGAACAGTGGTTGCCAAGAGCCCAGGGCTGTAGTCAGGAAAGGTCTCATTAGGAGCCAAGAGAGGGAAGGAGCATCTTTACTGAGCGGAGTGGAGACCTTCCAGTAGCAGGGCCATCTGGACACCCAGGGATGCCCGGATAGCAGTGTGAAGGCAGAGAGGGTTACCAAGTGCCTTCCTGGGCACAGAGAAGTGGCTGGAGCACTCCTCGGACAAGGACATGGATCTGTCCACCTGTCTTTCATCTCGGCCTCCTTTAGCTGCTCTGGTTCAGCTTTTTACTCACCCCACAAACATACTGAGCACCTAATATGCCTGACCTAGAGAGAGGCAGCAGGGATGCTCTGAAAACAGTAGAGGAGGTGGGCACTACCCACATGGGGCCTGTGTTCTCGTGCCTGGGAAAGAAATAAGCAAGTGGAACAGCAGGTTAATGTGGACAGGACAAGGGGGGCAGAGACAGAGTTCAGGGAGCGACAGAGGGCTCAAGTGAGGCGGGTGGCCCAGAAGGGCCTTGAGGCAGGTGGCATTCTGGCGGATTCCAGTTGGTGGACAGGGCCCACCAAGAAAAGAGGTGGGGAGGTTTCTGGGAGAGGGACAAGATGTGCCACCCTGGGCTGCCAAGGCTCAGGAAAGGAAGGGTGGATGGAAGCTTTCATGCTTGAGCTGGGGTGAAGGCTCAAGGGACGGGGCCCTGGCCAGGAGGACTCTGTTGCCTGGGTGCCTGGCTTCCTGCTGACTTGTCACGTGACATGGGCAATACTTTGTACTCAGCGCTTTGAAAGGCTGAGAGGCCGAGGCAGGAGAATCACAAGTTTGAGTCCAGCCTGGGCAACTCAGCAACTTAGTGAGATCGTATCTCAAAATTAAAAAATACAAAAGACTGAGGATGCAGCTCAGAGAGAATCTTTAGTACTGCAAAGACAAAAAACAAAACCCCACTTAGCTAAATAAGGTATTCCATGGGTATAAAAGATTATATCTACAATATGTATAAAATATAAAGAATAAGAGTACTCCAGAGTGTGTGTAACTACCTCTCAATTTAAGAATAGGGATGTTTCCTTCCCACTTGGAATACTCTGCAGAATACCAAGTAGGCCTATAGCTAATCTCTCCCTTCAATTTTATGTTTATCTTTTCTTTTTTTTGCTTTCTTTATGTTTTCACACTTGCGCTAATTTACTTATGTAACATATTGCTTTAATTTTTACATGTTTTGGAACCTTCTATAAATGCAGCCATGCTGTAATATTCTGCTACCTTTTATGTATTTGTATTCAACATTTTACTGAGATTCACACAGGTTGTGACTGCTGCAGAGTATTCCTCAGGGGGAAGAGATCATGCTTTAATTATTCATTCTCCGGCCTCAGGATATTTGGGTTGTTTTCAGTTATTTTTCTTTTGCACAACAGTGCTGCTGTGAACATCTTGGTTCATACCTGGACAAAAGTGTGCAGTGGTATAGATCTAGGAGTAGAATTGCTGGATTATGGGTTCATTTGTTTCCCAAAGTGGCTGTAGCTGCTCATACTCCCATCAGCAGTGTGAAAGTGTTCATGTTGCTTCCTAATCCCTCTTGGTGAATCTTTTAAATTTTTGTTGATCTAGAGAGTGGTATGTTGTGTGTTCCCCCTTGATTTTCTATTGTGTTCCCCAAAGCAGCCACTTTTTGGCTTTGCTGAGGTTGTTTTCTCTGTTCTTTCTAGAATCTGTCTCCATGCCCACCTTCTCCCCTTAAAGCCTGTTTCAGAGCAGGATAGAACCATTCTGCTCTCTCATGCCTGGCCTTTTTCACTTTTCTTTAGATCCTACTCCTTCCTTTCCTCCTTGTCCTCTTCATTGCTCCCTTTTTATGGTTTTCAGATTTCATAAATGATCAGTGTGGCAGATGGAGCTGGCCACATATCTAGTTTGGTTATTTTCAACCCTTTCTTCCTTGCTCACTTCAACAAAGGAGTCTGAAAGTGCTTCACGTCTTCCCTTGTAACTAGAAGTGGCCATGTGACCCAGTTCTGGCCAAGGAGACTTACGTACATGTCTGCTAGGAGGCTTCTAGGAAAGATTTAGACGCCTGAGAGAAGAGAGTAGATTCTCTCTCTTCCTTCCTGCCCATATAAGTTTAGTACTGCAAACTGAACATGATGTTTGCACTAGAGCAGCCATCTTGCAACCATGAGGCAGAAAGTCTGAGGGTGAGAAGCCAATGAGCTCAGAAAGCTGCAGAGAAGGGATGGAAAAAGCCTAGGTCCTTGGAGACACAGTGAACCACTGGGTTAATCCTGGAGCTGCTGCCCTTTAGACTTCTTGTTAATTAAATGTCTTTTCTGCCGAAATGATGTTAATAGGATAATCTATTTGCAGCTTAAATATCCTGACTGATGGGGTACTTTTGTATTGATTTCCCTCTTGCCTTTTCTGCTATTCTGTTCACTGGCTCCTTCTGTACTTCTCCAAATTGCATTCTCTAAAGACTCAGTAATGTAATTAGCCAATCTAGCTCTTCTTGAACTTTCTGTAATACCTGACACCACCTTCTAGGGGAGCTTCTACATTTCAGGGCCCAGGGTCTCCAGTTCCATCTTCTTTTTCTCCTTTCTGACTCTTTCTCACCATGAACCAGTTTTGCTGAACATCTGTCACAGACCAGGAGCTGAACTTGGCTCTTCCTGGAGGTCGTTTTACTTAGTCCTTACGGAACTCCTCTATAAATATGAAACCTAGGTTTCTAGGTTCCACAGAAGTTAATTAACTTGCCAAAGCCATCCAGTTAGTAAGAGATCTGGCATTTGGACTGAGGCATCTCCATCTTTAATTTTACCAACTTGCCTAAGGCCAGGCAGCCAATTCCTTTCTCCTAGTTTTCTTTCCGTCTCATAAGGTCAAATGGCTAATTCTTATGGCATCATCTTGACTTTTAGAGAGACCCCTCCCAAGTTTTTACTGACAGCCCTACACTATCCCCTCAGTCCTGAGAAATCACTGGAGTTTCTCTTGTCATTCCCTTCCTTCTTCATCTCATGGCCTAAGTCAGAAGCAGCAGTCTTTGGAGACTCCCTTTAAAACGTTCTTGCCTCTCTGCCTTTGCCCTCATGCCTCAGTGGTGCTCTTGCCCCACAGTCCACCTGGACCAGCACGGTGGCTTCCTCCCTCTGTCCTGAGGCTGCTCCCAGAGGAACTGGTGACAAAAATACATGTGATAAACAAAAGAAAGACAAGTTTGTTCTAGCTCATGGTTTCAGAGGGTTCAGTCTGTGGTCACTTGGCCTAGTTGGTTCTGCGCCTGTGGTGAGGCTGTATGTCATGTGGCATAGTTCACCACACAGCAGCTGAGGTGAGGAAGGGGAGGGCCTGGGGTTCAATACACCCTTTGAAGGCACACTCTCAATGGCCTCATTCCTCCAGCTCGGCCCTACCTCCTGAAGTTTTCACCGTCTCCCAGTAGTGCCATCATACTGAGCCTTTGACTCATGAGCTTTTGGGGAACATTTAAGATCCAAATTGTAACACTGTGTCCCTTCTGAAACACATGGACTGAATCTTAACGCCCAATGTGATACTGTTACAGGATAGTTTTAAGAAGCATTCCTCCCTTGTGAGTGGGGATGAAGGCCCTTATAAAAGCAGCATCACAGTGTTTTGCTCTTTCCCTTCTCCATGTGCAGACAGCATTTCTTGTCTCTGGAATTCACAGCAGCAAGGCACCATCTCACCATCCTGGAAGCACAGGGTAGCTGTCACCAGACAAATGAAATGAACTTGCTGGCACATTCACCTTAGATTTCCATTCTACAGAGCTGTGAAAAGTAACTTGCTGTTTTTTAATTTATTTTTAGTGGTACTGGGACCTGAACCCAGGGTCTGCCCTGAACTACAACTCCAGGTCTTTAAAAAGTTTTTTTTTTTTAAAAAATTTCGAGACAGTGTCATGTCAAGTTGCTAAAATGCCTTGACTGGGCTTGAATTTATGGTCCACTATCTCACTCTCCCAGAGTGCAGGGATCACAGACGTGTGCTACCATGCCTGGTTCTGTTTCTTTATACATACACCAGATGCAGGTATTTTGTTATCCCATCATGAATTACATTAAGACATCAAGAAAATAAAATTTGGGCTGGGGATTTAGCTCAGTGGTTCTACCGCCTACCTTGCAACAAGGTCCTGAGTTCCATCCCTTGTACCACAAACAAACCTAAGAAGATTTCAAAAGCAAAAGAATAAAAACAATCAGTCTTCAAGAGTCATCCAGAAGACTATCAACCATATAAAAAAATAAAATAAAATTTAAGCTGAGGCCTGGAAAGATTTATCCAGTTGAAGAGGAGAAAGAGTGTTTTAGGCAGAGCATATACAAAGGCTCAGTAGTGAGAAAGAAAAGAACACATCAGAGGAACTGAAAAGTAGAAAAACCCACTCTGGCCATGGCTGTTGTGGAGAGTGTGCGTGAGAGAGAAGTAATGAGAAGGCCCTGGGAGGGAGAGGTGGGGCCAGATGGGTGGGTACAGAACAAATGGGACCTCTAGCGTTGTGGCTCCGAGGGCGGGGAGGAGGAGGAGGAGGAGGAGGAG
>NW_022900920.1:2514829-2516414 GCF_012274545.1 Fukomys damarensis
GGCTCCGAGGGGGGAGGAGGAGGAGGAGGAGGAGGAGAGAATGACGTTTTCTTTCCAAAGGTACAGGAAGAGGGAAATATCAGCCTCAGAAGGAGAAGCAACCGACATGGAGGCAGAGAATGCGAGATGTGTGGAAGATCTTGGATCGCTGTGGAGATGTTGCAGTGGCTGGAACCTACCCTGTGACTTGGCCAAAGTCAGGAATTCCAGAAGCTCTATGGAGTTTAGCAGGAAGAGCTTGGTAAGATAAGAGTCATGGAGAGGTGTCTAGAAAGTTCTGTTCGTGGATATGATGGCTCAAAAAAAGGTGTCCCAGGACTGATGGACTTCCAGAGGCACCTCTAAGATGGGAGTCCTTGTCCTCTCCCTCCTGCTGTGTCCAGAGCAGTGGCCAGGGACTAATCTTAGCTATGGTTGTGTCCTAGTTCCTCCCAGAAGAAGCCCCCTTACCATCCCTTGCTGCAGCAGGAATGGTCCTCTGAGTTAACAAAGGCTATTTCGTCTACACTCCCTTCCTTTCCTGTCTCTACCAGCCTAAGAAAAGTCACTTTCTTTTCAATACAAGTGGAGCAACTCACCTAAAACATGGAAAGCTAATAACCGGTGCTTGAATAGAACTGTTTATCTATTCTGACAACTCTTCTACTGTCTTGAAAAAATTTGTACTACCTAAAAATGTTATACCACTTCCTATAGAACAAGTCAGATGGAACATGATTAGTTCTTTTTTTAAAATTTTTTTCACCTTAATTGAGTTTATTGGTACATTTTAGGGATACAGTACAGTTACATTCATTGCTGGGACCTTGTACCTCTACATGACTGGTCTTGGTTCTCAGTTTTTCCCCTTGTCCCTGCCCTCCCTTCACCCCATCCTCCCCTCCCCATCTACAAACACTTTATTTCCATCTTTTCATTATCTCACATTTTTTTCTTTTCCCTTATTACCCTTCCCCTACCCATCCCACCTTCCCTACACCTTTAGCTCCTTTCTTCCCATTTCTAAATGTCAGTAATCTTACTAGAATCTTATGTATTATTGCAGTTTATTCACACCAGAGAAACTGTTCGGTATTTACACATGTGTGCCTTATTTATTTCACTTAGGAGTATATCTTCAATATGTATCCATTTTCCCATGAATGAATCTATTTTCTCATTCTTTTTTTTTTAATTTTATTGAGTTTATTGGTACATTTTAGGGTTACAGTACAGTTACATTCATTGTTGGGATCTTGTACCTCTACATGACAAGTCTTGATTCTCATTTTTTCCCCTTACCTCTGCCCTCCCTTCACCCCCTCCTCACCTCCCCATCTACAAACACTTTATTTTCATCTTTTCATTCTCTCACATTTTTTTCTTTTCCCTTTTTGTTCTTCCCCTACGTATCACACCTTCCCTACACCTTTAGCTCCTTTCTTCAAATTTCTAAATGTCAGTAATCTTATTAGAATCTTATGCATTGTTGCAGAATATTCACACCAGGGAAACTATTTGGTATTTACACATGTGGGACTTATTTATTTCACTTAGGAGTATATCTTCAATATGTATCCATTTTCCTATGAATGAATCTATTCTC
>NW_022900920.1:2516598-2550166 GCF_012274545.1 Fukomys damarensis
CAGTCTGCACTCCCACCAACAATGGAGAAGGGTTCCTTTCTCCCCACAACCCTGCCAACATTTGTTATTGTTTGATTTCTTTATAGCAGCCATTCTTTGTGGGGTGAGGTGGAATCTCCGTGTTGTTTTCATCTGCATCTCTCGAATGACCAGTGATGTGGAACATTTTTTCATATATTTACTTGCTGCTTTTACTTCTTTGTCTGAGAAATGTCTGTTCATTTTGGATGCCCATTTTTGAATCAGGTCTTTATATTTGGGGGGGCTGGTTGTTTTGAGTTCTTTATATATTCTGGATAATAGTCCTTTGTCTGAGGAGCAGCTGGTAAAAATTTTTTCCCACATTGTAGGTTGTCTCTTAGTTCTGTTGATGGTTTCTTTTGCAGTAAAGAAGCTTTTTAATAAGATGAGATCTCAATTGTTGATTCTTTCTACTAGTTCCTGTGCTACTGAGGATTTGTTCCTAAAGTCTTTTCCTATGCCAATGTCTTCCAGAGTTCTGCCTAACTTACCTTCCAGCAAGTTTAGTGTTTCTGTTTTAATATTTAGATCTTTAATCCACTTGGATTTTAATTTAGTGCATGGTGAAAGATAAGGGTCCAGTTTTAATCTTTGGCAGGTTGAAATCCAGTTTTTCCAACACCATTTATTAAAGAGGCTATCTTTCCTCCACTGAGGATGGTCAGCTCCTTTGTCAAAGATGAGGTAGCTGAGTACATCTGGATTTGTTTTTGCGTCTTCCAATTGGAATATGATTAGTTCTAACAGTATTTCAGATGAACTGTTTCTTTCTCTCTTCTTTATAGAGAATTCTGATTTAATTAATTCAGTAAAGGGGCTGGGGATTTAGCTCAGTGGTTCTGCCACCTGCCTCGCAAGCACAAGGTCCTGAGTTCAATCCCTGGTAAGAAAAAAAAAAATCAGTAAATATTTCTTGAGCCAGGCATTATTCTAGGCGTTTGGGATACATCTGTGATGATTGTAACAAAAGTCTCTGCCAAAGCTTATAATTTTGTAGACAAGATAAAAAGAAGACATAAGAAGTAAATGGTAAAGGGCCAGGGATTTAGCTCAGTGGTTCTTCTGCCTGCTTTGCAAGTGCAAGGTCCTGAGTTTGATCCCTGGCACAAAAAAGAAGTAAATTTTAGTTCAGTAGAAAAGGTAATGAATTGTTATAGAAAAAGAACAAGAACAGAACTAGAGAGTTCTGTTTTTCACCAGCCAACCCATCCAAGCCGGAAGGAAAATGGGAAGGAAGAGGTAGGACTCAGCTTCTGTTTGTTGTTATAGCTTTTTGTCCTTGTTTGGAATTTTAAGCTAATTGAATATCTTATTTGATAAAAAATAATTTCAAAGGTGGCAGCATCAGCCACATTCCTGCTGCTGCAGAAATATTACATGGCTTCTAAAGTTAATAAATGAAAAAACAGGACAAGCATATCATTTAGCAATGTACAGTTAACTATCAGAAGAGTTTAGAACAGAAACTATTAAAAGTGAGAAAGTTAGAGCCGGGCGTGGTGGCATATACCTGTAATCCCAGTACTTGGGAGGCTGAGTCAGGAGGATCACTGTGAGTTTGAGACCAGCCTGGGCTACATAGTGAGTTCCAGGTCAGTCTCAACTACATAGTGAAACCCTGTCTCAAAAAAAAAAAAAAAAAAAAAAAAAAAAAAAAAAAAAAAAAAAAAAAAAAAGTAAGTGAGAAGGCCATTTTTTCTAGGGAGTAAATGAGTGACAGGGTGGGAAATGTAACACTGAGTAGGCAGGGGACTCTGGCCTTTTCTTATAAGCCTTCCTGCATTCTAGATTTTAAAATCATGGCTATGGGTTACTTGAATAGTTAAAAGAACCATTCTGCTTCTGCCCTAGGGTGTCTTTGATGGAGAGCAGTGCCTTGGGAGCTGCTGTGGAGAGTTAGGACATAGGGAATTGGAGAGCAAATGAGTTGTCTTCATTCATCTAAACTTCCTTTCTATCATTTGTTTTGTATATATGCCTTTCATGTGGGATTTTGTTTGAACAAAGGGTTCTGCAGCTAAAATTGGTTTGAACTCCACGATCCCTTTTGGTACTCATAATTAATGATGCTTTTAAAGCACCTGTTACCCTTTATGCTCATACCTATTTACTGCCTGAAATAATATCCTCAATTTAGTCAGAAGCCTCGCAATGTTTTCCCAGTTGACTATGGTTTGCAATGACTGGTGAGTTTGCTACCAGTTTTCTCGGTGTGGAAATGAGATAGTGCAGTCAGTCACTCATGAATGCTACTCCACCGTGTCTCTGGAGCCACTATCAGGACAGGGGTCCCTTGGGCACTCTGTCTGGCCTCCAGCACAGTGGCTGCTGTCATGACAGGTGAACATTGTGGCCAACAGTTCCCTGATATCATCCCAGTATCTGCGGACTCTCCTGGGGTGAATTCTACTTATAGAACCTTGCCTCCCACTCCACTTCCTCTGGGGGAGAGGGAGGGAGAGGGAGAGAGAGAGACTGGCTGACTATGAATGAAGTCAAGAGAGGGAGGCAACCCCCTTTCAGCTTAGTCACCTCCTAATGACTCCACTTGCAGACATGTGCCATGGTCTGCTGCTCTGGTACTATTTTGAGGCCAGGTCCCGCCATTCATGTTTCTGAGCCCTCTGCAGTTGCTGTTTCTGCCTCACAGCTGCTTCCTTGAGTTGGAGGTTCCAGAGGTTCTGTTTCCAGGCACTGCTCAAGCCTTCTTGCCTCCGCATAGTCCCTTCCTTGACAGTCTGGGGATTTGACCCTAATCTTTAAAGGCCAAGCTCAAATGCCATGAGCTTGTAAAAGCTTTCCTGACCCCCAACTTTGTGGAATCTATCTCCATCATAGCACTTATCACAGACCCTGGTTGTCTTAGTGAATTTTCTGTTGCTTAATAATACAGTGTCACAGACTGGGCAAAGTTATAAAGAAAAGAGGTTTACTTTGATTCCCAGTTCTGGTCCACATTTGGTGATGAGATTTATGCTAGTAAAGTCCTGAGATAGAGTAAAGCAGCTCAGGGTGGGATACAGGGCGTGTGAGAAAGACGTAGCTACACTGTTTTTTATAGAAGAGCCAGTCTGAGATAACCAATATCTATTAATTCTTTAATTGCATGGGACCTAATCACCTCTTAAAAGCCCCACTTCTTAATATCTCATTGTAGGGATTAAATTTCAACTGCAGTTCAGATGGGGACAGATCACGTTCAAACTGTAGCACTGATCACCACTTGATTACATTTTGGTGTCTTTGTGGGCCTGGGAATATCCCATGGTCGTCTTTCTGCCTGGCATCCAGTAGATGGTCAGTAACTGCTCCCCAGGTGAAATGAATTGTGTTTGCTGATATCTTTTATGTGCTTTACGAAATTCTACTGTGCATGGAAATAACTCTCACTGTGGGCAGATCTCCAGTAAGGCATCTCCATAGATCTTGACCTGTTTTTGTCTTCAAAGGCCCCATTTAGAAGAGTGAGTACACACACACACACACACACACACACACACACACACGCACACACACAGAACTGAGGCTCAGAGACACTGGAGACTTGCTTAAGATCCTGTGCTAGATAGCAGAGCTAGGCGGGGGCGGGCGTTCCGAACAGAGCGAGGAGCGGGCCTGCAATGGGCGTGGCGGCCCCAGGCACTGGGACGGGCTGATTAGAAGAGTGAGTACACACACACACACACACACACACACACACACACACGCACACACACAGAACTGAGGCTCAGAGACACTGGAGACTTGCTTAAGATCCTGTGCTAGATAGCAGAGCTAGGCGGGGGCGGGCGTTCCGAACAGAGCGAGGAGCGGGCCTGCAATGGGCGTGGCGGCCCCAGGCACTGGGACGGGCTGAGAGATGGCGGCCAGGGCGGCGGGAACTTCATCTTCTGGGAGTCATGACCGCCCAGAAGTACCTGCAGACCAGCGCCTTTGCAGTACATAGAACGTAGTCCAGGACAATTCCTGGGAAAGTTGGGTTCTTCCGTGTGAGGGTTCGGATGCATCTGTACCAATCCCGACAGTGCCGCTACGGGGCGTGGAGGACTCCGGCCCACCCCAGAAGTCTTTCATGATGTTCAAGCGTGGTTTATGAGAGCAGAGGATGATTTTTACATTGAAGGAGATGGTCTGGAGAGTTTCCTGAGGAGTTTGAAAGCAGCGAACCGCTCTTTCTTGGGCAGACAGGACTGGGCACCACAGAAGCGATGGGGAAACTGACCCTTGAGCCCGGTGAGAACTTCCGCATGGGGGACCTGGTGTGATCATGAGCCGGGAGGACGGTCCCGCACACTGGCAAGTGTCTCCGGGAGATGTACACAGCCCGCGAGGACGCGGTGGGAAGATGTGTCCTCAGGTTCACGGGCGTGCTGTGTGTCAGGTCTTACGGGATGCAGCAGCTTTTTAATGAGAATTATGTTTTTTTTTTTTTTTGAGGCAGGGTCTCACTATGTAGTTGAGACTGACCTGGAACCCAGTATGAAGCCCAGGCTGGTCTCGAATTCACAGTGATCCTCCTGCCTCAGCCTCCCGAGTGCAGGGATTAAAGGCGTGGGCCACCACGCCCGGCTTAATGAGAATTATGAACAGAACAAGGAGGGGTACATCAGAGATCTCCACAACAGTAAAATTCACCAGCTGTCACATTACAGCCCAACAAACACCCTCCCTACCAGTACAGACTGCACAGCTACATGCTCAGTGACAAAATTGCCGAGCTGAGGCATCGCACAATCCAGCTCCACAGAGAAATCGTCTTGATGAGCAAATACAGCAGCACGGAAGTCCACAAGGAAGACCTCCAGTTGGGCATCCCACCTTCCTTCATGAATTTTCAGGCCCGTCAGCGGGAGGAGGTTCTGGAGTGGGAGTTTCTGACTGGAAAGTACTTGTATTCAGCTGCTGACGGCCAGCCGCCCCAAGAGGGACGGACTCTACTCAGAGGGAAGCCTTGGACGACATCGTTCTGCAGGTGACGGAGATGATCAATGCTAATGCCAAGACCCGAGGGCGCACCATCAACTTCAAGGAGATCCAGTATGGCTACCGGTGCGTGAACCCCTGTGTGGGGCAGGGTACATCCTGGACCTGCTGCTCCTAAGGAAAGAAGATGACGGTGCCCGTGAGGAGACCCGCACCTGCAGCAGACCTTCAGCAAGGTCCAGTTCAGGGCACTCGAGGAGCTGGCTGACAGGATCAACCAGGACTCCGGCTCCCTGTCCTTCCTCTCCAAGTCCCTGAAGAAGCCTGTTCCCTTCCAGCTCCCCGGGTCCAAGAAGGAACACAGAGAGAAGAAGATACACACCCTGATTCCTTTGTCTGAACGTTTTGACATGTTTCTGAGGTTTATAGGGAACTTGAAGAAGACACGTCTCATTCCAAATCAGAACGTCAAGCTTGTCATTCTCCACAGTTCCAGCTCCAACCCGGACAAGGCCAAGCAGGTTGAACTGATGAGAGATTATCTTGTCAAGTATCCAAAAGCTGACATGCAGATTTTGCCTGTGTCTGGAGAGTTTTCAAGAGCTGTGGTCCTTGAAGTAGGATCTTCTCAGTTTAATAATGAATCTCTTCTCTTCTTCTGTGATGTTGACCTGGAGTCTACTACAGAATTCCTGCAACGCTGTTGAGGAAATACCGTTCTGGCCCAACAAATATTTCCCTGTCATCTTTAGCCAGTATGATTCAAAGATTGTTTATAGTGGGAAAGTTCCCAGTGACAACCATTTTGCCTTTACTCAGAAAACTGGCTTCTGGAGAAGGTATGGGTTTGGCATTACTCGTATTTATAGAAGACCTTGTCCAAGAGGGTGGCTTTGATGTTTCCATCCAGGGGTGGGGGCTGGAGGACGTGGACCTCTTCAGCAAGGTTGTCCAGGCAGGTTTGAAGACGTTCAGGAGCCAAGAAGTAGGAGTCCCCATGTCCACCACCCAGCCTCCTGTGACCCCAATCTGGATCCCAAACAGTACAAAATGTGCTTGGGTTTCACAGCATCAACACATAGGTCTATGCAGCAATTGGCTGAAATGTGGCTAGAAAAAAATGATCCAAGTTACAGTAAAAGCAGCAATAATAATGGCTCCATGAGGACAGCCTAGTGTCCAGCTCTGCTGGAAAGGACATTTTTAATTATCTAATTTATTTTTCAAAAATTCTTTATATGATCCATTTTTGAAGTCCATACAAGGGTATATTTTCCAAGTGGTCGTCTTACATAGGACTCCTTTAAGATTGAAGTTGTTGAGCAAAAAGTGTGATCAATGTTTGCCTTTGAACACATCTTCTTGCTGAACATTATGTAGCAGATCTGTTAAAAGTCTGACTTGAAACATACCCGATGAACAAAACTTTTATGTTTTTTCACATTTTTTCCCCAGACCCCTTCTCTACAGTCCTATGGTAGAAAATGTCAACATTCCTACAAAGTATTATTGTAAAAAAAACACCTGGTAAATGTTCTGTTGTGACTGTTAACCTTTCAGATTCTACCATTAGGTTGGTTTGATTTGTTTTGTTTTTAACACAGCTTTTTTTTTTTTTTTTGGTACTGGGGATTGAACTCGGGTCTTTGTGCTTGCAAGGCAGGCCACCAAACCACTGAGCTAAATCCCCAGCCCTAACACAGCTTTTTAAAAAGCCAATTTGCATTCCGCTTGTGAAAAAGGAAGTGATAATAGTTGTATCATCATCTTCTGATTCTTTCTCTTAAATCGTGCTCTACCCATCAGGGTCAAGTAGGTGTCTGAGCGAGGGGTTTGAGGAAACCACAGCAAGATTAGGGTGGTTCTTCCTCCTGAAGGTTCTTTGGCCCCAACAGACCTGGTGTAAGTTCAAGAAGGGTTGGACTTTCCCTCTCTTCCTGACCCTTCTTTTTAGAGGGTAAATATTAGTATTTAGAATGACAAAGAAGAATTACTGTAATAACCCTAATGTATGCAAGATAAACAAAAACACCCTAATGAAAACATTGGGGGAAACATTGGTTTTGTTCACTTCACTTTGTCTTTGTTAAGTTGATGAAGATAGTTACTTCACTATTTAATAACTGTTTTGTTTTATCCTTTGTATCTGAATTACCTTTAATTAATATCCATGGTTTAGAGCTCTGCCATTTCTGAGTACCTGTTACTAGTATTTATGTGTACCAGGAGTGTGGGCCATAAGTTTTATTTGCAGTACACTGATCTCCAAAGATTTCCATTTGAAAATTTTCCCCTCCTTAATTTTCACATTCCTGTTTTACTAAAATATTAAGTGTTCTTGGACAGTTTTAATGCTCATGTGTTTTGGGGACAAAAACGAATCTGTAATTATACCAGGATTTTCAATGAGTTTTCAATTCACAGATCAATGTGCCTTAATAAAGATTTTTTCATTTAGCTTTCAAACAGTTGATAGACTTACCATTTCATATACATCATTGGAGATTGACTTATTTGTAAATATCTTGTTGCTCATTTGGAAAGATAAACCAGTGGACAATATTTTTCTACTGCAAAAAAAAAAAAAGCGAAGCCAGAGGTTGGAACCCATGTCAGCTGACTCCAGGAACAGTGTTTCCTACTGCATGCTTCCTCCTAGTCTTCTCCACAGTGTGTTGAGCAATGACACTATTTTAGGACTTTTCATACCACAGTTCTCCCCTCACGCCTTCATGGAGTTGTTTCCTTCTCAAGTGCTGAGATTCTCTCTCTCTCGCTCTCCTCCTTTTTCAACTTTCCCTGAGGTTTGTGAGCTCTTTCCCTGGCTCCTCTGCAGTCTGCAGTTCATTTTTCTCTCATTTATTCCAGATATCAGAATTTCCACATCTTTCATTTGATTTTTTTTTTGGGGGGCTATGGTCCTTC
Source organism: Fukomys damarensis (assembly GCF_012274545.1). Classification (NCBI taxonomy): domain Eukaryota; kingdom Metazoa; phylum Chordata; class Mammalia; order Rodentia; family Bathyergidae; genus Fukomys; species Fukomys damarensis. The sequence goes on from NW_022900920.1 coordinate 2,524,468, forward strand.
TTTGGAGACTTTCCAATGTAGCCACAGATTGGAAGATGATAACAATGAATTCATTAGTAGATCTTCTTTGATGTTATTTTGTGGGCGAACTTATTAATGTATGATAAAAAGATGAAAGACCTGGGCTCCTGCGTAGGACTGGGTTGTTCTAGGGCACCTGAGTAATAATGATTAGTCAGATTAAATCTCAAAGACCTCGCTCTGCTTCAAGAGTTCCGGTCTGGATGGTAGCGGTGTGGGAACACCCATCCTATGGTGTCCCATCCCAGCCTGAGTCAGCACAGGACGACTCTCCCCACTCTCCACCGCTTCCACTTTGATGACTCCAAGCTGTGAGGTCCCACCCTGGAGGCAAAGCTGGGAAAAAGGCCAAGGCTGCTAACACTTTTTCCCTCCCGTGGAGCTGGATGTTAAGAAGATTCCTTTGTCCTGGCATGGATGATCTTAAGGCCATCTACAGAGTTCTAGTCCTGTAGTATCTTTTACTCTTTTTTTTTGGTACTGGGGATCGAACTTGGGTCCTTGTGCTTGCAAGGCAGGCCACCGAACTGCTGAGCTAAATCCCCAGCCCTAGTCCTGTAGTATCAATGGGAAGAATTCTTTCTGAATTACACAGGAAAGTGACACCACCATGCTTAGCACTTGGGAAACTTTTTACACATAGTTGAATATACTTGTTGAGAAAAATCATGAATAATTTCTGGCTAGTTGAAGTGGACCAAGGAGTAGAGCTCAGGTCTTTCTTTAACCATGAGATCTAGCCAGCTCGCTCCCGTCTATGGCTATTTACTCTGCCTCTTTCACTATCTGTGTGGAAAATTGGCCCTGCTCCTCTCCAAAGCCATCCCTTCTGTGTTGCTCCTAGATCCCATTCTGTGCTGATCTAGGCATTGCCCTGTTACCAGTTTACTCTTTTATGAGGCATCAATGTTTCTTTCCCACTAGACTTTCTATCAACATACAGGCAAACTCCAGTGTCTTCTTATCTTCAAAAGAACCTCTTTGCTCCTAGTTCCCCTTCCCCTTCTCCTTCCTCTTCCTTTTTTTTTTTTTTTTTTTTTTTGGTACTGGGGATTGAACTCTGGATCTTGCACTTTTAAAGCAGGCAGCAGAACCACTGAGCTAAATTCCTGGCCCCCTCTAAAGAATTTTCTATGTGCTCAGTATTTCTTCTTCTTCTCCAGTTTAACTCTCAATCCCACTTTAATTAGGATCACCACTAAATTAGCTCTTTCCTTTTTATTTTGTTTTTTGTTTTTTGAGACAGGGTCTCACTATGTAGTTGAGACTGACCTGGAACTCACTATGTAGCCCAGGCTGGTCTCGAACTCACAGCGATCCTCCTGCCTCAGCCTCCCGAATGCTGGGATTACAGGTGTGAGCCACCACACACTGCTTAAATTAGCTCTTTTCAAGGGCACCTCTTACCTTCCTGCTGCGAGGTGCAATGGTCATTTTTCAATCCTCATCGTGTCCTACATGTATGTCAGCAACATCCAACAGCAGGCAAGGCTCTCTTCCTGGCCTTCCTTGCTGGGCTCCTGGGAACCACTTTCTCTTGAATCTCCTATTTCACTGCCTTTTGTTTTCTAGTATATAAGTGATGAGGTGTCCAGGATAAGTTCTTGGGCAGCTTTTCTAGCTGTACATACCTTCAAATGACTTCATTAGTCCCATGGTTTTAAACACCATTCACATATGGGTGACTTCTAAAGATTTATCTCCAAACCTATCCCTTCCCCAAAGCCCAGCTGCCTTCTCCATTACTCTATTGTATACACATCAAACTTCAAACCGAAGTCAGCTAACCGTAGCTGAAATGCTGCACCTTGCATTCCTTCAAGCCTGCTCAGTCCTTAGCCTCCCCTAGTGGTAAATGGCTACTCCTTTTTCCCAGGGGCTCAGACCCTAACACTAAGAATCATCTTTAGTTTTTCATACCACACGTCTGATCCACTGTAGACCCTGTCAGATGACCTTCAATTGTATCTGGGATCTGGCCACTTTTTGCCACCTTCATTGCCACTGCCCTGTTGTAAGTCATTACTACATCTTGCCTGGTCTAATCTAACAATTTCCTAATTGGTTTTATACTTCTAGCCTTGCTTCCCCTGTGAACATGGCATCCAGAATAATCTTTTAAAAACCCCAAACAAACAAACAAACAAACTGCGATTAGATAATGCCATACCTCTATTCTAACCTTGTGTGGCTTGTCACTTTACTTTCTAAATAGGATAGAAAGTCCTTAGTAGGGTCTTCAAGGCCCTATAAGATCTGGTTCCTATTACCTCTCTGATTCCAGTTCCCACCTCTCTTCCCTTTGCTCACCTTAATCTAGCCAGGACCAGGGATTTGGCTCAGTGGTTCTGGTGCCTGCCTCATCTTAATCTAGCCAGAGTGGTTCTGAGCTGCTCTTTGGACATACCAAGCCCACTCCTGCTCACAGCCTTTGGACTCTGTCTTCTCCTCCCTGTTACTCTTCCCGTGGGGCATGTATATGTCTATCTCTCTCTCTCTCTTCGTTTGTGCCTCTCCTCAACTTTCACTTTACTGAAAAAGCTTTCCTCAGCCATTCCTTCTATAGTAGCCTCCTTTGCTATTTCCTTACTAGGCCTCACTTATCTTTCTAGAAATCGCCATAACTCAAAATGTGTTTTTTTTACTTGTTTCTATGTTGTAGATTGGGATCCCTCATTACTATGCAAATTTGATAACAGAGTCTTTGTGTATTTAGTCATTGCTGTATCCCAAGCTCTCAGAAGAGTTTGTTACATAGTAGATATTTAACAAATATACATTAAACAGATAGATTTGTGAAATGGCCTTATCTGGGCCTCTAGTCATTGGGTGAAGGGAGTCATTTTCAGAGAATTGTCAATTAATACAATAAAGATAATGTGAGAGGAATGGTGAGGTATACGTGGAGACTCAGGTGATGTGCTCCTTTTTACCAGTGGCCATGGAATCACAGATATTCTCATTTTTCTCCTTGCTGTTAAATTGTTTGCTGAACTATAAGGAAAAACTAACATCCACTTTTTTTTGTTTCGTTTTGTTTATTTGAGACAGGGTCTCACTATGTAGTTGAGACTGACCTGGAACTCACTATGTAGCCCAGGCTGTTCTTGAACTCACAACGATCTTCCTGCCTCAGCCTCCCGAGTGCTGGGATTACAGGTGTGAGCCACCACTTTTAACTTCTTTGACATATCACTATTCTCTGAGACTAAATGTGCTCATCTGCAAAATAGGCAGTTGGGGATGTGGTTATTGCTCTCTTGGTTTATGGTCTATAAGATGCTAGAAAGAAGGGCTGGAGAATTAGCTCAGTGGTTCCACCACCTGCCTTGTGAGCGCAAGGACCCAAGTTCGATCCCTGGTACAAAAAAAAGAAAAAAAAAAGATGCTAGAAGGAAGCAGTACATTTACATTTTGAAGGATCAACAGCATGGCCAGGCTCTAGAGCTTGACTGATTGTGTTGGAATCCTGCCTCTATTTCTCACAAGCCTTGTAACCTTGATCTTCCCAGCTTCCTAATTTGTAAAGTGGGAATAATAAAACAATCATTAATAACAATAATAAAGATAATAAGAATATGTAACTCAAAGAGTGATTATGAGGATTACATAAGATAGTACATTTAAAGTGTGTAGCACTTGGGCTAGCATATTGTAGATGAACAATAAATGTTAGATATTAAGAACAAAAAATTTTTGGGGAATTACTATTAATGCATTCTTGGGGCAACAAACTACCTTAGAGTATTAGATGATAGGGGATTTTAAGAGATGATGTGATAATGATATTGTAGTTAGGTAGGAGGTGCTCTTACTCTTATAAGATGCATAATTAGGTACTTAAGAAAAAACATTTCAATGTCTGTGGTTTAATTTTTTTAATTGAAATTTTTTTTTCAGTACTCAGGACCTTGAGCTTGGGAGGTAGATACAGCACCACTGAGCTAAATCCCCAGCCCTGCCATTTTATAATAATTAATTCAATATATCTATGTCTCCCCACCTATCAGTAAAGCAAGTGTGGTAAAATTTTAGCTATGGTTGAAGTAGTATAGTGTGTTTTGTACTATTCTTTCAACTTTTTGTGTGTTTGAAAGATTTCACAATAAAAGGCTAAAGAAAAAGGGACTCTAAAAATAGTCTAGTGAAGTCTAACACTGATATTTTATAGAAAGAGGACCATGCGCTCAGACAGTGGGACATCTGTACAGGGCCAGACATCTGGAGAAGCCTGGGGACGTCAGGCCCCCCCAGTGCTGGCTTCTACCTTTGTGTGGGGCTGTTGTCGCTGACGCTTAGGCAGCAGCGAGCTGCACAGGAACACAACCGTCTTCCCCTAAAGAGACTCAGGGGTGTGATGGGTGTGCATAGAGCACCTGTTTTGGGGTTTGCTTTTGGCTTTGAAGCAAATAATCGTTTTGTTGGAAGGCGTGATGTTGAAAATGTGGGTGCAGCGCGGGTGCAGGCTAGCACCCTTGGAGAGCGAACACGCTGGTTTGGCATTCTCTGTCTGTGGGGCTTCAGTGGTGGTGGTCGTGGGAAACTCTGGGATTGCAAAGGAGAGAGGGGAGAGTAAGACATGGGGACACGAGGCTGGGGCCAGGAGGAGCAGCAGAGAGACTGGCTTCCATTCTGGAGCTCCCTGAAGGAAGGGACCCAAGGGTAGGGCTGGGAATGAAACGCGGCACATGTTTAAGGAGAGAAAAAGATTCTTTGAGGTCTGTGGCATCTTCTTCTAGCTCACGGGGTTCAAGGCCCTGGAAAAGAGAGAGAAAGGAGAGGAGAGAAAGCCCATGCAAGGCTGGTGGTGGTTGGGAACACGGAGAGATGAATTGGGATAGAACAAATAAGGAAGAGGAAGCCTAAGTATGGAAGTGGGGAGGATTTTAGAGCTGGGGTGTTGGGGGGGGTGGAAAGGTACAGACCACAGTGGAGGGGCGTCGCGAACGCATTGGGGGCCGTCAACCTCTGCAGACTGGAGTGCCTTTCTCCAAAATATCCCGGACTCTCCCGATGGTCTGGGACCCCCAGAGGCCGCGGTACAGCGCGCAGAGCTCCTGGCGCTCTGACTGGGGGAGGGCAGGCAGGGGAGGCGGGGCTTCGGGCGGGCGGCTGCGGAGCCGGGGCCGCGGGCGCGGAGTCTGGGGGCCCGGCTTCCCTCACCCGCCCGCCGAGGCGCTGGTCTCTCCTCCCCCAGCCACCCTGCTCGCCGCCGCCGCAGCTGTCAAAGATAAACCGGGCCATTGCCTGCAGGAGCTACGACAGAGAACGGTCGGGCCGTGAGGAGCCTGGGGCGCGGCCTCGCCTCTCCGGCCGGGTTCCCGCAGCAGCTCAGCCGATAGCACCGCACCTCTCCGGGACCCAGACACCCACAGGTCCCCTGACCGCCGCTTCCGGGCCCGGGGCACCCGCCTCAGCACCGCGGACAGCTCTCACACCCTGCTCGCGGCAGCCTGCCCACCCGCGCCCCCAGTCAGCACCGCGGACAGCCCCTCGACCCACCTAACGGCAGCCTGGGAGCCCCCCGGAACCCCGGAACATGGCCACCGAGGTAGGGCAAAGAGCGCCCCGCGGCCACCGCGGGAGTAATCCGCTAGGGACGGACGGGGCGGGTGGGGGGGGCGGTGGCTCCCCGGGTCCAGTCCGGAGGGAGGAAGGCTGGAGTGGCAGGATGGAAGAGGGGTTTTTACTGGGAGCTCACCTTCCCCCGGTAACGTCAGTCTTTCCCGTGCCCACTTGAGCTCTGAAGTGTGCACTTGTTGGTGCTAGCGCCAGGGTTGTTTCAGGGACCCAGGCTGGGGTTTTCCCTTCCCCTAGACTGCAAGGTTTCCACTTCCCTAGAGGGTTGGAGCTGTCTCTGTGCAAGTGTAAGGGAAGGGAAGGCGGGCGCTGCTGTTGCTATGTGGTGCAGTTATCCTGTTTCTGAACCCCAAGTGTGGCTAAGGGAAGACAGACCTGCCCTACATCTGCATTTCCTTTGGAGGAAGGGGAAAAAGACATCCTCATGCCCAGAACCCAAACGGTTGGTCTTAATGAGCTTTCTGCACTAACCCCCACTTTTGCAAATCACCTTTTCTCGCTTCTGCCCCCATTGGAGTTGATTATTTTAGGGTGTTCACATTTTCCCTATGTCTAGTGGGGGTGCTGCCTTCTTGAGGGTGCCCCTATAGGTTCATCAAGGGACAGAATTTTGGCACAGTGACTAAGAGACCAGGAATTACCCCCAATTTCCCTCCACTTGCCATCAGGGGTTACCCTTTGTCCCCCTTATTTTGTGCAGGAGATGGGGGCTCTCTTCCCCTTCTGTAAGTGATATAACACTGGTATATGGAGGAGGGAAAGGGCTGATCTGATACTCAAACAGCTCGTCAACAGCAGAGCTGAAAGTTTCTTCCTTTGAATTTTTGGAGAGGAACCCAGCACAACAGGGTCTCCCCAGTTCTGATGCTGACTTCCTTTGTGGTGTCTCCTCGTTTCCATCCCAGCTGGAACACAGCCAGGAGGAGAGAAGAGGCCTTTGAATGATTCTGTGCAGTGCCTCTGGGCATCCTGGTGAGCAGCGTGACAGCAATACCAAGTGCTATTGTTGTTATTCCACTGAAGCCTCCTCCACAGAACAAGGTGCTGTTGCTTGGCATTGTTCAGCTTTTTGATGAGGCACAGATTAGCTAGGAAGCCCTCTTGCCCTCCCAGGACCCAGTGTGGGAGACAAGCCCTGGGAAGATGTTGGAGCTCGGCTTTTAAAGTGTAAGAGTGTGGAGTGCTCAGAAAATGCCACAGATTCTGAGAAGAATAGGAAGAGCAATGGAAGAAATGGCCAAGGAGCTGGTCACCATCCAGACAGAGCTGCCAGAATGCAGTAGAGGCTGCTGGTATTGGGCGGACAGGGGAACTTCAGCCACACAGGCACAGCTGGGGTGACACTCTGGGCAGACGAGGCAGCTGCCTGTGCGATGTGATCTGACGGATTCTAACAGGCCCAGGATCTCTCCCTGCTAAGTCTGCTGTGGCCCACAGATTTGCTAGTAGGTTCACACTGCTAGGTTGAGGCCGGGTTTCCAGCAGGCTGATATTAGGCTTGCTTGACTCTCCCCTGGGAGAGGCTCTGCTCATAATGCCTCTGTGAATATAGCACTTTCCTGTGTACTATCACACACCCAAGCACCTTTGAGCCTTACAGAAATCCTATGAAGTGGGAAGGGATGGTGTCATTATCTGCAATTAACAGATGAGACAACTGAGGCTCAGACGCTTGACTGATCTCTGTGAAAGACCCAAAGAAGGCATCATTATCCCATTTTACAGATGATGCAACTGGAATGTCTAGACTTAAGAAAATACAGCTAAAAAGTGGCAGAGCCGGGATAAAAACTTGAGTCTTTCACCTCTGTGGCTATTTGTTATTGTAGCATCCAGGATTAGCATATTACATTAGCTAATTGTGGTGCCTAATAGAGAGGAGAATTCTGGGGTAATGACATGACACTTTGATGGGGAGAGGGATGCAAAGGAGATCAGAAAGGGCTGGAATTGATCAGACCCCCCCACTGGCCTGGCTGGGTCAGGTTGAAGGTAGAAAAGAATTTCAAGGAGGAAAAACATCTCCCACTTCACAGTAGACTATATTGGCCATGTTGAGGGACAAAGGCAAGGCTCTGCTGAGGGGCAGAATGTGCGAAGTGTCTGGGCTGGAGTGAGTCATTCTCCCTAGGCTGTTTTTACTATTAGGACTGAGTCAAGATTACCAACAAAATCCTGTTGGAAAATGAAAACCTCATTCCAACTTCCCATGGTCGTTCCCTTAGGATTCTGAAGAGGAAGTCCTCAGCTCCAGTAGCACATGCATTGAGAGAAGGAGAGAGGAGAAGGGAGAGGGAGAAAGGGAGAAAAAGGGAGTAGGGGATCCAAGAGGGAGAGAGAGAGGCCTCTGTGTGGAAGCTGGATCTTGCCTGCCCCCCAGTTTCTGCTTAGAAGTCAGCACTGGGGGAGGGGTGTGTGTGAAATGCGCAAAGAATGGTTGGAGCCTCCTGAGCAATACACTGACCTCATTTGAAGAGCTGTAACAAGCCCGTTTCCTCAGCAGCAAACCTCTATGAATGTGTGTCACACTGGGAGTAGCGGCTGCCCAGGGAAATAGTACAGATGGAGAAAGACAACTGGAAAGTGCCTGGTTGGGAGAAGCTTCTCCAAGTGGTAGAGTCTGGCTCCTCAGAGATTTTTAAATGCACCCAGGTAGCATTATCCAAGCAGAGTAGTTGGAGGTTTGATCTTTGCGGCATGAAATTAACGAGCAGTAGACAATGCATTGGGTCCAGTCATAGGCTGAGGAAAAGAATGGCCCTGTGCCCAGTTTTCCACCCTCAGGCTTGACCTGGCTGCCTGTGACTCACGATCTGCACCTCAGCCAGAGAGCACAGCACTGTTGCATCAGCTGAATCCCCTGATTCTTGAGTTGAGCCTCACCTGCATCCTGTGGCGCGAGATGGTTATTAATGAGGTTGACGATATGGGCCAGGTGAGGCCTCCTGTTTTTCTTGGCCAGACCAAGACTGAGAGCTCATTTGCTCCAGTGCTTGCTGCTCCCCAGCCCAGTCTGGCTGTCAGGTGTACAGGGCCTGATTCTGTAACCTGCAGGACCCACTCTCCAGGCAGCCTGCCTTTCCTTGTCACACTGCAGTTTGAAGAGTGGAGTCCCCAGATCTCACCACTGGTTCTCTTCCTCATGAAATATCTCTTGGTCTTATCCTTACTTAGCTGCCAGCTTCTCCCCCAGGCTGGGGAATGGTGATAGGAGAGAGGGGCAGGGCTGAAGAAGGGGAGGAACAGAGAGCAGGTCAGGCCTCTGGGTTGGGATCTGTTCAAGGGAGACAAATGCTCTGGCCTGGGGGAGAGGTGTGCATATGCTTTGGGACCCTCTTCTAGCATTGGAAAGCACCATATCTCTCTGCTGAAATCCCCTTCCTACTTCCTGCAGGCTAAGTAGTTGGCAAGTGTCTGGAGCCCTGGCTGTAGCTCTTGTTCTAAGTCCCCAGATGTGGGATTCTTTGTCCCTACACTGGCAGCTCTAAGAATGAGTGAGGTCCACAGGTGAGTTTTATTTGGCCCACCTGGTGCTTATAAATTTAAAACATGTTTATCAGATATATTAAATATCAGAATATTAGATGGTAAAAAAAGTCTGGATTGGACTTCCCTTGAAAACTTAGAATGTGGGTGCATACTCTCACGAGATGTTGATCAACTGCCTCCTTGAGATGGGACACACGTTCTCTAACTAGCCACAGGTCCCAGCTGACCCACTTACTGCTTAGCCCCTGGAAACATCTGTGTTCACAATCCCCGATAAGGCCAGGATATCAGAGCAGGGGTGAGGGACTTTAGTGATTAAGGAGTTCCAACATCTCAGTTTCCAGTTGTAAAAATAGAGGTCCATAGAAGGGCAGATTTTCCTGGGGTTATGTGGTCCCAGGGTCAGGGCTACTGTCCTCCCCTCCAGTGGGCCATCCTTCTACAAGGGCCTTTTGGTACTTCACAAGTGAACCACCATGGATGGAGACAGCCGGGAGAGCCTGCCTTGCCTTAAATCCTACTCTTCACCAATTGCACATGTCCTATGTTGTCTTGGACACCAAGGCCCTGTCATAGACAGTGTATCTGATCTCATATAGCAGCTCCTTAGGGCCTCACATACACTCTCCAGGGACAGAGATAAATTCTACTCACCCAGATCCAGGGTAGTACAATGGAGCCTTGAATTATGATTGGCTTGACATACAAACAACTTGGGTTACGACCAGAATTTTAGTTTCAACTTATGAACAATGTCTTGAGTTATGACCCAAATAGTGTCCACTTGTGCTTCCAGATGGTCTTAAATACAGATTTAGCCCTTAAAGAGTTCTGGAAGGAACATTACAACATCCTTTTGTATGGGGTTAATGAACAAATCCTGGCTGAGGTCTGCCTGAAAGAAAGTGTGGGCTAAAATTGTACAGGAAAGAGACTTTGAAGGCTGTGTAGACGAGCCTGAGCCTTCAGTTGACCAACTTGAGTTACAATCAACCTTCAAGAAGTAATTGAGTTTCATAAGTCAGGGTCCCCCCACTGTATTCTAAGGCTCAGGTTGGCTTTGGAAAGTGTGTTGACCTGTCCAAAGCTATTGAGAACTTTGTAGCTACTTGAGAACACATAGGTCAAAACCAAGAGGAAATGGGACTGCATTATGTAAGTAGAACCCTACCATCTTAGTTGTGATAGGCAGAAGGTTGTTTCTTGCGCAGAGAAATGTCAGACAAGGTGGACATCCTCCAGGGAGTGATTCAGGGACCCAGCTTTTTCTAACCTGCAGTTCTGCCACCTTCAACACAGGGTTTCACTGACTTCTGTAGAAGGTGGAAGATCCAGGAGGAGTGTCAGATCTCTATGAGTCAACATACACATGACATTTCTCACTTCCACTCAGTCATATGGCCACTCCTAACTGTGTGGGAGCTTGGGAATTAATTTAGCTTGTGTGCCTAAAAAGAAATGGCCAGTCAGCAGACAATCACTAGAGATGCGTTCTCACGTAGTATACACACATGTACATGTGTACACAGGTGTGTATGCGGTTCAGACAAAGGAGGGCGGCTGAGAAGAGGAAGCTGAATCCATGTCAGTGGTGGAAACACTGTTTTTTTCCCTTTCTTTTCATTCTTAGCACCACTTTTCTCTGTTTAAGCCTGCTTTGGTTTTCCCTGAACAACTACCAGGGAATCATCCCTTCATCTGGCCTCTTACCCCAGTCTCACCCACTTCTCACAAAACTGCCAGAATGATCCCTCTAGAGCTAGGGGAATCTATAGCTGACACTTTTAAGTTGGTTTTAGAAGGGAGAGGAGGGCTATTGCTCTTTCTTTTTCTTCAAAAAAATACATTATGTTGAAACCATGGCCGGAGTGAGCATAAATAAGTGGTTAACTTATTTATATTACCAAAGCATTTTTATTTTTCAAAGTTGTAGGACCCCCGGAAACATTAAGGAGATTTCATCTATGAAAATGTTAGAGGCATCAAGGGATATTAAGACTAGAGGAGTGTTTATTTATTACTTAATTCAGTCCCAATATTTGGGGCTACCTCTCCTACACAGAGTAAGGCTCATCTGGATTTAGGAAAGTCTTACATAGTGTTCTCTGATTCTCACCTTTTCAGGACCTTGATGTCCCAATTATCTGCTCTTCCTACCTTATCAGTCTTTCTCCCTTTATTCTTTCCCCCAGCTTTTAAGCATCTCCCATTTTAAATCCTCCCTGTCAGCAGAAACCTGTCCAGCTTTGTGATCTAACCCTTGCCTCCCTCTCTCTACTCATTTCCCGCTACTTGGCAAACCAGCTCCAGCCTTGCTGAAATCTGCCTTTGGCCACTGGAGTAGATCAGTTCTGCTGTCTTCATTACTCTGCAGGTGCTTCTCTGTTGGTCTGGTTGCCTTTTCCTCCTCCTTCCGACTCCCTGCCTGTCCCTTACCTCTGGTAGCTGTGGACCTTCTTTCTGACTCAACATAGGCTTTAGGAAGCTTTTTTGGAGCCAGCCTTTTGGAGAGCATGCTACTTCTTTGTACCATTCATCACAGTCTAATTCATTATATATTTACTTGTGTTCTTCCCTGGAGCTCCCAGACTGTCTTTTTCTCAGCATCCCCAGAGCCTGGCACTAGAAGGTACTCAATAAATGAATACTAAATGACTGTACAGACTCAGCTTGATTACCCAGTATGAACTGGATGCTTGTTCACGCTGCCTGCAGGGCTTGGTCTCCACGCAGTCCAGTGTTGGGCATCTTTCACCCAGCAGGGCATGCTTGTTTCCAGTGTGGGCGACTAGAGAGGTGAAAGAAGTCTTGTTCTTCTGGGTAATTGGATCCACTCCCATCAAGTGCTAGAGTGTGTGTCAGTGTCAGGTTTGGAGGCAATGTACAGAAATAAACCCACTCCTTCCTAGCAGGGAAGGCTAGTTCTTCAAGCTCTGGCCTCAGCCCATTTTACCCACAGTTTTGGTCTAAACCTCAGTCTCCCTCTGAGTTCAGGAGCATGTTAGGATCTTGTCTACCCTGCAGGTTCCCTGGCTCCAACCCTGTCATTTGCTCCACCCACAAGGCCTGAGGCTTCAGTATTATTCAGCTCTGTGTTCCTCGAGCGCAGGGCTGGCCACCAGTTGTCTTGTTCTTCTTTTAAAATTTGCTTCTGGTGCTGTGATTGGTTCCAGACCTCTCATTTGGCTCCACTTTGGCCCTATTGTAGGCTTTTTTAGATACTTTGGGTTAACATCAAGCAGCTTCCTGGGTGAACCCCACAGTCCGCTTCCCCATGGGCCCTCCTATGAGCACTGGTGCGCTAGCTTATGTTTGTCGGGAGCATTCCTGTCTTCGTGTTGAAAGACCCACATTCTAGGAAGCTCCTCGGTGTCGAATAAACTGAGGTGGGTGTTCACTCTCAACATCTGCTTCCTGTACATCTGCTCAGGTCCACAATCTGCAGGAGCTGCGGCGAAGTGCCTCATTGGCCACCAAGGTCTTTATCCAGAGAGACTACAGTGATGGGACTATCTGCCAGTTCCAGACCAAATTTCCCCCAGAGCTGGACAGCCGGGTAAGGATGTCTTTTTTCTGAACTTGTGACCCATGACATTGATGGAACTCAGGTTCTTATTGGCATCCATATTTTTCTGGGATCACATGACACATAATATCATAGGCCATACTTGTTCAGCTACTTCAAAGAGGAGAATACAAATTCCTTAGATTTAAGTTCTCTGAAGAAACCTCAGAGATTTTCCAGTCCACCAGTTCTCAAATTTCAGTTGCATGAGAATCACCCAGAGAACTTGTTAAACAAATGTAAATTCCCAAGTCCTAGTGGCTCATATCCTGTGTCACAGAGAGGTGCTGACTCAGTTGTTGGAGTGCGGTTCAGGAATCTCTATTGATCGGCTGCTGTTGGCTGCACGTTAGAATTTCCTGGGGAGCTGAAAAAATCTTAGTGTCCGGGCTATACCCCAAGCCAATTAAACCAGAATTTCTGGGAGTGGGGGCCAGGCATCACTATTGTTCTAAGTCTTAATTTTCAAATCATAAATGAATTAGCAATTTATTTTAATAATAATTAAAAAACTTTAATTTTTAATGAGGAGTTTCCAGATGAAATTGAACAGATTCATAGCTCACAATGCAAGAGTTGCTGGTCTTCTCGTACCAAGCTTCTTCTCACTCACCATAGTCCCCAGGTACCTTTGGAAAAATGTACCTTCCAGGTGTCCCCTGGGGTAGGGCGAGGCAGTGGTGGTCTTCAATGCTCTGGCTCGTCCTCCTTCTCCCCAGACTGTTTGAATAAGAATCAGAATCTCTTGAAGGTGAGACTTGGCTACTGCAGCTTTGAAAGCTGCTCACATGACTTTAGTGCACAACCAGAGTTGAACACCGCTTGGCCCTTATTTCTAAAACTGTGCTCAGTGCTGACAATGTCAATGTCACTTGGGAGTATGATAGCAATGCAAGGTCTCAAGGCCCACCTTGGAACTTCTGAATCTGAATCTGCATTTAAAAAAGATTCCTAGGTCATGCAATAAAGCTTGAGAAGCATTGCACGAATCTACCTTCTCAAGAAATTGACAGCCAGAGTAGTGATTTCCTAAGGTTAGAAAGCACTAGAAAGGCCCAGTACCTCATCTCCTCTTTTCCACAGGACTCTGATGTTCTTATTGATGCCATTACATCCTTAGTGAGAACTGTGCAGACAAAACAAGATCCTTGTGATCACAGTCATGGCAGGAAAAGTTTAGCAACCCAGAAGAAGAGCTGCTGGCTACTTTTCCCTCCTTCCTCCTGATTTGCACAAAGTGGGGAGCCCAATGCTCCTCCTGCATCTGTCGGGTGGCATTAAAGGCAGCCAGCCAAGGGCTCTAGCCTGTCCCTTGAGATTCAGGCACTGGGGTGCATCATGGGCCCCTTGAGAGTCATTAGCTGCTGAGTTTTGCTACTGATTCTAGGTTGTATGTAGCTGCCATTTAGAGCTGGCCTAGGATTGGAGACAGAAAGTAAATCCCATCCTTCCACACAGCAGCTCAGGCAGATCTGGATGGGCCTGGGAAGATGGCACAAGGCCTGTGTCTGCTGGTCTGACCCCTGCTTCTCTTGGATAGCCTTGCAGGGTTCTTTCTCGCCTTAGCATGTCTCTTTTCAAGAAGGATGACTCTCAGTAGAGAGGCAGGGCTTGAGTCATGGACCAGATAAGCAGAATTTTCCTTCTGTGTTCCTTCCATACCTGGGGGCAGGCAGTGGCTGGGAACCCCAAAGGTTATCACTATTCCTGGGGAGAAATTTCCTCCTAGACAGGCATAGAGAGGTACCTAAGGTGTGCAGTGGGTAGTTCTGCTCCTGTGAGGGTGAAGGGGAAGGAGATGTTCTGAAGAATGTGAAAAGTGGGGTTACAGTTACTTGGACATGAGTTTGGAATGTGACCTTGCAGGTGTATGGCTATGGTAAAAAGCACAAACTCACAGGTCAGCAGAGCCATATAACCTTGGACAAGTTCACTTAGCACTCACCAAATATTTATTGAGCACCTACCTACTATGTATTAGGTACTGGAGAGAATGGAGTAAACTTATGGACTCTATTTCCTATTAGATGATACGGAAAACAAAACAAAAAGCCAAGTAAATAAACATGTAGTAGCTCAGGTGGTAATATATTAGAAGGGATGTGTCACAGGAATAGGGCATGCTGGGAAGATGTGCTCAGGCACATCTTGGATAAGGCAAGACCCAAGGGCAATAAAGGATGAGCCCAGGGCTGTGTGCAGATGTGCTGCAGGTGAGCACACAGGCACAGAGGACCCGATGCATTTTTAAGAAGCAAGGGATGAATGAGGAGAACTGGAGACAGCTCCGAGGGGCCACAGGGTCAGCCGCAAGGGTCTGTCGGGCATAGTAAGGACTCCCTGGGTTTTACTTTTCCAGGAGAGACAACTGGAAGCTCTTGATCAGATCTTGACATGACCCAACTTTAACGGAGAATTAGGGCAGGAGTGAGGGCAGGGAGGCCAGTGACAAGGTCAGAGATGGCAGTGGCTGGGACCACGGATCTCAGGGTCCATGTGGTCTAAGGAAAACAGAGCAGTCCTCACCTGTAAAATGGGGTGTCAGTAACCCTTTCAGACAGAACTGCCGTGAGGGCTCAGTGAGACTGTATGAAAGAATGCCTGCCACGTAGAGTACGCTAATCAGTAGTTGCTGTTATGATTGCAGCCAGGACAGCTTCTTAGGCCCCCACATGTGGGACCGTGGGGTGCTGTCACTGCAGCCCCACCTGTCACTGTCTACACTCTAGTGGGGCTAACCTTGGCTTGGCCTGTCCCTCTCCCCTCCAGATTGAGCGGCAGCTCTTCGAGGAGACCGTAAAGACCCTCAATGGCTTTTATGCCGAGGCTGAGAAGATCGGGGGCAGCTCCTATCTGGAGGGCTGCCTGGCCTGCGCCACGGCCTACTTCATCTTTCTGTGCATGGAGACCCACTATGAGAAGGTGCCGCCATCCCAATCCCCCGAACCCCTCCCCAGGCCTCCTGCTGCGTGCTCACCCCCAGCTGTCCTGCCTTCACAGGTTCTGAAGAAGATCTCCCGCTACATCCAGGAGCAGAATGAGAAGATCTTTGCGCCTCGAGGCCTCTTGCTCACGGACCCTGTGGAGCGTGGGATGAGAGTCGTATCCTTCCTGGCTGTTCTGTGCGAAGGCACACAGCTGCCGGCTCCTTTGCTCTTGACGTGGCATCATCATCACATCCTAGGGACCTCTGCTCGTGTTTCCCTTGGATTCTGACATGGCTGGTCAGCAGTTCTCCGCCGTAGTTATTGGGCTAATTGTGAGTGTCAGGGTTGGCACTATTGGGCTGCATGTTTTCAGAGCTTCTCATACACCAGATGCCATTTTGAGGGCTTTTAAAATGTGAACTCGTGTAACTTTCATCACAGTGCTAAGAGAGGTGGGCAGTGCTTATTCCCCTTTTTACATAAGGACACTGAAGTTAACCCCTGGGTCAGAGTCCTAGGGCAGGTCAATGTCAGACCAGGATTTGAGCCCAGCTCACTATTAACTCTAAGACTATACCACCCCTCGAGACATACAAACCCTGCACCGTCTCCTGTGATCCTCCTGTAATCTCCTGTGGTGGGTCCCCTTGTCCCCTGGTCACAGGTGAGAAAAATGACGTGTAGGAGCAGGAGGCTCCCCAGGCTTGCAGTCCTGCGGGGGAGGCTGGAAGGGGGTGGGTAGGTTCTGCTTACTCCACCTGAAACAGGATGCTCAGGTGTTCACATAACACCTCCACCCCAGGCAATGGCAGTGACAGTAGAATGAGCAAAGGATAAATTTATTCCTTTTTTAAGTTTTTATTCTTTTATTAGTACATGTCTGCAGTACAGAATGATTACATTCCTCAGACGGAGTTGGTATATGTTTACTGCAAAACTGAAGTGAAGAAAAACACCAGCAGAATCACATATTTGCAGAGTATCTCGCTTGGTGTGTTACATACTTTATTTCATTTAACCTTCACAGCAATCCCAAGATTCTATCATCCCCATTATATAGATGTCATCCTTGCGGGTGAACAAGTTAAGTGACCTCACATGACTTGGCCTATCTTGTGAGCGGGCAAGCCAGGATTTGAATTCAGCACACTGAAGTCCTCATACTTCTTGACATGTCACACCAGGATAGGATAATAGGAATATGCTTTGTGAGGTCAGGATGTGGTCTGCTGTGATCCTGGCTGTGCACCCACATCAGATTTGGGCCCTGTAAGTCTGCGTAACTGTTCGGTTCATCAGTGAACACGGATGGGCTCGGGGAATCCAGGACTCCTCAATTTCACCATCCAGAAAGAGCACAAGTTTGGCTCCCTGCCCCCACCCGACCTCTGAAAGTCCCTACTCTGTAACCTGTGGCTACGGCTCTCCTTAACTGCCAACCCAGATCGAGATCTCCATCTATGAGGACCGGTGCAGCAGTGGCAGTTCCAGCAGCGGCAGCAGTAGTGGCAGTGGCAGCAGCAGTGCCGGGGGTGGTGGGGCAGGGGCCCGGTGACTGGCCGAGAGTCCCTGCAGGGAGGTGTACGGCCGCAATGAAGGCCTTGCAGACCTGCGGCGGCTGCGCTACCAAAGCACCCGCTTCTGAGTCATTCTCTGGGTCCTGCCCTGCTTCCCTGAGGTGGGAGGGAGGGTGACACCCTGCACCTCCCCTTTGCCCCCTGGCAGGATCCCTCCTTCCTGACCGGAGCCCTGCTTTCCCTGTGGGGCTGGCTGGTCAGAGTCACTTGGAGCCAGATCTTCCTAGGGCAGGCTGGAGTGGGGAGAACAGTTAGGGCAGCCTCTTTCTTCTTCAGCTTTCTTTCCTTCCCCAGTACCCTGGAGAGGGCCCAGAGATTTCCCACCCTGCATGATTCCTCACCCTGAAGCCCATGTCCACCAGGACTCTTTCTTGTTCTCTGTGACCATTTCCCAGTGTCACCTCTTTCTGGCCACCACAGGCTCCCTGCCCATCCATGATCCTGCCTCCGTGGAATCAGAGGTCTGGGGAGATGAATGCTGTGGCGGGGAGGGGTTCAGCAGCTCCTGACCCCTCCTAGATCTGTTTTTCCTGTCTTCTACCTGGAGCTGGACATCATCTCGGCCTTGCCAAGAAGCTGCCCACTTAGACTTTGCAGGCCACCAGGCGCTGGCTGTGGGATGCACGGCCTGGGGCTTTGGGAGGTCCTGGGGGAGTCTGGAGCAAATCTTTGCACAGAGATATAGCTGTGTGGAGTTTGAACTTCCTGTACCAGAGCCAAGGTTTGGGTATCAGAACCTGGGTGAGAGTGTGTACGTGTGCTGATGTATGATCACGCACATGTGAGTGCACTTGTGTGCATGTTGCACAAATGTGTGAATGTGAATGCATGTGTGAGTACACCTATGAGTGTATGCATACACGAGTGTATTGTGTGTGTACGTGGGTATACATGAATTCATGTTATCTGAGCGCATATGTATATGGGCCAGAGTGTGAATGTTCTCATGAAGAAATGTAGAAGAGCACTGTATAAGTGCAAGTGCATGTGTATACGAATGCACATGTATGACTGTGAAGGTCTGAGCATGTGAGTGTGTGTGTCTGTGCAAGAGAGTACTTGTGTGTTTCCTCGGGTGCTGTACTGACTGCTTCTCTTTGAGTCCTGCCTTGTCTCATTCCATGATGGTCTACAGCTTCTTGTCTGTGTGGGTTCAGCTTGGCCTTCTATATTAAGTCAATGTCCTAAAGCCCCTTGCCCCTTGCCTGGCTCTGGACTCTTTCTCCTGGTCTTTCTTCCACCTTCTGATTCCCCTAAGCACATCCTAGTAGAAGACAATATGGAGTCCTAGGAGAGCAGAGCCAACCTTTTGGTGGCTTTTGGTGCCCCTCTCCCAGCCCCATAGTGAGACAGTGGGCCACAGACACTGCATATTCAGCCTGCCCAGGTTCCAGTGCTCTTAGGCTGTGAAGTGAGGCTTTCTTGGACATTCAAATTAGCCAGCAGCCTGCAGGGGCGAAGGCAGAGTCTCCTTGTGAGGAAAGGGGATGTCTAGTCAGCAGAACTCTGGCTCCCAAAGCCCAGAGGAGGCAGTGGGAAGGCAGCAGCCTGAGTCCGGTATCCTGAAGATGGACAGAAAGGGGCTGCCTCCCTCAGCTGGCAGGAGGTGCTAGAAATGGTTATGAAACACCAGCCCCTTCAGGTAGCTTTCTGGAACCAGAGAGGAGCCTGGTTGTCCATTAGACTTTCCCATGTGGGAGCAGGAGCCTACCCAGAGAACTGGAGAGGGGTGGCCCAACCCCTGAGGCCTCAGGAACCTGCACCCCAGTGAGTCCTGGTGCAAGGGTTTCCCCCAGAGCTGTAGTCCAGTCGTCGCCAATGCCCACTTGGCCCACGGAGTCACCAGGCCTTGTGTCTGATGTGTGCATCTCCTATGGGAGATATTTTCTTATTTCTTTTTCCAATAAAAAGACTTGCCCAGCTTTAGGATCCGTGCTGCTTTCTCTGCCCTCCACTCGAGGAGATGCACAGGAGCCTGAACCAACTGGGTGAGTGCATGGTTGAGTGCAGACCCAACATGGGGGCAGGAGGACTCTGCTTCTTGAAGCCAATAGTTTAGTGAGGGAGGTAGACGCTCCTGGTCCTCTAATCTGCATATTTTGGTAGTGGTGGGGGCACTTGGAGCCTTGGGTCCACCTGAAAGCCAGGCCAAAGTATTTGATTAATGAATTAGGTCATGCCCATTTCCTGAGCTCTCATCCTAGGTTGGGCCTTGTGAGGGGGTGAGTCAGTATTAAAGACTAGAAAGTAGGTGGGTGTTGGATTCTAGTGCACTTATGTCTTGGATTTTAGAAAATGAAACATACTACAGGTGGGAGGGGATTTAAAGGTCATTTGAGTCTTCTCATAAAGGTATAATGAGGCCCAGAGAGATTGAGTGACTTGCCCCAGGTCACAGAGCTGTTTGATGAGTTTAGGACCATGACAGGTTTGTGGACTAAGGGTCTGTTCCAGGGCAGATTTGATCAGACCATGCGGCAAAATCTTGGGTCTCTGGGGCACTGGGGAATGGGTGGGGCGCCCCTCTGGATGGTGCGGAAGAGGACTCTGAATGGCTCTCAAGCTTCTACTCACTGCCCCTAGGGAACAGCCAGGCATTTACTGAGCTGCAGGCAGCCTGGACTTCCGACTGCTCAAACCTGGGTTGTGTGTGTGCTGGGGGAGAAGGGCTGTGATCTAGTGTCCACAGAAGGTCATTCTGTAGTGTCTTTGGGGTTAGGAAGTTTATTCTTTCCTAAGGCCACATGTGTACCCTAGCTAAGCCGTTCTAGGGTGGAGGCCTTGTAGAGGGCTGAGGATTCCCAAACTGGTAAAATTCACTGAGTGCTGAGAGGCATTCAGTCCATCCACTTTCGAACAGTAGTAGTAATAATGACGATGATAAACAACAGCTGACATTGATTTAGCACTTGCTATGTGACAGGCACTAGGCTGACTACATAATTCATCATTCAGTCCTCATAGCAGCCCTCTCTAGTGTGGATTATTATTATTCCCATTTTGCAAATGAGGAGATCAAGGCACAGCGATGTTAAGTTGCCCAAAGTGACAAGTAGGAAGCGGCAGTGCTTGGCTTTAAATCTAATCAGTTTGACTCTGAACAACAAGGAAAAAGATAAGGATACCCAGCTTCAGACACCCCTCAGCCATCCTAGGGCCAAGATCAGGCAAATTCTCACAGAAGGACTTGAAGCTGTATCGGAGCTCAGAGACTGGGCTGGCACCTCCATGAGTGCTCACAGGTATGCGGGACCCACAGGGCGGCCTGGTGAAGTGCAGTTGAAAGACCCCTGCAGACCCGGCTCTGTGTGGCCTCTCTACTGGCTTAGTCATAGGGGCAGTTGTTTCCAGCCTGGTTCTGGTTACAGCCCTGTCTCTACATCCCCCTTGCCAGCCAGGGACAGGCCCCCAAAGGCCTCAGGAGCAGAACTTTGCTCCTGCCTCGGCCAGGCTGCCCCCAGGTCTCCCCCGTGCCCCTACCTAGGGGTGTAGCCCGCCTGGCACGCCCACACAACTCTCCCTGCATACTCTCTCCTCTGGCTTCCTTCTTTTGGCCAAAAGCAGCGGATGTGTGTGCCCATCACAGGGTTTATAGAAGCATGAGTGCCGCTGAGTGGTGGAATCAGGCACTGCATCTGGGTCAATAGTGGTGGCAGACAGAGATACCAGAGAATCTATCCCCTCACTCAGAAGCCAGCCTATGCTGCCAACATCTTTGAGGAATTTCCTGGCTTCTAGAGGTGTGGATGAGGGTGGAGTTAGGTGGTGATGACTCACGGCCAGGTGCTGGGCTGCCTCTGAGCATCACTGGCTTGGGACTCCTTGTCCCCCACAACTCATCTTTGGGTGAGGAGAGTCTCCATAGGAGGTTCCCTGACCTGGCTTCGGCCTCACTATTTAGCCAGGGAGGAGATAAAACAAATGCAACTATAAGATGGGAATTTGAGCTCCAGCTTAATGACAGACATCATGACCGGTAAACAGAGACTCCTGGATCTGAGATTTTCAACCTTTCCTGCAGGCAGTATCACCAGGGTGCATGAAAAACTGCCAATGCCTGACACTCTCCCTTGAGGTTCTGATATAATTGTTCTAAGACCCCCCACATAGTTTTCTGAAAAGCTTTCCTGGTGATTCTAATGTGAAGGCAAGGTGAAAAATCCTTGGTTCTGACCATGCCAAGAGCCCATGGGCCTTTTATAGGGCTCAGAGAACACCTGAGATATGAATAAATATCTTACTGGTTCCACAAAAGCAGTCAGATGCAAAATGAGCAAAAACTGTGTGATCCCACATAAAACAAATTCAGAGACAAAACTGTTCTGTGCTATGAGAATGAGGATTGCAACTCCTCTGGGCACGGGGTGGTAGGTGGAAGGGGCCTGGGGACTCCTGGGAGCGCCTGATATACTGCTTCTTGGCCAGAGTCCTGATAGGGAGAGGGTGCTCACTTCATGAGAGACCACTGCACTGTACGCCTAAGAGCCGTACATCATCCTGTACATGTGATATGTCAATAAAATTCACCAAAAAAGTTTATTGGCTCTAAAATAGGAAAAGAGCACAACATTGAAATTTATTTTTATTAAAGGTCTACAAATGTAACACAGTTTATCAAACAAGACAACTGAATTCGATTTGATGTGGTTATATATATTTTTTTCCACTGTGGCTATGAATATAAACAAAAGTGTTGATATGATCAGGGTGGGGCTCCAAAAAAGAGGGCTTCTGGTGCATGAGAAAATCTTAAAAACCCATGTTCACACCAGGAGATTTTCACCTTGGTCCCCCTGCACTTGTGTGCATAATTTGTTCCATAGCTTTGGGCAGATTTTCAAAGGGGTATGCGATCTCTGCCCCATAAGAGGTTTAGAACAATATATATATATATTTTTTTGTACTGTGGATCAGGACCTTGTGCTTGCCAGGCAGGCACCACTGAGCTAAATCCCCAGCCCAGGAGGGACTGGTTTTGAGGATTCATTGAGAAATCAGCTGTGAATATGCCTGGCATGAGATGGGCGCTTGGTAATGTCAGTTTCTCTCCTTGCTTTCAGAATTCACCCCTTAGGAGTTTCCACATGACCTTCTCAGGAGACTTCCAGAATTTATTCTCCTGGCAGCACCAAGGACAGACTGGTTTGAACTCCCAGCTCTTCTTCCAAGAGGTTGTTCGAAGGGCCTGTCCCTTCAGCATCTGCTGGCTGCAGAACTTCACACGTAGCACCTTAGAGCTGCACTGGGGATTGTGTTTTGGGCTAGGGAGTACAGAGGGGGAGGTAGAAGCTTGAGGGGAGGGAAGCTGAGAGCTGCTGCAGCCAGGAACTCTGTAATTTCCTTAACTTTCTGAGTCTCAACTCTGTCATTTATAAAATGAGAGCATTATGGGACTGTCTGTTTGTAAATGATAATCTGTTTTTCCCATGTAAGATATTATTGTTATGTGGAAGTGACACTAGGACCTCATTATACAATGGCCTTATAATACAGATTCATAGCAGGTTTCAGATTGTTGCATAGGACAGATTTATTCAAGGGTTCACTGATTCCCTAATATATACCAGTACCACTGATGTACATTATTATTCCATTTAGCTTTCTAGCACTCTGGTGGGTGACAGTATTTGAAATCTGATTTTATAGATGAAGAAACTGATGTTCCAGACTGTTGGGTAGCTTGGCAAGGGCCCACAGCTGATAAGTGTCAGAACAAAGACTTGAACCTAAGTCTCTGACTCTGAATCCTGCTTCATTCTGCCACAGTATGTCACAGTCAGATGCACGATGCTGTTCATTGATTCATAAAGACAGATTCTAGACCCAGGGTGAAACACGTGCACAAATGCAGACACAGAAAAATTAGTTTTGCAGAGGCACGGAGGTGCTCGTTATTTTGGAGTAATTCACATTATCGATTTCTGTAATGGAAAAGTGATTGGGGACCAGCTACCACCTGAGAGCAGAGTTGAGCGAGGCCCGGGAAGAGGAAATGTTACGCACCACTTACAAGGCCTCAGATATGGTGAGGGCTCTTTTCTCTCCCACTCCAATTAATTGGTAAGCTCTATGAGGAGGGGTCTTGTCTCAGTCATTTCTACTTCCTCCTCTCTGCCCAATGCTTTTCACAGGGCTTCGCCCTTGGCAGGTGAGCAGCTGGTGTAGCTCATCACAAGCAGGTAGGAAGAGGGAGAACAGACTGTGTAACCCACAGGCTTGGAGCAATGTGTCATTGAGAAGGAGTAGTATAGGCAGAAGCAGTGGGCAGTGGTCACTGAGTGATGCAATTTAACTGCAAGTGGCCACTGTGTAACTCAAAGGGTAAGAGCAGTGACGGCAGGCTGTCCCGCACTGGGCAGCAGTTCTCTGTATTGTCACTTGGGTTGTGTACTTATGACTCTGCTCTGATCTCATAGAAGAGGAGAAAAGAAAGCAAACATCTTGAACCCACTCAGCCTCTGCCTGGCTCCCTAAATATCATGATTTGGGGGAGGGAAAATTCTTCTGAGACTGAGTGCTTTGTCTAGAAGTTTAGGCCTGGGGCTATAGAGGATGAGATACCAAGGGTGTATAGATGGGTAGATGGATGGATGAACGGACGGATAAGTGGATGGGTACAGAGAATATGGCTGGCTGCAGGGAGATGAGTGATGGACCCAAGGCTGCTTGGCTTGAGATGGATGCTTACAGACCCTGGGGAGGCAGATGAATGGATGGGTACCGATCGGCTCTACGCTCCTGTGCAGCTTTAAACACAGAGCTGGACTCTTCAAAGGGAAGATGCTGTGTTCACCCAGTTCCCAAATGAACACTGAGTGATGGATGTGTTTTGTTGGGAAGGATTCTTATAGGTCTAATATCACCCAGTTAATGACTTATAGATTGTTGTAAAATCAGGCACTGCTAAAAGTGAAACCAAGAGGCTGAAGGGCTGAGAAGAGATTTTATAATAATCTCTGTGTTTTATCAGTCTAAGTGCTGGGCTAAGTGCCTTACATGCTTTATCTCCTGGGAGCCTCTCCACCATTCCTCAAGGTTATTATTGCTTGCATTTTGTGGCTGAAGAAAATGAGGCTCAGAGAGGAAATGACTTGCTTAGGGTCACTTCAGAGTGCAGGGGTGGAGTGCCTGGGATTGAAATTTGTCTTTTCCAGAGTTTCCAGTAAAGGCAAATTTTTCAGGAAAGATAGAAAAAAGGGACGAAAGAGGGCCACAGGAGACTCTTTCACAGTGGCTCAGGCGTTGAGACTTTGCTGTGACGGTGCCCTGGAGTGCCTCATTCCCTGTGTCTGCCTTGAGGGCTATAAATCTTGAGTATGGGTCCTGAAATTTCAGACAGGGTGCACATTTGGCCTAAATGTGTGCCTCTACCACAGTCCCTGTGAGCAGCTGGGGAACTGGGGCATGTGCTTCTCCTTCCCCGGAGCTCTGCAGAGGGAGAAAGTTAGCCTGTGGATTGGCGTGCAACAGTGATTCAGGAGCAAGATTCTTTTGTCTGCTCTGAGCTGGCTATGCAGATGGAGTTACCTTTTGGGAATTACTGACCCCAGCCTGCTTTCTGTCAGGGAGCTCTGGGTGGGACTCCCTGGAGAGAGAGGACAGACTGTCCTGTGCCTCAGCTTTATCCCTGGGGCTCTAACCCTGCTCCCCTCTTTGCAGCTGCTCAGGTGCCTCCTATACGCCAACCCTTCATTCAGAGCTTAGTCTCACCCGTGTTCCAAAGCCCACAAACAGCTCTTCTGTTTACGTGGTGGGGACACACCCTGGCTCAGTTTTTATGTCAGCAAAATGGGAAGAACCAGCATTGCCCCCTGCCCATTTCTGAAATTGTTTATATGCTTGTGTTTCTGAAATGCTTGGTTTTCTCCAGAAGGAGACTCTGTATGTGTGTGTATGTGTGTGTGGTGTTGGTGCTGGGCTGAGCTCCTTGCAGGAGCAGCAGGCAGAATGGCCTGGCGGAGGCCCAACAGGGAGACAGATTCATGTGTTCCTCAGCTCCCTCTGGATTTAATGCTCTAGGCTCTGAGAGTGTCGGGTGCCAAATCTCCAGGCCAGGTCACTAGCGTCCAGTGACCTCTGCTCTGTGTAGCTTGGTTGATCCTTGGCCCATTCTCCTCTGGGTGCCTTACTTCATGGCTATTCCCTCTGGGATCTCTTAGCAATCTCCTAAACACTAAGCTGAACATGGCATAGCCCAGGTCTGGGAGGTTGGTTCTGGCCATTGGGGTCCTGTGGTCTTTTTCCTGCTAACCTGTCAGAATCTTGCGGGTGGCCAGTGTCCTCTGTGGACTCCAAGTGTCTTGGGTGTCACAGGCTGGGAAGCTGAGGAGCTTTGACATTGAATAGGTCCTGGGCTCTATCCCGGACTTTGCCACTTTATAACAATATTATTTCTAGTTTTGAGGAGCTTACTCTGTGCTGGGCACTGTCTTGTTTCATATAATAACCCTGCAAGGTATCAGTTATAGTTAATTTTGTCAAGTTTAATAAGTAACTCTGTGAGCATTCTTCCCCATTTTTTTTTTTTTTTTTTTTTTTTA
>NW_022900920.1:2550372-2570677 GCF_012274545.1 Fukomys damarensis
GGTCTCAAACACAACGATCCTCCTGCCTCGGCCTCCCAAGTGCTGGGATTACAGGTGTGCGCCACCATGCCCGGTCGCTGGTTTCTTCCCCATTTAACAGATGAGCGACTGAGGCTCAAGGACATGTCACCTACTTTTAGTCTCTGCACACATGCTTCTTCCTCAGGGAGGCCCACCGGACTCAGCCTATTTTAAATGACAGTATGTCTCCACTGGCCATTTCCGTCTTGCCTTAGTGCCCTCTCCCAGCACTTGGCATCTTTTACAATAGTATGTAATCATCGCTTAGTCTTTGCCATATGTCACTCAGCAGGAAACTTTATCAGTAGTGTGCACAGGTGTACAGGTCCAACCACTGGAACAGTTTCCCTTCTATAGTGCCTAAGCATTGCATTTGAGGGAGCAACCAGTTAAATAATGTTCCCGCTTGTCAACTGCCTGGAGATTGCATAGCATAAGGCTTCAGAACTCGGGCAGTGGAGCTAACAATTTTGGGTTTGAATTACAGTGTTTGCCACTTTAGCTAGCTGTGTCCTTGGGTAACTTATTCTTTCTAAGATCCAGTTTCTTTGGTAATAAAACAGACTAATCACATTTGTCTTTTAGGATGGGTGTGAGGATTAACGGAGACATGTATGTAAAATTTTTGGCCTATGGTAGGCATTCCATAAATGTTAGCTCCTTTCCATTAGGGTATTTTTTTTGTCTTTTCTTGCTTCTCATTTTTCCTCTGATGTCCTACCCTTTGACCACTTCACTGTTCAACAGCAGTTCCTTAAGAGGACAGAGCCACCGAAGGCAGAGGTTGGCATTATCTTCTCTGTTAAGCAGCTCAAGCTCTCTTGCCCTCCTTCTGCCTCCTTCTAGGATGTGCCTGTTGCTAAGGAGACGCAGCATCAGTCCCTGGCAGGTTCCTGGCCTCCTGTCTGGGGTTCTGGCCACACAGAAGAAGCAAAAGGAGGGGTGATACTGAAGAGGGAGATGATGGGAGGGTCTCAGCTTGCCTCCCAGGCTGGAGTCTGGTTGGAGGTATTGGTCTGGAATCTGTGGAAAAGCTCAGCTGGCTCTCTGAAAAAAATGAAGCGTTCATTCTGTCTCCCAGGGGCTCTTGGAGGTTACACTAGAGTCTGTGCTTGGGTTGCAGTCCCACGACACCGTCTGAGCGTGATCCCCAGACCCTGGGAGGGGGCCATAGCAGCCAGAGTGACTCATAATCAAACTCCTGGCCCTCAGAATGGCACCTTCCCAGAGTAGGGCTGGCAAATGTGTATATGCTCAAAGTGGATGGCAGATGAGTCGCCCTTCTGCCCCAGAAAAGGCGGCCACGTTCCCCAGCGAGAATGTTCTCCTCACCAGTAAAATCAACACTTCTTGCAGGATTGGACCTGACCTTAGGGAGGTTGGGCTGGGTTCCCTTCCCTTCCAGGGACTCTATTTCTCCTTTCCTGCTCCCGAGCACGACTCAGGGCAGCATACCAGATTGTAGCTTTTGCATAAACCAGTCAACCACCCAAATGAAGAGGAACCCAATGAATAGAAGAACCCAATCCCACTTTGTCCTCGCTGTTGTGATCCTGACACCATTTAGCTCATCTGTAGAACTGGGATGATTATAGTGCTTTCCTCTTCGGATTGTTGTGAGGATTAAGCGAGTTGATTCTTGTAGAGTTTAGATCTGACCCAGACACATCGAGCTCACTAAGTGTAAGCTATTATTGTCATTTCCAGGGCTATAGTACCGAGGAGAGGCTCTATTCTTGGACAGAATGGAAATGGTGCTGTTGCTCCCGTTAGTATCCAGCTTTTCTTGAAAAATGGGAAGTCTAGCCACACAGGCCCATGTCCCCACTCCGGTGGGGTGTGCCGTGGCCCCTCCATCTGCGTCAACCCTCTCCAGGCCCCTTCATTGCTCATCTGGCCCTGAAGGCCTTGGCTATTTTTGTTACATCTTCAGGTCCAGTATAATCTGACAAAGATGTCAGGAGTCCTCGGCGGAGGGGGGCGGATGGGACTTCTTTGTGCTCAGAATGGTACAGCAAGGACTCTATGGGTCTCAGATGAAGAAGAATCAGAAGAATGAGGGCCTTGAAAATTCTGGGCCTAGTTAGCTGGGGTGTGGCTTTGCACCCACACATCTCTGTGGCTGGTAAAGCGACGGCCAGTAAAGGGACTGCACTTGAGGCCCCTGGTTCAGGCAGCCTCGTTTCCTAGCTCACTGAGTGGGTCCTATTTGGGCAGGGGGAGGGGGTGCAGAGAAAATCCAGTACCTCCCTGTGCCGTTGTGGTATTTTTTAGCTTCACACTTCCCCCCACACAGGCATCTCTGGGGTGATACCTGACCTCTTCATTGAAAGGAGCTTGTCACCTTCCTCATGGGAGGGACTGAGAGTTGTCACACAGGAAGTTCTCAATGAATGCTTGCTGAGTGAATAAGTGGATGAGTGAATGGGTAAAGAGAACTTGCTTCCTGGCGCAGGAAGCCGAGAGTTTAGCTAGACTTTTCAGAAAATCTCTTGATGTTCTTTTCCCCTCCCTGCACTCAGCTCCTCCATCTGGGCGAAGACAGGCAGTATGACGGCAGCCACGTTTCCTTGGCTTGACACTGTGTGCTCCAACTCCAGCTCAGTCCCTGGCACGCAGCAGATGTCCAGCCAGTATTTGTTGAGTGAGCGAATGGATCAAGTGGAAAGCCTTCCTATGCGGGATGTCGATGCTATAGTTGTGTTCTAAATGGGAGAGGCCTTGAATGCCTCTTGGTTATGCATCTTACCCCTCCTACCAATAAAATTCAATGTGCAGGAGTTCAAGGCCTCTTCTGAGATCCGGTGTCATCCTGAATTTCCTGATGTCCTTGACAGGCTTCTCACTAGTTGTTCTGCCCCTTATTTCTCCCGCTGTTGTGTGTGGCCAGCTAATGGGCTCTGTTATCTCGTCATTTACTGCTGCATTTGCAGCCATTCTTCCCTGTGCGTTGGGTTTTTGCTTATCTCACTATCTTAGATCTACTCGTACATTTCTAACAAGGCAGCAGCTTCCAGAGTGACTAGGGAATAGTGTGAGCTGTGACCGAGCAGCTACGGCCCCTCTGACAAGAGGCGTAGTAGGAAAGGTTCCCAACCTGGTGTGGGACCGGCTGGCTCTGTGACCTTGGGCACTGTGACCTTGATCACTTCATCTCTCTGAGCCTCATCTCTCAGGCCTTTCCAGATCTTTAATTTGTGTCGATACACAGGAATGGGCTTTCTAGAAGTAGAGTGAGTTTTAGTTGCTATATGCTTCTCAGGGAAATTGTAGCTGTTCTCATTTTAAAACTTTTCATTTAAGCTCCTGTTCTAAGTGTAAAAACAGCATTAGCTATAAGGAATTCATATTTGTGATTTATTGGGTGTGTTATTATGACATCAGAAAAGGGTAGTTTTTTGTTAAATATGTTTTTAAAAGGCTTGCTGCATTCTTAAGTGTGATTTTATTATATCTCAGAGCAACTTTTTCCCCCATGAAGAACAGTTCTGTGATTTATAACATGTCTTCACTACCTGCGGCTGGTTGTGAGCATATTCTGTGGTGTTATATCATGCTCAAAGGCTGCTCAGGCTACAGGAACTTCCAGGTTTCTAAGGATACTGAAAAGGCTAACTAGCAAGGATCTTTCTAGAAATCAGGGTAGCTTGAGACTAGCCGTATCTATATCCAGCCACACACTGAAGAGTTTTAGAAAGGAAAGAGTCCTGATGGGGCATGGTGATGGGGTATGGTGATGTGCACCTATAATCCCAGCACTTGGGAGGCTGAGGCAGGAGGGCTGCTGTGAGTTCAAGGCTAGCTTGGCCTTACCATAATAACTTCAAGGCCAGTTTGGACTACACAGTGAGACTCTGTCTCAGAAAAACAAAGCAAAGCAAAGCAAAGCAAACAAACAAACAAACCCCAAAATACCCTTAGGGGAATATTAGCCCAATTCTCTCACCATTTAGATTAGGGAAAGTGAGCCCTATAGGGGAGATGTGACTTCTCCCACGTAAAAGGCCCAGAGTACTCCTCCTATGTCTGTCCTTGCTCATTCCACACACATTTCTGGTCCAAACCCTGGTTCCCCAAATGTGAAGATTGTTGCATACACCCAAATCACTGTTCTTGCCTGGGAGTTGTGCTTTCCTTATATCAAGACTTGTCTTCCAATCACCTCCTGGTGGGGAGGCCTGCTGCTAATTCAGCATTCCAACTAGCATCTACTTTCTCACATTTTCCCCCTACCAGCTAGGTGCTAATATCTAGTAGATAATTTATTGGCATATTTCTCCAGAAAAGAGACTAGAAGACTTAGCAAGTTCAAACTTTAACATTTTTATCAAGAGTCCCAAAGGGCCACCCTTTGCCCTCCCATCATCACCATCAACCCCAATAAGGCTTTTGCTACCACAGGAATTCAGGGCACACAAAGCAGCAACAGCACAGGCCAAAGCAGCGGGCACACGATGCATTATCCAATCAACCGAGCAAGCGACCACCTGAGAGCCATGTTTGTTAAGGGCAAAATAAACTCCCAAGGTACTAGAAGAAACAGAAGAGACAGGACTGTCTTGATTCTTTTGAAGGGATGGGGGAGGTTGGATGGGGAACATGGGAGACTTTCCTTTTTTGTTTTCTCAGAAAACGTGCAAAGAAAGGCTTCACAAACAACTATGGCTGTAGGAGTATCTCCCAAACTTCCCTTTTCAGAGATGGCCACCTCTGCTGTCCATTCAGAGGGAGCATGAGGCAGAGTCTACTGGGTGCAGAGAAAGACAGGCAGCAGGAGAGAGATTTAGTTTTTCACAAAGGTTATTAGTTTGTTTTGTTTTTTTCCTTTATTGATGGGATTTAAAGTGCATATAACTGAAGGCAAAGTCCAAGTCCTACAGAAAGATACGAGGCCCAAGAGAGAGGCTCAGAGATTCTAAAGGCAGTCGAAGAATACCCACCTAAAAAGGCCACTTGAGCTGCAAAAAGGTAAGGCAGGGAGACAGAGAATGGGGAAGAGAGAAGGTTGGGTAGGGGTAGGATGGGAAGGAAAGAGTTTGGGAGGAAGACGACAAGCACCAGTTCAGAAATTCAGCCAAAAGATGACTCGCAGTTTATATCTCAGCTACGAAAATATGGGTTGATCTCAAGGTAGGAACACGAGTTTTAGGAGATGTGAGAAGAATAATAGCTTCAGGCCAGGATACAGCACCTGAGGCCTTTCGGGTGATGGTAGCAGTGACAGGACTTCTCCAAGCCTCTGTCATGGTCTTCCTTGGAGACCCAGTATGAGTCTAAGGTGGCTCTGTCCACACAGGAGAAGGTAGGGGCTGGGGCCCTTGCTCTGGAGCCCACCCAGGGCTCCCCAGTGGATGGCAACTTCCCCTTGCTGCTGGACTATGGCTGGGGCCCCACTCACCCACACAGGCTGTGCCATCCTCATTGGGCTCGTAGCCCCGACTGCACCTCTTGTTGGTCCTGCACCTGTAGCTTCCATAGGTGTTGACACACACGGGCTTATCTCGAGGACACACGAATGGGAACTGGATGCACTCATTGGTGTCTGAAATGTGAGGGAGGGGTACTCACCAGGGAGGTGTGGGGCAGGGGCTGGATCTCAGGCTTGGTATACCCACCCACTCTGTGACCTTGGGCATGTCCCTCTCCTCCCTGGACAGGTCCCTTTCCCTCACTTCAGTCCCCTTGGCTGGCTCCTCTTGTACTTGACCTCTACCTTTGGGGAGGGACACACTCAGGCTTGGTCCTGGATCTTCCTTTCTGTCTACCATGGTTTCTGTAGGTGACCCCTTCATCCATGGATAAATGCAAACTTCATCCATAACCTTTCCTTGGGGCTCCAGACTTATGAATCCAATCACCAGCGACTTAATTGACACCTGGATGTCTAATATGTACAGTACCTCAAACTTACTACGCCCAAAACACAACGTTACATTTCCCTTGACCCTTAAATCTCTTCTGTTCCATTCCCATCTCTCCTAGCTCAATCAGTGCTACTACCATTCACTCAGCAGCCCCAGCAAAAATTGGAATGATTCCTGAATTCTCTCTTCTCCTTATACAATATGAAATCCCACACTGTGCCCTATCCACCCTGCCCACTGTACACCTCTTGTCTGTCCACTTTTCTCACTCATCTGCCACCCCCAATTCCCAGCCACCATGATCTCTTGCCTGGATTTCTGCAGTTGTGGCCTTACTGGCCTCCTGGCTTCCACTTCAATCCACCTGCATTCCGGCAGTCAGAGTGATCTTTTAAGAATGTGAATCACATCAGGTCACTCTTCTGCTTAACTTCCAAAGTCCCTGAGAACAAAATCTAGACTCTGTCCTGGAGCTTCAAGCCCCTTCTGGACATGGCCCTGCCTCCTCCTCATCTCAGGCTTGCAACCCCTCTAATGCACCAAGGCCTGTCCTTTAGAAAGCTCTCTGTCCCTGCTCTTGCATCTTCCAAGAAGACTCTCCTTTCAGCTATTCCTGTGGCTGGATCTTTCTCATTCTTCAGGACTTGGCTTAAAGGTCCTCTGCATGCAGAACAGTCTCCAGAGAGGACCCTGCTTATAGGGTTCTTAAACTGCCTCGCTCAGCCATGTGGCCCCGAGTTTGGGGTCTGCTGACTCTCTCACTAGAACGAGCTTTCCTCAGGGCAGGTGCTTGACCTGCATTCCCAGCACCCAGGACGTTACTTGGTACCATAGAGGAGGCACATGTACGGCTGCTGAATGATGAAAAGGAGGAGAGGCTGGGCTGAGTGTCTTGAAGAGTCTTTTGGCAGAAGAGAAAACTGGGGTTTCTATGTGCCTCATTGTTTAGCATGAGGCTAGGGTAGAGACAGTGTTGGGGGTCACCTTTGGCTTCCCGACTCCTGTAGCTGTGTCCTTCCTGGCAGGACCTCTGTGGGACACTTCGACTCCACTCTGTGCCTGTCCTCCTTCCTCATCACCCATCAGGTCTCAGCTTCAAGTTTGCTCACTCAAGGACCCTCCCTAGACCGATTTAGGTGCCACCTTTGTGTTCCCAAGCTCTTGCCTCTGTCCCTTCCAGCCCTCACTTGTGGGCTTCTGCACTGGCTATAAGCACCACAGAGGCAGGGCTGTGCCTGTCTGGCTCACGAGATTTGGCCCAAGGTAGGAGTAACTTGCTGTCCAGTCTTGTCATTCTAGGGTCTTGGGAACTTTCAGCAGGTCGCTGGACCCTCAAGGAGCTGCCACTTGGCAGGGCCACGGTGAACCGAATCCCAATACTGCACCAAGCTGCAGCCTCCCTTCTGTACTGAGCCCCACCCCACACCATTTTGCCCAAATGCCACAAGCAGTGTCCATGCTTGCCTGGCAGGCCTATTGCTGGCTGCTGTCCTGGCTGGCCAAGGCGTATGGCTATTCCATCTGAACTAGGGTGAAGCATCGCACCCCCCAATCACCGTGGACCTCAGTGTCCACGTGGTAGTGTGTCTCCCCTGCAGGCTGTTCTATCTTCCCTGCAGGTAGGCAATGCCAAGACCCAGGATTGTGGTGACTGAGCTACTAGTCACTGACATCACTTGGTGAGTCACATGGCAGTTGTCTTGGCATCTGGAGCCCTGGAACAAATAGCACCTTCCTCTCCCTTCCTTTCCACCCTTTGCACCCTAGACCTTGCTGTGGGTCTGACTGACATGCCTGGAGAGAGATCCCAACCACTGCCTGATCCCCTGGGGCCTTCTGGCAACTCACCTACACAGTGGCCATTTTCTTGCTGGGAGAATCCTTGGCCGCACTGCAAAGTGGGCAAAAGCAGAGATACTGGTGAGTCAGGAAGGTCTCATCTCAGGTCTCCTCCTAGTCAGAGCCACAGAGCAGCTGTCGCCCTGACCTCAGCATGAAGGGTGTTCTTAGCCTCAGGCCTTGGGGGAGCTCCTCCCTTCTAGCACATTTTCCCTTGCACTGAGAATGTGGGGAGAGGAAACCAAGAACATATAATTAAAACTCCTGCTCATTGCCCTTCACATAGGATCTGCACCAGAGATCCTGGTGAGTTCAGTCCAGAGCCACTTCCTCGAAGAGCCCTAAGAGGCCCTGAGCCCCCTCCCATGTAAGGCAATAGGAGGCCTCCTCAGAGACCTGGAGAGAATCAGGAGGGAAGCAGACAGTGAGGGCCAGTTCCTAACCCTGCTCACAATTGGGTATGCAGCCTCAGCAGGGCTGGGGTACCCTCCTCCTCTTAACCTCAGTTTTCCTCCTCTGTAAAATGGGTGCAAAACAGTTGACCTGACAGTTCTCCAAGATTTCTACAAGAAGCAGAAAAGATACGAGTGTGATGGTATCGTGCAAACCACAAATGGAGGAATCACTTTGAGTCCTGCCCTTTGCTAATATTTCTATCCTTTACAAGCCAAGTCCACAGATTAGTCTGTGGAGTTGTGGCTGTGCCTGCTTTTCTGGATGTGCGTCCCAGATGCCTTGGCCCACCTCCAATGGGGCTGGGTTCTGAGGTCTGTCCTCCTCCCGGGGGTAGGAGATCTCCAGCACTGAGTTCATCTCCCCACTGGCCACGCTCCGGCTCACCATCTTGCCATCCGGCCACGTCACCTCCACACTGCAGGCTTCGTCTCTTCCTGGGGGAAGAAGGAGAGAAGTCAGTAGCATAGGAGACTGGGGCCCTCAGCCAAAGGATGGGCATTAATTCTTCTTCGGACTGGGGACACAAGTAAGACAGATTCTAGGAGCCTTCCATCAGAGCAATGTTCTGCAGTGGTGGGAGTGTTCAGGACCCGTCCTGTCCAGTACAGTGGTCACTAGCCACCTGTGGCCATTGAGCACTTGAAATGGGGATTGCTGAATTGGATTTACATTTCACTGAACTTTAACTAATTTACATGGAAGTGCACAGAGATGGCTAGTGGCTACCATATTGGACAGCACAGCTGTAGAACTCACATTCTAGCCAATAGACCAGCTGGCGCAAGGCTGAGTCTGAGGAGATGGAAGGTCTGGCAGTAAGCAGGTTGACTTTGGAGTCTAGGGTTCTAATTTTGATTATACCACTTACTGGGTATTTAGAAAGAACATGGTGGGGAGGAGTGGCTGGGAGACCTGGGGATGACGTTCAGCTTTGCAGCTCATTTACTGTGTACTCCTGGTCATGCCTCCCTTATTTCTGTTAATGGAATTGTGCTAGGGTCCGGGCCCTCCTTTGTCACCAGTAACGTCCCTATTATTATGGGGCTTCCATTTTCCATGTGGAAGACAAGCAAACATATGAACAAATAAATCATGTCAGACATTGACAAGCTCCATGAAGAAAACAAAAATAGAGTAACAGGGTAAAGAGGACTCAGTGGTTGTTTGGGGGCCCTTGCATCTAGGGCGTCCAGGGACAGGCTCTAGGGGAGAAAGCATTTCACCTGAGTTCTAAATAAGACTTGGAAAAGATGGGGCAGGGGCACTGAAGAAAGACCATTCTGCAGAACCAAGATGTTTACAAAAGACAGCAAAGCTGAGACAGTACTTACGGTTAATCTATGCGCACACATCCTTAAAGCAATGTGTTACATCACTGACAGAAAGCAGGTCAAAAAGATTTGTCAAGTGCAAAGGAAAACAGGCTGGTCCCTGTGGCAAGGTCAGGCTAATGGTGATGGTTTGGGGTGGGGGGGAAGGGGGCTGGAGCTCACCTGCAGGGAGAGGCAGTCAGTACCCCTGGTCCAGTCACAGGGCAAAAAGGGCTGTGCTGACCATCCTCACGGGAGGAGAGACAGCCTCTTTAACAAATGGTATTGGAAAAACTGGGTTTCAACCTCCCAAAGATTAAAACTAGACCCCATCTTTCACCATGCACTAAACTCAAAATGGATTAAAGACCTAAATAGGAAAACACAAACACTAAACTTGCTGGAAGATAAGTTAGGCAGAACTCTTGAAGACACTGGCATAGGAAAAGACTTTATGAACAAATCCTCAGTAGCACAGGAACTAGCACAAGAATCAACAGCTGGGATCTCATCTTTTAAAAAAAGTTCTGCAGTGCAAGAGAAACCACCAACAGACCTAAAAGACACCTACAGTGTGGGAAAAAATTTTATCAGCTGTTCCTCAGACAAAGGACTACTATCTAGAATGTATAAAAAAACTTTAAAAAATCAGACCCCCTTAAAAATAAACACCCAATTCAAAAATGGGCATCTGAAAAGAAGATATTTCTCAGACAAAGAAGAAAAAGCAGCAGATAAACATGAAAAAATGTTCCACATCACCGGTCATTCGAGAGATGCAGATGAAAACAACACTGAGATCCCACCTCACCCCAGGAGGAATGGCTGCTATAATGAAATCAACCAATAACACATTTTGGAGGGGCGGAGGGGAAAAAGAAACCCTGCTCCACTGCTGGTGGGAGTGCAGACTGTTGCAACCGCTGTGGAAATCAATATGCAGATACCTCAAAGAACTAGGATTTGAAGTCCCGTTTGACCCAGATATTCCCCTGCTGGGTATCTTTCCAAAAGAATTAAAAGAATCATACCATAGCAGTATATGCATACCCATGTTTATAGTGGCACAGTTTGTAATAGCTAAAACTTGGAAAAAACCCCAACTGCCCATCAACTGGAGACTGGATAAAGAAGATATGCGTGTTTTTTTTGGGAAATAAAATGGAGTACTACTCAGCCATAAAAAATGAGAGATTAGAGATAGCTAAATGGATGCACATTAAGGCAATACTCTTAAGTGAAAGAAATAGGACACACATGTTTAAATACTGAATAGTTTCTCTGGTGTGAAAAACTAAAAGGGTACATAAGAATCAAATATATAATTGATAATATGAAATAGAAAGAAAAGGTCTACAGGAGCAGGGGAAGTAGGAAGGGTAGGGGAAAGGAAAGAAGGGAAAAGAAAAAATATGAGAAAAGGAAAAAATGGAAACAAAGTCTTTGTAAATAAGGAAGGGTGGAGGGGGTGAAGGGAGGGCAGGCGTATGGGCTAAAAATAAGAACCAAGATACACCATGTGAAGGTACAAGAGCCCAATGATGAATGTAACTGTACTGTATACCTAGAAGGTACCAATGAACTTAATGAAAAAAATTAGAAAAAAATAGGGGCTGTGCTTAGCACAGATGGAAGGACAGCAAAACAACCACCTGATCACCCACCAGGTGGGGGTGGGGCCCTGGGTCCTGCTGGGGTCCTCAAATCCATACACCTCCGTAAACAGCATTTCTGGGCTGAATCAGTAACAGACCATCCACATGCACGCTCCACTATTTTTTCCTAATAGCCAGATACTGTTAGAAAACCAATCACACTTAAAAGTCCTGTTGAACTGATACTGGCTGTTGGCTCTTACTACCCACCAATGGATGTGACACTGATAGCTACTAGCGGGGTAGAGGGTTGTCTGTGAGATATTTTGATATATAAAAGGGGTTCTAGTGTTTAAAAACAAAGGGGTTGGAAACTCTGCCAGGATTTTAAGAGAATCTAGTGTAGACACCTGTTTGAAGAGGCCAAACAGCACCACAGCATTGTCTTGGTGGGTAGGGCCCAGCTTTATCTTTTCCCAGTGCCAGGATGTCACAGGCAACCTTGCCAGCCAAATCGTCCAGCTTCCCAGTCTTTGCTCTCCGGTCCACCTTGCTCCCCACTTCACCCTGCCTCCAGAGAAGTCCCACTGGAATGTTCCTGTGCTGCGTGCGGAGTTAATGAGGGCAAAGACCAGCTGCCACCTTCTGGAAGAGCCCAAGCAGGGGCAGCAGTCATGGGGAGAGGCTCAGGACAGGGGCCTGTACTCACGGCCCTGTTTCTCCGCATAGAATCTCTTTCCTTCCAGTCCCAGCCTTTGCAATTCAGGGTTTTGCTTTATGAAGCCGGAAAAGAATTCTCTCCCGTCCCCGCTCCTCTGTCACCCATTACTCCAAGGGGTGGAAATGGGGGTGGGGGCAGCCACAGTTTTGCTTCCTTGCTTTGAAGAATCTTGAGGTGCAAGAGATTTGGCATTTTTAGGGTATACAGTGCCCAAAATAAGGAGCTCATAGAGAAAGTAAACATTTTTAATTAAAGAAAAGGAGACAAAGCAAAGCAAGAGTTTCTCACCTATAGCAACAGAACAGCTACATGAATCCATTTTTCTAGCTTGACTGAAGTTCCACAAATAGCTCAAGAGGTGGAATATTCATAGACTACTACAAATTTACAGCCCACACTTGTGCTGGGTTCCAAGTCCTGTTTCTTCCCTCCCTCTCCCTTCAGACCCAGAAGGGCTGAGGAGCAGCATTAGGAGTGCTTAGACCTACTCACTGGGCCTCAGTTTGTCTGTAAGTTGGGGGTGCTGGCCCAGAGCCCCAACACTCCTGGGAAACACAAGTCTTTCCTGAAGTATGAACTCTGCACCTCCAATTAATCAACACCCTTAGCATCTCGTCACCATCGGCGCTGACAGTCACCTTGCAGTCCCCAAAGGGCTCTCACTTCTTAACAACAGTGAATACTTACACTGTGTCCCAAACTGTATCGAGAGCTTTTCGGTGGGGAGGCACCGAATCCTCACAACACTCCCACAAGGAAGACAGTAGTTTTAGAATTTCCATTTTAGACAGGAGAAAGCTGAGCCTTGGAGAGGAAAAGAGAACTGCCCACCTTCAGATAAGGTTTGTCTGATCCCAGAACCAGTGTTTTTGGGACTCATCCAGAGGTAGGAAGTAGAGCAAGGACAAGGAAACAACAGAGGACAAGGACAACTATGTCTAAATATCAGGAAGCCAACAGATAAAGGTCATCCTGTTCCCCTAAGACCCCCAGGCATGTGGAAAACCAAAAGTACTTGACTCTGGCCTTCACAAGCCGCATTTGCTTTGCAGTTTTGATCATACCCCACTTCCACATGGGCTCTTGGATGCCATGACATTCCCCTAAAAAACCTTTTATGGTCCAAAGCTCTGCTTCTACCTGGGCATGTTGAGTCAGGCACCTGGGCCATGACCACTTCTAGTTTCCAGCTATAGATCTTCCCATAATATCAGGTCCTGCCCGCCACTATGGGGCCCATGAGCTCTTCTCACTGGATTTTAATAAACCTTACTCTTGTTAGTCCTGCTGATTGTCCTGTTTAATTCTTTGTTTGGGATTCCAAGAACCTGGGAACAACTCAGCTGAGACCCTCCATCTCATAACAGCCCCACACGTATGCCCAGCAGCCGCCGCGTGCCAGGCACTGCCAAGTGATCTGGAGTCCTGCATATGTGAGAAGGACCCAGACCTCATTCTGGGAGGAACTGACTCCTGTGGAAGCAATGAACACAAGGGATTATAGTATAATAAGCCGGGAAGGTATAGGAATAGCATTGGTACCACTCAGAGAGGTCGGTCATTTCATTTGGGTACTGGAGGAGGAGTAAGAGTTTGTAAGGCAGAGAAGGCAAGGAAGGGAATTTGTAGGCAGAGGGAAGAGCAAGAGTAAAGGTCCAGAGGTGTGAAATGGGATGGGAGAAGTTCAAAGAGGGGGCAGGCGAGTGTGAGGATGTGGCTTAGATGGGGTAGAGGGAGAGGACACTAGAGAGGGACTTTAGAGCCTTTACATCCGAGAGAGATGAACATTTTATACCCATTCTCTGGATGTAGGCACTGAGGCTTGGGGAGATGAAGTGGTTTGTAGATGTCTGCACTATGGCTGAACTCAGGCTCCAGTCCTTGGATCATCCCGCTGCCCTGGGCTGCCTGAAGACATCTCCAGTGTCCATTAAGCGGCCTAACTGAGGGGGACTGGACTCCCAGACACCTCACCTCACCTCACTGCAGCAGCCTTCAAGCTGGCCAGTCTGAGAGGGCTGTGCACAGCGAGAGGAGGGGCTGCGGAGGAGGTGGCCTTAACCAGCAGAGACACAGGTCAGTAGCAGCAGGCAGTTGACTCTGGCAGCTTTTAAAGGACAAAGGCCAAGGAAGCACAGAGAACTGCACTTTTCAGAAGAATTACAAGCAAAACAGATGGTGGGAATACAGTTGGTGGAATATTTTTGCACTTTAATAAAGCGATTTTTATGTGGGTTACTGAATTTTCCTTCCCTAAATGAGTAGCAGCCGGCTCAGGCAGGTCTGAGTCACCCGGAGACAATTAGCTGAAAGGAAGCGGGGGTGGGGTGGGGGTACAACTGGTGTCAGCAGGCTGCCTGAGGGAGTGACCCCCGGCGGGGCCTCTTTGGGGCAAGTAGATTATTGGCACTTGTTATTTTCTGGATTTGGTGGTGGGCTGGCTCAGCCCCTGCCAAGCAGGAAATGGGAAGTCGGGATCCGTGATGTGGAGTAGCGGCCACGGGGGCCTGGGGTGGGAGCATCCGCAGAAATGCTTACGAGGCTGGCACTTGGTCTGCCCCTGGGAGAAGCAGGGACAGGGCTGGGCAGTGTGGAAGCCATAGAACGAGGCTCGGGCTCGTTCATGCATGGGCAGGTTGGGTCCACTGAGAAGGGACAGGCCTGTAAGGCAACCCCGGCAGTGCTCTGTGCAGCGGAATGGCCCCTAGGGACCCACGGAGAACAAGGTATCGTGAGGTCTCCGAGTTTTATTGTGCGATGCCATGCAGCCCAGCTCTGCAGAGGGAGGTGGGGTGCATATGAGGGCCTGGGTCTTCTGTGGTGGAATGAAGACCCGGCAAAGCCTGGAGCACCGGCAGAGGCCACTGTGGGCAGCTGAGGGCCAATAAGCGCAGCACTGAGCTGGCTGCCCTGGTGCCCATGGGAAGGGAAGGGCGGAGGAGAGAGTCTGTGGAGAGGCACGCGAGTGTGTGCATTCGCACTCATGTCCACGCACCGCACTAGCTCACAACGCCTTGCTATAAAGTCGGGGGAGGCAGGGCATGATGCATGGGGGGAGGATAGGAGCAGGGTCACCTGGGGCCAGCTGGTGCACGTGCTGCTCCCCCGGCAGCCCCTTCTGCTTGTGACCTCCTCTCCCCCGCTGTACCCCACTCTGCTTCTGAGTCAAGCAGAGCCCAAGGCAGGCCTTTCTTGGTTACAGGTTCTGGGCAGCCCCCTTCTCGCCTCAAACTGTTCAGAACTGGAAGTGATCTAGCTGTCCAGCCACAGGGGACCTGTAAATAAATTATGATCGTGGCCACAGTGACATACTCTACAGCACTGAAAGAAAACAGAAGAACTGTGCATAGACTTGGAGCAATGGCCAGGCCGTACTGTTAGGGGAAGGAAAAAAAGCAAGTTTTTAGAACAAGTGAAGGAATTTCATCATTTTTATTAAAAAAAATCTCAAGCAGTTCATAACTCTGAATGTGTTCCCATGTATCCTGCATGAGAAGAGAGCGGAGCAAAAATGTGAAATGCTAAAGAAGCCGATGTAGACCTCATATTTGAAATTTAAGACTCATCTCCTTCCTCTTCCCTTCTCCTGCTTGGCATTTTCTTTTTTCATAGTACTTAATATCTAACACTTTATATTAATTAATGCATATCTAATATCTAATTAATATCTAACATTTTATATTTTCACTCTTGGTTATGTTTATTCTTTACGTCGTACTTCTCCTCCTGCCACTAGAATTACAACAGTGCTCATGGTAAGGACCTTTGTCTAGCGTTTGGCACAC
The DNA here is from genome assembly GCF_012274545.1 of Fukomys damarensis. Taxonomy (NCBI): domain Eukaryota; kingdom Metazoa; phylum Chordata; class Mammalia; order Rodentia; family Bathyergidae; genus Fukomys; species Fukomys damarensis. The sequence goes on from NW_022900920.1 coordinate 2,565,964, forward strand.
AGTAGGTCTTCAGGAAATATGAACTGAATAAAAGAATCAAGCAGTGTTGGGGGAGGGTGAAGGGAGAGAGGTTCATTTTTAAATTAATATTCCAAACAGTGTGAAACTGTGAGTGATATTTATTTCCTTTTTAATGATTTGTTATATTTTCTAATTTTCTTATAATCAATACGTATTTTTCTTATAATCAATATGTACTGTTCTCAAAATCAGAAAGAGGAAGAAGAAAAGCCTTCCAACAATGAGCACAGATGCTGTTGTCTCTCCAGGGTTTCTGCTGTAGGACCCTGCCCTTCCTGGTGGCCTGAGGGCCACTTAAAGCACCTTCCTTTCAAGGCCATGCTGTCTGTGACTCTCCTGGAGCTGCAGATGCTCCTCAGTCCATCCACCCTCTCCAGGGGGACCCCAGAGAGCCTGGTCCCACCTCCCTTTCCAGGCTTAGCTTCCACCAGGCCTTTCCTATTCTCGGATAAAGCACTCCACCCTGGGCCTTTGTCTCTCCCAGCCTGGTCCCTAGAAAGCACTCTTCAGTGAAGGTTGTGCCTTTGAAATCCCTACTGTCCTTCCAGGCCTGATTTTAGTCTCACTTCCTTGAGAAAACTGTGCAGAGAGCAGAACTGCTTTCTCTGGTCTTGGTCCTCTTCCCAAGATCGCTGCCTATACGATGAGAGTTTCCAGGCTGCTGCCCTCTCCAGTGGACTGTGTTCCTTGAGGGCAAGCAGCACTACTTCTTGTCTCTTTATCCATGTCTCTGCCTCTCTAGTCTTCCCCAGGCCCTGCTTTTGCCTCTGTTTCTCTGTTCTTTTTCCTCAATCCTCCCCCATGTCCGGTTTTCCCCACCAGCTTACTCTCTTTCTGCTCCACTTCTGGCTTCCTCCTCTGTCAAGAATGCCTGTGCTGTGCTCAGCCCATAAAGACGACTCTCCTAAGACTACAGGGGGTGGAGCCCACCTAATGGCAGAGCCGTGTCCCTGGCTGCTGGCCTTGCTCCTTGCCTAGCTGCCTCGTCGAATCACTTGCTGTCTGGGTTGACTTCACTGCCTGTCCCTGAGCCCTCCCTTCCTTCCTCCCTTCGTCTCTTCCTTCCTTCCTCCTGGTTGCCTCTCTGGCAGGGGAGCCCTGCAAATGAGAGAAGCCTGCTGGAGGAGGCTTTGGAGCGGTCTGAGCCAGAGTTCAAATTAAGAATAACTCCTGAGGCCTTGCAAAAATAGGGAAGACTGACAGGTCCCACAGGTGCAATGTACCCTGCGTGGAAAACAGGAGTTTGATGGTTCTGGAGCATCTGGATCCCACCAAATGACTTGGAGAGCTTGCCCAGTTGAAGAAGGTCTGTTTTTCTGACAAATTCTGGCCAGAGAGGGGACAAAGGGAGGCCCATAATGTACGTTTAAAATTGCAGAGGCAGCCCATGGGATGTGGGGATAAGACAACCAATACCCCAGTCCTGGCCACTCTCCAGATTTGCTCTCAATGTTCTTATCTGTCTAGGGATAGGGGTCGATATTCAGCCAGGTACCTGGATAAACATCCTACCTATGTAGCCACTGCAGTCACCTTGGTGCTTGGTGGCCTCCCTTGGGTCATCTGAGAGGATGTGATATCCAGGAAGGAAGAAGCAGAGGACCTTGGCTGGGTGTACACAGGACAGGAAGGTGGCAAGTGACAGCGGTCAACAGCTCAGACCATGGTGTCTAAGGAAGTGGAGTCCAAATCTAGCTCTCCCTTCCTTCCGGAGGTGTGATCTGGGCGGCAAGTCACTTAACATCAGCCTGTTTCGTGACTTGTAAACACAGGTTGTGATATCTGATTCACCAAGCTGTGCTGAAATCGAATGAAATCTCTGTGCAAAGCACTTAGTCCAGTGCCTGGCACAAACTAGGTACTCCATTAACATTGGGTACTGCTGTTTTGCGAGAAGGTGCTGTATTTAAAGTCATCTTGGACCTTTAGGGCCAGCGTAGAAAATGGTTGCCTTAGGAGTGATAGATGCCCCACACTCAGGCCAGCTCATCCAGGGAGCAGCAGCTCAAGAACATACTCTATAGCCAGGCCCTGGGGCCACTGAATATTTACTGCTTCTCTTTAGAGTTCATAAATATTGTGTGTTCCCTATAAAAACTCCAACAGACATACATACCAAAACATGCAAGAAAATAAAAATCACACTCTCAAACAGGCCTGGGTTTGAATCCCAGCTGTGCTATTCTGCAAATCACATGACCTAGGGCCGGTTTTTTGGTTTTTTTATGTTTTTTTTTGATTGTCCTGCTCTTCAGTTTTCCCATTTGCAAAAATGGAGATGATAGTGGTCAACTCAGGGTAGTTGTGAAGACTCAGTGAAGAGAAAACAGTGCCCAGCACGGTGTCTGGAGTCAGTGGAGTTGACAGTAATTTAGCCACTTGGATGGAAGCACGGTTCACATTCTTTGCATTTTCTTTCAGCTTTTTTCTATGCATGTATAATGTGTGTATAATATTAACATTGGTATATATTTATTAATTTGAGACCATATTGTTTAATTTTTATATTAAAATCATATCACCTCGCGAGGTGCTAACTCCTGGGAAGGTGTCTGGTTTGAACCTAGGAATGTCTGATTCAATTGCTTTCTTAACTCTTGGGTTTCAGTAGAGAAACTCTTGGCTTCCCTCCTGCTATGCTTCCCAATGATTTTTTCCATTACTGTAATCCTTGCATACTCTTCCCAAAGACGTTTATGCCTTTTCCCCTAATCACCCCATGCACTTATTTAAAAACATCTTAGAATAACTGGAGATTCACAGCAAGTTGCAAAGACAGCACAGAAAGGACCCACATGCCCATCACACAGTTGTCCCAGTGCTCACATCTACATGGTGACAGTAATATATAAAAAACCAGGTAAAGGTGTGTGTAGTTCTATCTCATCCTTCATACTTGTAGATTCGTATAGCCACACAGTTAAAGATGTGCCATTCTAGCCACACGCCTCCTTGTCACCATTTCTAACCCCTGGCAACCACCAATCTGTGCTCTGGCATTTGGGAAATTACGGGAGTGAAATCGTGTGATTTCTGGAGGTGAACTTTTTTCATTAACCCCAAAGCCCTGGCAGTCTAACCAAGGGTTTGTCCCACTCGTTTACTATTCTGATGTCTGGTAATATTCCACAATATGGATGTATCTCAGCTCTTGAACCGTGAGCCCAACGAAGGACATCTACCCTGTTTCTAGTTTTTGGCTATTAAACATAAAGTTATTGCACATGGTGGCAGCTTTGCTCCCAAACCTCTATCCTCTGAAAGACATCAGGCTTTGGTGAGAAGCCTTAGAGACTAAGCTAGCTCCCAAGAGGCCAGAGGGACAGCTGCTATGGACAAGTCTGGTGCAGACCAGCACACGAAGAATGAGGCTATGGCGGTCAAATGGAGGATTAAATACTTTGACTCAAACTGAACTAATTCCGCTGAGGTCCTAGGTGGAGACTCCTACAAGTGAGAGGCAGGAAATATTAGTCAGTCTTTCCCACTCTCTTCCCCTGGAGAGTAGGCTCATCTCACACACAGGGTTTGGCTCTAAGAGCTGGTGTCCTCTGTGCTGTCACAACTGCTGGGGCTGTGAGCCCCTGAACCAAACAGCACGCTGCAGGACTCATTCTCAGGACCCACTCACTGAGCCCCAACTGGGCCCCAACTCACCCAGGCCAAAGTGTGCCACGGGCTCCATCTCACAAAGGTAGCCCGAGCCCCCGTCAATGATTCTCAGGTGGGCCCCGCTCTTCTTCGTGTACAGCACGACCTTGGCGCCCCTGGCAAAGGCTCCAAACCGGGTGCGAGGTACCACTCTCAGCCAGTTGTTGCTGAAGCCCTGTAGGGAGGGACACAGGCAGACATGGCATCAGTGAGGTGGGCAGGAGGACCAGGGAGGGAAGGGATGACAAGGAGGGAGAGAGGGATGGGAGGAGAGTGGGATGAGAAGAATAGGGGCAGAGGAAAGAGAAAGAGAAGGAGGCAAGGAAGAGGAACAAGGCAAAGACAGATCAGCGGAAGAGAGAAGTGCTGGAGATGCAGACGGAATAACCAAGAGACTCAGAAAGACATTTCTGGCCCAGAAGTGGCTGTGGAAGGCACAGGGGCCCAGGGTTTCTCTGGGAGGCAAGACTTCCTGAGCCTTACTGTGCTACTGCGGATTTGCTTTCCCCAGGCTTTGGATTTACATTTCCCACCAGGCTGGTCAGCAAGCATCCTAGGCTCCTGTGCCCTGGGTCCAAGAAACACAGGGGTGGGATCTATGGGTCCTGGGTTGGTGCATACCTGGTTCCCCCGGAAGACAGACAGCGGCTGGGCCATGGACTCCCCATGAGACAAGATGAGGTCCAGCATCCCATCTCCATCGAAGTCGGTCACCACTCCCCCTACGAATAATGCAGACTTTGCCCCTGGCCATTGGCAGGCAGACCCACGGAGGAAAGGGACTGACTCCTGGCCAGGTACAGCCACCGCAGCCCCGAGTGTGGTGGGTACAGAAACAGCTCAATACTGGGACAGGTCTGTCTTTCCTAACAGCTGTCTTAGAACAGGAATTCATAGGACACAACTTGTCTTCCTTCCCTTGGATGTGGTATGGAGGGTACGGTGCAAGTTATTTAGCACCGCTTTTTCTGTTATCATTTGAATAATATACCTTTATATTTGTACAGTTTTTCGTCAATTTGTCAACTGTTTGCATATATAT
>NW_022900920.1:2571021-2643572 GCF_012274545.1 Fukomys damarensis
CTCCTCTTGGTCCTCGTTACAACCCAGAAAGTGAGGAGGGTGGATATGATGATCCCTCCTTTTAGGGTTATGGAAAACGAGACCCTGAAACCAAAGCAGTTTTGCCACAGACCCTAGTCTTGGGACTTCTGGTCAGTGCTCTTTCACAGCAAGCTGAGTGCCGGGGGTGGGGCAGGTGCGGGGCCCTCTGCCTGGGAGCCTAAGGGACCCACCCTTCTTCCCGCCCCTACGTGGACGGCCTGGCCAGAGGAGCTGCTTCCCACAGGCCCAGACTCCTGCCCCCAGTCCCAACAGCCCCGTGACTGAAGGACGATAGTCCTCTCCTCTGCCTCCTACCTGGCGCTTCCCGGAGCTCCTCCCTCTCCACTTTCCTCCTCCCTTTGGGTCTTGGCTCTCAGAAAAGCACAGACAGGAGGAGACTGCTGGGGGACTGGCTGTGCTGGGCCTCCCGCCTTTGCCCAGGGTATAGGCAGCAGCAAGATGGGGGAGTGTAGGCCGCAACTCTCAGGTGCCCTCACCTGTGCCCCGGCCCTCAGGCTCCAGGGCATCACCGGGATTGAGCTCCTCGATGAGGGGGTCTCCGTGCTCCCTGCGGATGACACTGCAGGAGGGAGACAGGCTTGTTCAGGTGGGACCCCCTGGGGGCCCAGAGGCCCACCTGCTCCATCTGTCCTTTGACCTGAATGCCCACAGAACTCTCTCTGCTCACAGACCTTGCCTGCACTCCAGTGGTTCCCTTCTTGTGTTTTAATTTATGTTGGTAAATATTGATTTTTCCTTCTCTAATGGATGAAATATAGACAGTCTAGGGAAGGGCAGTTGATGGATAGAGAAGGGCAGGGGCCCAACTACCTTCAGCTGACCTTCACTTTCTTCAAGTGGCCCTGGGTTTTCTAGTTCTGGATACTAGCCAGGGTTCAAGCTCTGAGCTGATGATCTCTCCTTTGTACCCTCCCTGACTATCCTGCTGGAAGCAATCCCTTCCTCCTCTGCCTTTATCGCCTTTGTGGCCTTTATCACTTCCTGCCTGTGTTCGCGTTCTGTATGAATGTATCTTATCTCCCCGGTTGGTCTGTGAGCCCTCTGCAGTCTGGGACCTTGTATTATTCATCTTAGCATCTTCCACGGCATCTAACACAGTGCCCAGCTCGCAGAAAGCACCAAGCCCATGTGTGCGGGATACAAAGGTGAATTCCAGAGGCAAACAGGAGGAAAGGCTTTTCTGTGGGTTGCAGGGCTTCTATTGTGAACGCTGAATCTTGGTCATATGTGTTTGTTTCAGAGACATCTGCTATCCAAATCTTGCCTTGTGGCCACATTAAGTTTACTGCTGGTGATGGTGTGTGCTTTACTCACTAACTTTTCCTGTTATTACATTCTTCCAGTCTGAGTGCTATGCCCTGACTGTGCAGAGGAAGGCGGGAAAAGCAGGCACAGGAGGAATCTGCATCTTCAACCTGCCACACGGTCTACTCAAAGCACAGAGAATCAAGAGGATTGGGATCTGGCCAGTGCTTTCAGAGGTGGTGACAAGGTCCCCTGATTTGGAACCTAGAGTGGCTGTAGGGCAGAGAGAACTGGCAGAACTGCAGGTGCCTGCAGGGTTGAGCAGATGCCCAGGAGGTGTTCTCTATCCACACAGGGCATTCATGCTGAGTACGTCCATGTATCTCTCGGTGGCACTCAGCACACCCAGCTGTGAACTTGTGTAGTATGCACGAGTGTGTCCACATCTGGTGGAGGTGTGATGCTTCAGCTTGCTGATGCCCATGGCTCCTTTGTCCATTTGTGTCACGGAAGTTCTGCCACAGCTGGGCAGACACCTCTTGATTCAGGTGACAAGCAATTAAGGTTCTTAAGGAGAAAACCAGCAGTTGCACAGTGTTCCTGTGTCCAGTGAACACATTCTTCAGGAGCAGCTCCCATGAGGTACTGCGAACATCAGTGGGGACGGAACTCAGAGCCATGTTAACAGGGGGCCACCATGCGCAGGTTGAAGGCTGGCAGGGGGAGCATGGAGCTGGGAGAGCTCACCCAGAGGGGGCGCAGTCAGAGGCAGGCTGGCTGAGTAGAGGCCTGCATAGTGGGGAACAGGGCCACTCAGATTAAGAAGAAGCACAGGGCCTAGAGAGTGTGGTCGGCGTACATGTCCAAGCCCAACAGAGCCCAGCTGAAAGAAGCTTTGGTGCCTGGTGATTGGGTATAAATGGGCAAGTGGAGAGTGAAGAGGCGAGGGACCTTATCCGAAAGCAGTAGGGAGCTTCCAAAGGGTGGTAAGTAGAAGACGGGTGTATGCAGATTTGCATTTCCACAGCTTGCTCTGCAGGACTAAAAACTGACGAAGGAAGAGGAGCTGGGGGTGGGTACAAGAATCCTCCAGAGAGACCAGGGAATGGTGTAGGGGGAAGAGTTGAAAACAGACCAGAGGCATGTTTAGATGCAGAAGTGGGGGACCATGCACACGCCAGCAGGCCTGGGAGAGTTCCTGTTATGACTGCTGTCTTGCCATAGTTATTAACAGTGCCTCTTTCAATTTGGTTTGGGTCTAGTTTGGTGGAGGAATTGCCCATTTAGGGCAATATCATCAAAAGACTCACAGACTCAAGCACATGAAGCTTTGGGTTCCCAGTGTCTGGCTATACGGTAAGACAGTGCTGGGCTGAAGGAACACACACTATTTTGATGCTCTGTTCAGCACCAGGTGAACAGCCTGCATGGTGTGGGACAGGTGGGGGTTAACTTTCAGAGCTGCCAGCTGAGCAGTGTCCCAGCTGTAGCCCCTGAGCTATGTGCTCAGGACCCAACCATCTGCCACAGGGACTTGGGGTCCAGCCACGTGCTTAGGAGGTGGCTTTTACTGCCTCTGAGTAGAGGCAGACATATTACCCCACTGGGTGACCACATGGTGACTAGCCATGTTCGGCAGCAGAAGAGGCTTGGAGGTTGGCAGCACACTGAGGGATGGAGGGGCGGAAAGGGGAGGTGACTGGGTTCTCAGGCCACAGAGACCAGAGCCCTGGACTCCTAGGTGCTCTGGGGCCCTAGCAAGTGACACTTTATTAGCCAGAGAAGGAAAGCAGTGTCTCTGTTAACGAGCAATTGATCTTCTACAATTAATCTGGAAGTTGTGAATAAGCTTTTCGCAAGGAACCTAATTAGTAAATCTGGTGCCTTTGGGGGTTATTACATCCAGTCAGGATTGATGCTTGGTTAATAATTACATTTTAAAACATGCTTAGTCACAGCTCACACCTTTTAATAATAGTTGGACCTTCTTGAGAGAGGGGGTAGGGACCTCCGGGGGCCAAGCGGGTGACCTGACCCATTTCCTGGCTCTAAGATCTTTGGCTGCCCCCCATCCCCTAACCTGGCCCTGAGTCCCATTAGTATACTTTAGGGCCAGAACGGTGATAACTCCAGTCACGAGTCCTGAGGTTTCTTCCCAGCCATGTTTTTCACTAGTGTGATAAGAATCATCTGGTGCCTGATCCCCTTATTAGAAATACAGGGCTGGGGATTTAGCTCAGTGGTTCCACCGCCTGCCTCCCATGCACAAGGTTCTGAGTTTGATCCCATACTAAAAAAAACCAAAACAGAAATACAGATTTCTGCATCCCTTCCCCATTCTGACCCCGGAGATCTGGGGTGGGTCTTGGGATTGTGAACTCTAAATAGGAACCCTGAGTGATTTTGATGCTAATGGTCTCTGGCCCATCTGGGGAGAAATGTCACCTCTGAAATTCTAATTTTTTTCCAGACACTATGCTCAGGGGATGGCTGATACCTTGGATTCTGAAACTCCCTTTTCTTTCTCTACCATGCTGTTTCTTCCCCAGTGTTTCGTTAAGGATGTTCTGCAGAGAACCAATCCTGAGAGAAAAGCCTTTGAAAGATATGTTCTGCGGTCAAATCTACTTGGAACACTCCATCCATCTTTTAGAAAGTTGAAATACTTGTGGTCTTGTTACAGGCTCCAGAAATCTGTGGTAAATAAACCTGCCTCTCTGCTTAACCCAGGTTCACTCAAAGACTTGACCCTTCAGACTTTTGTGGCAGTGGGGGTTTGTATCTCATGGAGCTGGAGGTTGAGGCTCACTCCGGGCCATGTTCTGGTGACAGCCCAGTACGCTTCCTCCATCCTGCAGCCTTTTGCTCAGCCTCTGGCCTCCCCGGCTTTCTGTTTCTTCTGTTCCTTCCTTCCCTGGGCCCTCACTCTTTGGCCTTGCAACCCTCTCCTCTGACTCCTAACCCCCAGCTCCCAGCTGTTAGGCTGCACGGCATACCGGAAAAGGCGGTTGGCTGAGGAACTGCGATAGGCGATGTTGTTGAAGAAGATCTCCAGCTCCTGGTCATTGTCAAAGTCAGCAGCAATGACAGTGCGAACAGGGGAGGGCGTGGCGAACTTGGGTGAGGCAATGTCCTGGAGAAGAAAGGGCTGTGGGTGAGCACACAGGAGAGTGGGATTGGGCATGCGGCCACCCCCTCCATTGTGTGTATGGACACAAAGCCAAGAGACCCACGCCTCCTTTCTCACCCCCCACACGAGGGACCTACGTGGCTGCCTGTAGGATATGAGCCTCAGGTTGCTTGGAGGAAAACAAGGAGGCAGAACAAGTCACAGCTCACACCGGTGAGCACTTAGTTGTCTCCAGTCTGGGCCACACTTAACCCTCCCAACAGTCCCTCGAGCAGCTTGGCCATTAGCGTTGCCGTTTTATAGGTGAGGTAACTGAGTCCTCAAGGGAAAGGGAATTGCCCATAGTCATGGCGATCACTGGGGCTGGAGCTGGGGCTTCCGATTCTGGGTGTGGTGCCCTTTCTGCTGTATCTCCTTCCTCTGTGGCGAGTTGGAAGCTAGAAAGGCATCAGAAACTGCATTTGAATCTAGGCTCCATCACTGACTAGCTGTGTGAACTTAGGCAAGTTATTCAAGTTCTCATATCTCATTAGTGACATGATGCAGGGCTGCTCTGCTGGCCACAGGAAGGGGCCAGACTGGGTTAGTCGGTGAGCTGACCAGGGAGGTCAGGGAGAGAAACTGTCTTCCTCAGCACAGCACTGAGCTGGTGAGGGGCTTGGTCAGATGGTCAGGGTGGGCTGAGCAGGGCCTTCAGGGCTGAGGAACAAGGAGGCCTCCCAATCTCTAACTCATTACTGTTCTATCGATCCTATGAAAATGGAAACCTACACAGCCCCCTTGGGATTGCCCCCACTGAACGTCTGGGCTTCGGAGATAATGTATGTAAAGCTCTTAGCACGGTTCCTGGCACATGGGAGGCACTTGACAAATTGGGCACTTAATACTATGCTGTTGACTGTTCCTGTGAGTTCTGCGAGCGGCCCTCAGAAGGTTAAGAGGTTCTTTAACCTCAGCACACTGACAGGGCCGGATGATTCTTTTCTGTGAAGCTGCCCTGTGAACTGAAAGAGATTCAGCAGCATCTTTGGCCTCTATTCTCTGGATGGCAGTGATAACCAAAAATGTTCCCAGAGACTGTCACATGTCCTGGGGCAGGAGGGCAACATCGTCTTCATTGAGAACCTGGGTTAGAAGGACAGCTGAATAAAGATGGGTGTCATCCTAGACCCCAGGATCTACAGCTCTGATTTCAGGACATGCCTCCTCTTTCCCCAGACAGCTTGGGTCTCAAGCCTCTCCGGGAAGGTGCCCAAGGTGGCTCCTAAAGGGCAGGAGCTTGTAGTGGGGACTCTCCATGGTCACAAAACTTTAAGAACCCTGTAGACTTCCCTGGGCACATGGAACAACTGGAACTTTCTCATTCCATTAGGTGTTCTTGGCCAGACCGAGGTGCCTTCAGAATAACTGGCTCCCCAATATCAGCTTCAGTGATCCATGCCCTCTTTTGCACTCCCTGGGAAAGGCCCAACACAAGCTTCTCATGCTGGCAGTACTTCCTTTAATGCCATCCAACAGTCCCTTTGAGGAATTCTCAGCATCACAGTCTATTGACAACCCAGGAAGAGGACGCGAGAAGGGTCCACTGTGCCCACCATCTTTTTGTCTTTAGTGGCAGCCCTGGGAACTCTGGGCTTCTGCTGCCCCTCTTTCTTATCACTCTACCCTGGATTGGAACCTCAGTTTGGAGAGCACAGGCTGCAGCTACAGGTCAGGTCTTCTAGGCACCTCGGGAAACCCTGGCCTCTATCCAGAGATTGATGCACAGGCTGAGGCTCCAGCCACCATGGGGGCCGTTCTTCCGTGGCGCCCACGCGGCTCTCTCCTCGGGGCCTAGGAATCTCCACAAAACCCAGGTCGTCTGCAGTGCATTGTCTCCTACATGTCATCTTCACTGTGACCTGTCCCAAGCTCTGAAGAGCCATGAGCTCCTCAGGCCTGGCAGCAAGGGGAAGGAAGGAAGGAAGGAGGGAAGGAGGCTCCTCTTACCCGGAAGCGGACCTTCCCATGGGCGCTCATCTGCAGGTAGAGGCGGTGGGGGCCGTTCCAGTTGCCATAGACGATGTCCACTTTGCCATCACGGTTGAAGTCAGCCAGAGCAACACCTCGCCCATGCTGGTGGGGGTCATCCACACCTGCAGGGAGAGGCGGGAGCTTCAGTGTGGTGTCCCTGAATATTCCACACTCACCCTGAGCAATAAAGGAAGGTAACCCTTGTACCGTCCCTCCCTCCTAGGAGACAGGAAGACACAGCTGTGTCTCACAAGCTCTCCAACAAGGCAGAAGGTGACACAGCCATCTGCTAGCAAAGGGGACTAGAGACCTGTCTTCAGGCTGTTTGCTCAGCAGATATGCTATACTCTGTTTGGAAAAGCATGGGTCGGGGAAGGAAAGTGGAAATTCTCCTTGGTGGACCAAATCGTTACCTAGCCATTCCAACATGGCCTGAGAGACATTGGAAACATATCACTCTTTTGCTTAAATCTCTCAAAAGGGCTCCCCAGTACTCTTGAGTCAAGTTCAGATTTCTGCCCAGGAATCACAAGGCCCTTCTTGCCTACCTTTCCACTTGTCTCTTACTCACTGAGCTCTGGCTACTCATGTTTTTTCCACATCCCAAATGAACCAAGTTCTTTCCAACTTCTGGGCCTTTGCTCAAGCTAGACTCCCCCTGGGATGCTTCCCAGGCCCACAGTTATCTCGCTCCCTGTTTTTCTGTTCTCAGTCACATCACCTCCTTTGGGAAGCCTTCCCCAGTGCCCTCATCTACCTAGCTCCTCCCACCCATCTTGCCAACCTCCCTCTCTTCCTTCACAGTACTGATCACAAGGTGCTTTCAAGTCCCTTTTTGTTTCACTTGGTTGGAGACCAGTATTACTGCAAGACCTATGCTCTGTGAGGTCGGAACTACTTTCTTGGTTCTCCTGTGTGCATTCAGGGGCTGCCTCAGTCTGCAGCTGCCTGGGAGTTTTCACTAAGTACTTGCTGAATGAATGAAGAGACATAAATAATTTGACAGCAGGCAAACTGGGGATGCTGGTGACAGCAGAGGAAATACTGCAGCTGTGATGAAGAAACCAGAGCATGCCTTGTGAAAACCTCTGCCCACTGTTGCCTGCCTACCATTTACCAGTGGGCTGGCCCAGGGGGAGGGTGGAGGGTGGCTCTGCTGAGTGCTGGCCTGACCTCCTGGCTGCCAGAGGCAGGCCCTCTCCTCCGGCCAAGTGCAGAGCTGGGGAAAGCTGACTCTTCCAGACAACAAATAGCTGGAGGTCAACAGGCCCTCAGGCAGCAGGCAATAGGACAGTATAATGGGAGTGGCAGTCACAGCTGCAAACAAAGAGATCCTGAGGGTGAGAGTCAGGAGAAAGCAGAAGTTGGGCCTCCCCAGAAGCCTGAAGGCTGGGGGTCCTGTGGGGTGGAAGACCCTGGGGGTTGGGCTGCCATGTGAGAAGAGGCAACGAGACCCACACTTGAGAAAGAAGGTTTGCAAAGCACCTGGGCAGCCTCCAATCCCTAGGATTAATACCCCATTAGTTCTCAGCAAACCTCCCCAGCCAAAGTGTCGGTGGCCTTCTGTGCCGGCCCATTTCTCTCCTATCTGTGAGGTGCCTTGACAAGGATCTGGTTCCCTTTCACAGGACTAATCTATGCCAAACTGCCTTTCCCAGCAGCATCTGTTTGGGTGACGAATGCCCTCTTGACATGTCTTGTTAAGCCCCTGCAATCATTCTGACTTTCAATTACGGGCCTAGCACCTTGCTTTTCTTCCGCCAATGCCTTCTCTCTCTCCACCTTGTTTGCTCACCTCTGATTCCGGCTCTGTAACATCTCATCACAACCCCTAGGCTCCTCCACTACCCCTTCCCATTGCTTTATGATTTTTCAGCAGGCAAGAGTGCTTGCTGCCAAGTATAGCACCAGGAGAGGCCAGCCAGGCAGGTGGGCAGCCCATCTTCAGCTCTGCCAGAGAAGATGTAAAGCAGGGCTCCAGGCTACACTCTGGGGGCAGGTGGGTGTTCGGGACAGTAGTTTCCCCAAATGGAGCTCCTGAGCAGGAAGCTGCAGGAGTAGATACTCTTGGGTCAGAAAATGGATCAGCACATGCTCAGGGATTGGAAGCCAGCTGTCAGCAACAGCTGAAGCTGGTGGGGCCTTTGACCTAAGGGTCTAGATCCCCTGTCACCTCTTCCCTCTGTGTCCAGGAAGGAGGTGAAATTGTTCTCTCCCTACTCATTTCTTCTGTACCTGCCATTTGTTGGCAAGGCGGGGATGAAATGGGCAGAGAGAGGAAGTTGAGAGCAGACTGATTGTATCCATCAAATTTTTAAAAATTTTTAATTTTAATTTTAATTTTTTGGTACTGGGGATTGAACTCAGGCCCTTGCGCTTGTGAGGCAGGTGGCCGCACCACTGAGCTAAATCCCCGGCCTGTATCCATCAACTTTCAGGTGTTCATTCTGTTATTTAGCAAACTTTACTGGGTAAGCATTGGGTACCAAGCACCATGTCAAGAATGAATAGAACAGTGTCCCAGTCCTTGTAGAGCTCACAGACCAATCACGATGGTGATGTAGAAGCCCGAGTGAGAGGTTCATGTTCACATAGAGGAGGAAGGGCCAATCTCTGCCAAGCAGCGCAGAGGGAGTCAGGAAACAACTCATGGAGGTGACCTTTGAGCTGAGTGTTAAAGGATACATAGAAATTTTGTGAACAGATAAGATAGAGGGCTGTGCTGCTGAGGAAATAGCGGGTACAAAGTTGATGGGGGTGAGCACAAAGGGAGGAAGGACAGCAGAGCTGGGAGTCAGGGGCCCTATTTTATGTGGGTTTTACCCTGCTTCTTACAGCTATTGGTGTACATGTTTGTTTCTAGCAGGTCTGCATTTTCTATATGTGGGATGATCTTCATCTCATTTATGTCAGCATCCTCAGCTCCTAGCACAAACCTGGCACTTGGCAAAAGTTTCATAAATGATCATGGGATTGAATTCAATGTTTAAGGTAAATGAGGGTGGGGCCAACATTGCAAGAGACAGCTTGGAGGGGAAATTGATGTTGGGAGACAAGCAGGACTCAGAGGCTCGCAGACCAATGCCAGTGGCTAGAAAATGATAATGGTCAGGAGTCTCTGATTCCTTTTCTCTGTGGTCTGAGTATGAGTGTGTGTGCGTATAGCTGGAGGTGAAAGCATCATCTGACAAGTGACAAGTGATCTTGCTAAGGTCGAGAGCAAGACAGCCTGGACCCCTGGGGTGGGGACATAAGGGGCACAGGACAGGGCTGCACTTACTCACCGGCACTGGCTGCAGCATCTACAAAGGTGCCGTTGCCCTGGTTGTGGAAGAGGAAGTTGGGCCCATTCTCGTTGTCACAGAAGATGTCTGAGGCACTACTGCTGAGGATAGGGCCCACGCTGACACCTCGGCCCCCTAGGAGAGGACATGGACCCACAGTGAGTGACAGAAGCGAATCCCCAGGCCCAGCTGGAGGATGGACCTGCTTCTATAGTCTCTGAGAAGCTGCAATAGAGGTACCTCAGAAGAACCCTGGGGGTAAGTGTGGCCTTCTGGGTGCTTCCTTGAGCCAATCCTGGGCTCACAGTCTCCATAAATCTGATGTCACTGAGGCCGAGGCCAGGGAGGAGCAACACTGAATCACTTTGTGCCACAGGAGTGATGCCAGGTACCAAGGAACATAGAAGGCTTGGCTCTTGCCTCATATGTCAGTACATTTCCCTTCTAAGAGAAGTTAAATTACAGTAGCCCAGTTCTATCCACACTATTTTGGTCAAGTCACAGGTCCTGGACAGCCCCCACTCCCACTCGGAGGCCCACATACAAAAATAAGTTCTGGCTATAGGTACCAGCTGTAGGTAGCAGCTACAGGTACTAGGATGTTCATTTTGCTTTTGTTTGACACAGTAAGCAATTATGTCCATTGATAGCAAACTGGTTGAATGGATTACATTGAATCCATATGGTAGATCATTCTGCAGCTCCTAAAAAGACTGCATAGATCCATATGTATCAACTTGGAGGACTGCCCATGATATATTGTTAAAAGAAAAAAAAAATCTGTCAAGTAATGGTATTGTGTGATATTACTTTTATTAAAAGATATGAAAACACACAACATTTCTGAATACACATGTTTGTGCAAGCTTGTTTGGGTTTGGAGAAAGATGGGGAAGGCCACACACCAGGTTGTTCATACTGGCCACACTGGTGGCATAGTACTGGGGAGAGAAGGAAAGATGGTAGTTGGCCTTTTCTTTGAATGTCTTTGTATTATTTTGCTTGTCGCAGTAAGAATTGCTTTTGTAGCTTCAAAAAAAAAAATCCTACTTTTTTTTTTAAAAAGGAAGAAATCAAGCTAAGTCTATGTTAGGCTTTGAAGTCTCGAAGGTCAAATTTAAACTACACATGTTAAAAAGTTCCACCTTAATATGTCCCGAGTAACCAGAAGGTTTTTAGAGGAAGTTTCTGCTTGCCAAGCTTTACCTGCTCCGCACCTCCAAATGCTGAAACTACCCTACAGCTGGAACCTCCTGACCAGGATAAGATAGGGATTCCAATCCCAGCTTGGCTTCTTACAAGCTGTGGGAACTTGTGCAGCTTATATTACCCTTTAAGTTTCAGTTTCTTCATCTGTAAATTAGAGATGGTCTCACCTGCCTTTTCTACTTTGAGGTTTTTGAAAGAATCAAAAGAGATGAGATATACCTGTTTTAATGGGAATTATCAAAAAGATGAAAGATTACAAGTGTCCACAGGCTATGGAGGGACAGGAGCCCTGTACACTGCTAGTGGGAAGGTAGATTGGTATAGTCACTATGGAAAACAATATGGAGGTTCCGTGAAAAATTAAAAATAGAACTACCATATGATCCAGCAATTCCATTACCGAGTAAATAGCAAAAGAAAGTGAAATCTCAATATGCTAAAGAGACCTCTACATTCCCATGTTCACTGCAGCGTTATTCACTGCAGCCAACCTATGGAACAGATGAATGAATAAGGAAAATGTGGCATATTTACACTCTAAAGTATTATTCAGCCTTACGGAAGAAGAAAATCCTGTCATTTATGATTATAGGGATGAACTTGGAGGACATTATGCTGTGTGACATAAGCCAGGCACAGAAGCCAAATATGCATGATCCCATTCACATGGGAATCACAGAAGCAGAGAGTAGAATGGTGATTACCATGGCCGGGGAGGAGGGATGTTGGTTAAAGGGCACAAAAGTTAAACAGGAAGATTAAGTTCAAGAGATCTGCTGTACACCATGGTGACTATAGTTAGTAATGATGTGCAGTACACTTGAACTTGCTAAGACAGTACTGTAGATTTTAAGAGACCTCATAGCAAATAAGTGATAAACATGTGAAATAATGCAAATATTAATTAGATAGAGTTAGTCATTCCACAATGTATACATAGATCAAAACATCACACATTTCGTGATAAACATATACACTTTTTAGATGTTAATTGAAAAAATGAGCTGAGAGAGATGAAAGGGCTTTGTAGACAGACTCTCCAAGCAGGAGTCAGGCCTGTGCAACAGCAGCAGGAATGGCACCCAGAGCTTGTTGGAAACACAGACTCTCAGGCTCTATGGAGTTAGAACCTGCATCCTAACAAGACCCCTGAGTGATCTGTGTGCACACTAACGTTTGAAACATATTGCTCCAAAAATCTACTTAGCATAACAAGAATAGCTCTAACAGCATTCCAGAAATTATTATTATTTTAATAAATGAGAGATTAGGCAGAGCTGTGTGATGATGGGCCAGGCTCCCTACCACCTACCTCTGGATGGGGCAGGGTTTTCCCCAAAGTGACTGTGCTAATTTGAGAAAAGCATTTGCCTAGGCTCCTCCCATCCTGAAAGACACCACAGGGAGAAGTCATGGGGCACCCAAGGAGACAGGGTGGGGCAAAAGGTATTACCATTCTTAATGTTCCCAGGGTTGGACTCCTTCTTAACATCCTCTGGGCCTTTGCGTCTGGGCTTCCTCCCAGATAATCTGATTCGCTCTCAAGGACAGTCCAACTCTCAGGAAGATGGAACCTCGAAATCCACATTGCTACTAGTGATCGCCCTCCAACACCACATCTGCTCTCATCCATGAAAAGGGGTGAGGTGGCCTTTCTAAAACCAGCTGGAAGGGTGCTGAACCATAACTCGGGCACCTCCTCTGCTCAATAAAACAGGAGCTCCTAAGTGGCCGTTGGTAGCCGAACCTGCCCTGGTCCTGTAGATCTCAGCCCATGAGTAGGATCCCATGAGAAGCCCCTGGCCTAGCCCAGACCCCTGGGAATTCCGAGTGGGATCTAGGATCTGCTACCATGCCATTCTGTCCTTCTTCTCCACTCTGGCATCTTCCAATTTCCTCTCTGCCTCTGGCTCCCAAGCTGTGACACATTCCCTTCATTTTCTACAAAGCAGGTTATTTCCCTTTTGGACAAATTTCTAAATCTTTCTAATTAACTAATTGGGCTGGGTTGAAGCCTTGCACCATTTGTAACCTGTAATTACTAGAAAATTGCCATGGTAACCACACTACTAATTAGTGACAATTTATTGCCATGGTAACCGGACCATAACAGAGATGTTACCCACAACTTCTTGGCAAGTTGGCTGCACAGTCGGGGAGCAGGTGAGTTGACAGTCAGGGAGCCAGCTTCTTGGGCACCAGCACCAGCAGTCTTAGGATGGGGTCCAAGCTGGGGTCTGAGCTCTCCACTGATGCCTTGGGTGAACTCTACTCCCAGACTGACATGTAAGTCCTCTTCAAACCAGTGAAACCCAACACTGTAAGTGTAGCCTGAATGCCTCCTCCGGCTCACCAATGACAAAGGCACCAGCAAGTTTCTTCCATCAGGACCTTTTCCCCCTTCTTCTTCCTCCTTTGTCGCATCTGCCCTTTCCTCCTTCTCCTGAGGTTAGGACACATCATATGGAGCCAGGCAGGGGGCTGTTAGAGACATCTTCATTTAGTCTTACAGAATGATGTTCTAGCAGGGATGCCACTTTATATCAATTAATTCTTATATTTGAGGCTAGCACATTCTCTCAGGGAAAGACAGTTCCCCAGGTAAGAGGCCATACTGGTGGTGGGCCAGACCTCAGGTTGTGGGATAAGTAAGTCCGAGCTTGAGCTGTGTGACATTGGGCACATCGCTTAACCTTACTGGGTTTTTGTCTTTTCATTTATGGCATAAGGCTGGCAAGAATAATAGCTGCTTTTCAGGGCTGTCATAAATAGTGAGATGGTTTTTGGAAGGTACTTTGGAAAATGTCAGGTGCCACATAGTCATTAGTTGGGACTATTTACCACCTGCTGTGTGAATAATACTGGTATCACTTTTCCCCCAGCACTTTCAAGCTTCAAAGACCTTCTTGTTAGGCGGTTGGGCTTTGAATGCTTCTCCCTACTTATTCCTTCCAAGGACTTCTGCTGGGTGAGAGGGTGGAGTTGGAGGAGACGTAACCCCACCCTAATGCCCTCACTTCCTCCTGCCACACTGCAGCTCTCCTTCTGAAAATCTGTGAACTGGCCCAAGCCCCACAGGGGAGGCTTGGTTGCCCTTAAGAACCTCACCCCCAGACCTATGAACAGACACTTTGGCAATACAAACTCAAGTATGGTTCAAGGGTGATGATCTCTCTCTCACTCTATGTGCACCAGCTCTCAGGCCAGCTGTGGGTGAGGGATGGAAAAATTATAGGGTAGGGCGTGCACTGCTGGACTATTCCAAACTGTAGTCTTGGTGGTCAGGGACAAAACAGCACAGAGTTCATAGTGCTATGAAAGGCCTTTCAGTTCTCACCTTATCTCTGCCTCTCTCTGGCTGCAGTAACCTGGAAAGTGTGTCCATCAGGCCTCAGTCCCTGCCCTGAGAAATGGATGGGAGAATAAGATCTCTGGGGCTCCTTCTGGTTTTACCGGTCAATTCACGCAGCCTCCAGGGAGATGCAGGAGTAGGGTGCTGAGAGCTGTTTCCTGCACCTTCTGTCCTGTCAGCTAAGGATCTTGGATGCATGGCAATGATGCGCTGAAATCTTGATGGAAATAGGATGCTGGCGGACATCAAAGTCCATGGGCTATCAGGATATTGTAAAAGAGTTGGGCTTAGATACTGGGAGCTGCAAGGTAGATGAAGGGCACTGCAGTATGAGCAGCTGTGTGTTGGAGAACGTGGCGTGAGGGTAAAGGGCAGGATGGTAACAGTGTCTCCCCTCTAAATTTCCTGAAATTTCTGAAAGAGAAGGAGCATGTCTGTGTCGTGCCTTGGTGACCCTACAGATGCTGGTCAGACTGCTTCCACTCCTCCTGGTCCTTCCTGGCCTGTCCTCACCTCTCATCCTGTCTCTGCAAGGACAGCCTCCATCAGTTGTCCCCGGGTGGGAGACTTTCAAACCGTGGCTTCCTGGTGGTGCAGGAGGAGGGTCCCTGCCCCCCCACCACGCCCACTTCCGGCAGTGAGGAGCATGAAGAAGCTATTTACGGAAAGGGCGGCAGGGAGAGTTCCTGTAGTACCGATGGCTCGGTCCCTGTGCCGGCATTGTGCACAGGCAGCTCACGTCAGTCTCATGACGCCTCAAGATGTGTCTGTCACCACCACTTTCCTTCTTTCTGTGTTTAACGGAGAAATTAAAGACTGCACGTATTTACAGTGCAATGACATGTTTTGAAGCATGTATACATGGTGAAATGGCTAAATTGAGCTAATTAACATATTCATCACCTCTCATACTTATGATTTTTGTGGTGAGAATGCTGAAAATCTATCCTGTTGGCATTTTGCAAGAATGCACTGCGTTGTTACTAACTGTAGTCCCCATGTTGTACACTGGGTGTCTAAACTTATTCCTCTGGTCTAACTGAAATATTGAGTCCTTTGATCATCATCTCCTCAACTTCTAACTCCCATTATCACCATTTTCTAGGTGAGGAAACTGAAGCTCATGGAGGAACAATCACAGCCAATGTGCAGCGCAATTCAAATCATGAACTATTCTCTCCACTCTGTTTCTCAATGTTTCTGCTAAAGTCTTCTCTCTACAGGGTAGGATTCGTATTGGCATGCAGAATGGCCAGCCACAGGCTTGATGTTTCTTTAAAATCTCTTGTGATAGCTGAGAAAAATGCATACAAAATTTATATTTTTATTCTACAATATATCTGTGTTTTAAAAGAAAAATAACACCCCCTCTTGACAATCACTGAATGCATCTGATACTCCAGGGAAGTGGTGGTCCTTGTGTATGCTGGGTTTTGTGGACCCCTGGCAGGCCTGGAAGAGGAGCCTGTTCCTCCAGCCGTGCCTGGTCCTGGCCTCAGACCTAGCTGTCGCTCTGCTGAAAGGCCATCACTGCTGTCTGAGAACCTGGGAGGCTCCACAGCCCCGCCCTGCAGCCCTCAGTCGCGTCGCTGATGGGGATCTGCCAGCAGGCCTCAGCTGGGCTTTAGGCCTCTCCGTCTCCTCCAATAATGACTTCCTATAAATCAGATCTGCCCTCCGCTTTGTTCCACACTGCTCCCAGCCAACAGCAAAACTCCCCACCCGGCATCATAAATCCACCTTCATTTTCTTTCCAAATTTCTTTTAAGGCTTCTTTAATCACCACCTTGCAGCCCCGGCAGATGCTCCCTCAAAGGGTGAGATTGTGGGGATGGATGAAGCCTAGGACAGACTGGGTCCAGTGGGAAGAAGGGTAGAGTGCTGGACTCCAGGGACAAGGATGCCATGCTGTGCCCACGCTGAGCACACAGAGTGCCTCCAGGACAGGGCTGGGCCGGCTCCCTTTGTGCACCCCTAGTGCTGCCCAGTAGAGGGCCTGCGTATGGGCATCTGCTATACAGGGCAGGCACTGCCCGCGCACCAGGCCATGTGCAGGCATGCCCCATATTCTCTCCTTTCATTCCTCAACATCCCCTCTGTGTGAATGAGAAGGCAGCAGCTGGGAAAGTTGGCACTGCCCATGGCTGGAGGGGTATGGTGGAGCAGCATCTGCACGTGGCAGCCTGCTCCCGTCACTGCCCCTTTACCTGCTCTGCAAGCCAGGTTGTTCAGGGCATTGAGAGGCTGAGGGATGTGCTCGAAGTCACCAGGCACAGAGCCAGTGCAGGACTCTTGGCTCTTTCTTTCCTCCTGGGGTTTCATGCCAGGGTCCTACCATGGTGGAACCAGTTCTCAGGACTCCCATACAGGGCAGTTCCTGGCATGGTCCTGGCTCCAAAAAGCTTTTGGCAGTTGGAGACGTTGGGGCTTGGGATTCTAGGGAGTCAAGGCAGGGGGCAGTCTTCCTATTCCCCCTGTGGGCACCAGTGAGGCTCTCGAGTCCCCCCCCAGAGCAGGCATGGTGGCCGCTAGATGGCACTGTGACCCAGCAGAGCGGTGGTAGCCACTGGCATCCATAGTGTTTGGAGAGGCTCCCCTCCCCATCCCGCAGAGCGGTATAGCCAATGCAGGACAGCAATGCCTTGCAGTCTCTATGGTGGCATGGCCTCCTCCTGATGCTCTGAGTACCCCAGGCCACGCAGCTGCATTAGTCCTACAACCTGGGACTACAGTTAAAAGCCTGAGTGCCCACGCTTGGGGCTGCACTGCCAGTGGGTGTGGGGCCTTTCTGTCACCAGCCTGGAGGGGGATTCTCAAGGTGGAAGCCAGCTGGTGATAGCAGCCTGAAAAGCCAGTTGGTTATAGCAGGTTAGGCTTCAGGAGGTAGGGCCCTACATGCTAGTTTTCTACAATCTCCTAAGTGACCTTGTGCAGGTCCCTTCTCTTCTCTGGACCTTGATGTGATACTCTGGAAAATAGGAGGTTCCTCCAGATCATAGACTGTTCAACAGACAGCTGTTGTGAAGGCCTCAACTCCCTGAGTGCACACCTGCCAAGGGTTTGCTTCTTTTAGCCTGCTTAGGCCCTGAATATCCTTGCCTGCTTCCCTCCCAGCTTTCTAAGCGCCCTGGCACTGGCCCGGCCCTGAGCACTGGCCACCTGCCCACAGTCTCAGCCATCATGCTGGGCTCAGCATGGCAGCCCTTACATTCGGGGCCCATTCCTGGGTCTCAAGGGGGCACTCAGGGCTGGTTTTCCAGCCAGATGTCCATGTGTCATTAGCCAATGGATGGGGGGCCGGGTTCTGCAAGGTACTGTTGGGGGGCTGGCAGACAGAAAGAATGGGCTGGGGAAGGTGGGTAGACAGAACAGTAACTCGGTGGGCCAAATAGGTTCTTCTTGGCCAAATGGCTTTAGGAAGTCTACAGAGTTGCTCTGATGCGTCCTCTGGGCATGCCAGCTGCCCCAGCTTCCTCTATCCCTCCACAGAAGCTGCTGTCCCTCCTTGGGCTGCCTGGTCCTTCCAGCACAGCCCAGCACAGTTGGCTGGTGCTCCTATCCCATCCCTACTCTTCAGTGGGCTCTGCCTG
Source organism: Fukomys damarensis (assembly GCF_012274545.1). Classification (NCBI taxonomy): domain Eukaryota; kingdom Metazoa; phylum Chordata; class Mammalia; order Rodentia; family Bathyergidae; genus Fukomys; species Fukomys damarensis. The sequence goes on from NW_022900920.1 coordinate 2,588,887, forward strand.
GTCTTTCTCTCCCCGTCCTGGGTTGGGTGCCAGCCCAGCCAGTGTGAACAATGCCCCCTTCATGCTCAAATAGCCCAATTCTTCCATTCTGTACAACCCACTCTCCCAGTCCTTGCCTCCTTTCCATCTCATCATTTCAACCACTTCATTCCCCAGCCCCCCCCCTTCCTCCTGCAAGATCAAGGCACTTAATTGCAAAGCCAGCCTAGTGCACAGAACTTGGAGCTACTCAGAAAAATTGACTGTACCAATCTAGGCTGAAGCGCCTGCATGTTTATTCCTTTCACAGGGAAACGTGGTTTATTACTGACACTCAGCCTTTCCGAGGTACATTTGTGCATAGAGCTCTCAGGCACTTTGATGGGGCTTGAGCTGTGCAAACTGTTTTACTGTCTACTCATTTGTCCCCACAAACTTTGTCAGGCAAGTCAGCATTAATCTCTGCTTTTCACCAAGGTGGAGAGTTGGCCAGAGAAGGGCATTATACACTGCACGGGGGCGGGGACAACATTTTCTGGGTAGGACTTAAGAGATTTTGCTACCGACCACGTGTCTGGAGACAGAAGGATGGCCCAAATACCCCTCAAGTATCCTCCCAACAGCTGGAATAAGGATTCAGGCCACCTGCTGCTTTGGAAGTCTCTGTAGGAACAAGTTGGGGTCGATATATGTGGAGGTCAACCAACCAAATACAGTGGATTCTCAAGTTATGACCGGCCTGACATATAACAACATGGGTTAATTAGGTTAATGGAAGATTCATCTGCCTCTTGTTATCTACAGTGTGTACCCAGGTGTCATCCAGATGTCAGCTGTACTGACTTATGACCAACCATCCCTTGGGAACCGATCGAGTTCATAAGTCAAGGGTCCACTGTAATTTCTTTACCTAAGAACAAAGCGGTGTGAGTGAGACTGGTGCTCCTGTGAGAAGTTGTTGTGTGCAGCCCTGGCTTCCTTATTTTTGGCACCCAAAACAGGAACTGGATTGCTCTGCCATCAGCAGTCTATTGGCAGATTATCAGAGTTTAGTCAGCAACCGTGATGGAATTAGAAAAACAGGCTTCCCTGGAAAGATCTCCTTGTCGGAAATTCTGACAATAGATCCCCCATCCAGAAAGATGAAGGGGGAGTGGGTCTTGATAAAAAGTGCTGGAGAGGTGCTGGAACAAGAACACAATTCTTTGAGCTCAGTTATCCGAGACGGGACCCAGCTGAAGCTTAGGGATTTAGCACTCAATTCCCAGCTGCTTACGTGTAAGTAAATAATTTCATCTGCCATTTGGCAATAAAGAATGCTCAAAATCTCAGCTTTTGTGATTTGTCAGTTTTCTCCCACAGAACCTATCACTGGGGTCAGAGCAGGGAAGAGAACACAGGTTCCAGGAAAATGATGTGGTGATGCTCTCACCCCATTTCCAGCAAGCCCTGTGCCCGGTATTCCTGCCAGCTCTCACAAGCTAACACCTGCCAGATAGCAAACCAGCCCTTGAAGTGGTGTCAGAGGAGCCTTCGTGGATGGCCTCATGGAATAAAGTTTCCCTGTTGTGGTCTCTGATGATTAGATTCATTTTTGGCTTTGGTCTGGCCCCTCCATTCAGAGCCCCCATGTCCCTCTGCATACCTGTGTATTTGCTGACCCCAGCCTCAGCAGCCACATCTCTGAGTGCCAGGATGCCCCGAGAGAGGTCACTGGCCCCAGGGTCCATCTCAATGAGGGCATCAGGCCCCACATTACCGTAGGCATAATTGGCAATGTAGATCGAGTAGCGTCCAGAGCCCTGAGGAGGAAGGGAAGGAGACTGGTGAGGAGGCCCATCCTAACCCATTCTGGCTTCCCCGAGAAATTACCTACCACCCGGGGTCATAGCTTAGGTTTGTCTCCAGGTCTGCTGCCAGTGGCCTTGCAGGCTGTGCCTGCTACAATCCCGGGGGACTTTTCACAAAGGCTGCGATGTGAGTGACACCTACCCACTCCAGTCCGACAACAAAGCAGCCCCGCTTCTCCCTCTTTCCCGTTCCAGAAGAACACATCCCTCCCTCTCCCCCACAGCCACCTTTTTATAGACAATTTTCTAATGTGCCTCCCTCCAGCTGAGCTCTCTCCAGCTGCCAGCCTGGGTAGCTGCTCAATAAATATTTGCTGATTGATTGATCTACCAGTTCCCATTATGCTGTCTCCCCCCCATTCAAGCCCTCTCCAGCCAAGTTAACAAGAACATTCCTGAGCCACCTCCCACTCTTCCTTCCTTCCCTGCGCTTCTCCATCTCTCTATTTTGGTAGCATGAGAGGCACAGGTTTGCAGGGGTCTTCTTCCCCTTCTATCCCTTCTTTTCTCTGTATTGCCTGAAAGAAGTATTTTATTGCTCCTGCCTCAATTTTATTCCCTTCTCTTTGCATCCAGGAGAAGCCCTGGGCACCAGCTCCTCTTTGCTACAAGCCATGCTCCTCTGAGTCCAAAGCACTGCTGATAAAAGATCCTTTTCTGTCTGTTACTATAATGGTGTTATTTCTTCAGTGGATGCCTCCTTCTTCCCAAGAGAGCCACACCATTTCTAAATCAGTTTTCTAGCTTTCGTCTCATCCTTTTCATCACCTCCTTCAAGTGAATACTTCTTGAGCTTCAACTATGTGCAGGGTGCTTTGCAATAAATGATCTGAAGACAAAGTCCCTGCCCTTAGGCGGCTTAGATTCTAATTTGATAGGTAAGTTATAAATAAAAAAGGACAGATCAGGCGTGGTTGAAAAACTGTGGTGAATGCTTAAATTTTTAAAAAATACTATAGTAAAAGACACTTTGCCATTAATCTCCCCCCAAATACTTCCCCTTGCTTTAAACACACATATCCTATTATGGTTCTTGACACTTTCAGAAGCAGTCCTGGAACCTTCCTTCATGAGTGTCTTTAGTTGTGTTGCTGCAGCTGCCTTCATGTCTTGAAGTTTTTTAATCACAACTTTTTGTTGTTGTTGTTGTTCAGTTTGGCCTTGGACTATGTAGTTCAGGCTGGCCTTGAACTCATGGTGATCCTCTTGCCTCAGCCTCCCGAGTCCTGGGATTACAGGCGTGTGCCACTATACTTGCCTTTTTTTTTTTTTAAATCACACTTTGTAAAGATTCTCATGAAAGAGGACTTCCAGAACAGCTTCAAAAAGGGGCCTGTATGATCATCTAAGGGTGTTTGAAATGAGGGGGAGTATTCTGAGGGGGATTAATGGTGATGTGTCCTTTACTGTAACAAAGCTTTAAGCTTTTAAACATTTATTATGTGTTTTGATTGCTTCGGGTAGTTGAGCTCGGGGCAACAAGATTGTGTTGTTATCCTGCTTCTTAGTTCCCTCGATTTACTTCTATATCTTATCCAGTGGCAGCATGAGAACCATGGTCCCACTTAACTGGTCACTGACTTTATACCTTCTTAGACCATTTTCTCTGGGAAGCTGATTAACAGCCACTTGCATTTGTGAGCCTGGTGGGTGAGAAGAGGGAAGAAGCTTAGGGTTTCTGGGGAGACCCAGAAGCATCAACAATCATACAAGTGCACAGCAGAGACTCTGTAGAGGATTTCTTGGGGGCTGAGAAGAGATGTTTCTAGCCTGGAGGTGGGCACCTCACTGTGAGAATTTCAGAAAAGGTTTTCCAAGAGGAGGTTCAGCCAGGTAAAGGGAAAGAATCTTTTGGGCAGAGACGAGAGGCAGATGCACATAGGGAAAGCATAAGCAGTTAATTCAATATTGCTGGAATGTTCAGTGTGAGGCAGGAAGCGTGAAGGGACGAAGTCGGAGAGGTGGTAAAACTGTTCCTCAAAGACTTAGCTGCTCCTTCTGTTTTGGTTATCTGGATCTCTATCTTGTGACTCAGGAATCTATGCTTTACAAGTCTTCTTAAAGTAGCAAGACCTGCAGCAGGCTTGGTGTCATCGGGGAGTAGGGTAGGCCCCACCCGGACCTCCTCCATTGGAATCTGCATTCGATCTGTGAGACACCTAGGAAAAACTAAAGCTTGAGATGCGCTGCTTTACAGCATGACTCACTGAGGAAGACAGGATGTTGAGAAGTCATTACCCATTGCGGAAGCTTCATACGTGTGTGTAGAATGATGGGATGAAGGACGAATGAGGGGCCCAATTGGAAAGTGCACTACTGTGAACTATTCATTCCTAACCGCCCAGCTGCTAGCAGCTCCCCAGCAAATGGGCAATTAAACTCAAATGGGCTGAAAGGCACTCTGCTAGAAATTAGGAGATTTATAGAATTCGGTTATACCTAGCTCCTTACGTCATTTACTGGAGTGATAAAATGGATAAACATAGATGTGTTATAGTTGTAGACTACTGCAGAGATTCACGTGTGAACTTGACCACAAAAATTCTAAAAGGGTGAGATGACTCTGGAGGGGGGAGGATGTTTCTCCAGAAACACTGGGGAATGATTCTCTTGCTTTAGCCTGTATCGAATCACGTCCTGTGAACACAGACGCTAGCCCCATCTCTAGAGTTTTGGATTCCGTAGGGCTGAGTGGGGGAAACCTCAAGAATGTGCATTTCTAATAAGTTCCCATGAAGTTGATGCTGCTGGCCTAGGAACCCCACTTTGAGAACTATTGGTCTAGGTCAAGTAGCCCGGGTCCAAGTCCAGCCTCAGCCCCTAACTGGCTCCATGCCCTTGGGCACATCCCTCAGTGTCTGCAGGCTGTGTCTCTGCACATGTTAAATGGGGATCAGATTCCCCCTGCTTCCTAGCAGGGTTGTTGAGAAGATGAAACGAGACAACGTATGTGAAAGGTCTTTGAAAAGATAAAAATGCTATATAAACATGAGGCATAATCATTATCGACCAGGGAATGCTTCTTGTAAGAGATCGGCTTTGAGTCAGATCCAGAAAGGTGAGTGATGAGGGAGCTGGAGATAGAGGACAGGAAGGTTTCCCAGGTCCAGGGCAGAGAATGAACAAGGGGCGGAAGGGAGAGGGGAAGCTGTGCTCTCAGCAGGGGCTGGGGCACTTGCCTGGTGCTCCTCAAAGTCCAGCAGGCATCACCATCACCTCCAGGGCGAGTTGAACCCCACGTTGCTGGGCCTCACCCCCAAAGCGCTGGATTCAGTGGGTTTGGAAGGCATCACGGGGCAGGACCTGTGAAATTTTATTTCTAACAACGCCGATGCTGCTAGTCTTGGGACCACACTTTGAGAAGCACTGACAAGGGAGAGGGACTGAAAGCCTGAGGCAGGGGCTGTGGGGGCTAAGCGGGGAGAATAGAGTGAATGGTGCAAGAGAATCTGTGGTTAGAAACCCATGTAATATCATGGAATCCAGGGTAGCAGAGAGGCAGACAGTTGTCTGCCTCATTTTAGGCAAGCAGGGCTTTATTCCTGACTTTGCCTACCACTTACGAGGTCAAGTTACTTAATTGCTCAAAGACTTAATTTTCGTATCTGTAGAGTGGGACAATGACAGCCTCTACTTCATAATAGGGTGACCGTAAGTATCATAAGATGAGGCCTGTAACACCTGGGGCACAGCTTGGCATTTGACTAGTTGGACAAACATGAAGTGATTTCATTTCCCACTTCCATCCCACCACTCGGCCTCCTCTCTGGCTTTGGCCTTTCCCTACGTCTCCCTCAGAGTTCCTGGCCCTCCAGAGACTGCCGAGGTGGTGGCTGGACTGGGAAGGCAATTCCTTCCCTGGTGGCAGACTGTCTGTGTAGGTCTTGCTCTAGTCCCTGGCAGATTGGGACGCTGGACTCTGGGGCTGAGCTGGAAGCAGGCAGCTTCTGAGTGCCACCCACTGTGCCCTGGTGCCAGGCCATCTTTTCTTCGTTTTTTAAATCTCACATGGTGTCTTTGTCCTGTGGTTAAATGTGTGGGTGTACAGATGACCTTGTTAGGACAAAGTGCGTTTCTTTATGATTAAGCTTCACACCTCTCCTTATAGTTCTCGGGGAAATTTCCCACTTGAGCCAGTATGGAAACTTGGTTCTGACCCAGGCAGTGGGCAGCCAGGAGGAGAGGGGAAGAAGCTACTAGCTGTGACCACACCTGATGCTTCTAGCACCACTCTCTCCAGGCTCTTTCCAGAGCTGCCTCACATCCCCTCCCATGAGGCAGAAGTCCAGGTGGCACAGATTCAGGTCAGGGCTAAATGTGGCTTCACAGCCCAGCTTGGCGTCTCCTCCCAGCACCAGCTTGTTAAGAAATAAATATTTATACCTGGCACCTGCTTTCTCCCAAGGCCTGGAGGCCCCTGCTGTGAAGATTCACGCTGAATCCCCAATCCCTTTGGTGCCATCTCAATCCAAAGTGAGCCCCACCCCGCCCCATCCCAGAATGGAGGCCAGAGGAGATCCCACAGGAGCAGAGTAGCAGCTGGGCCCCTGACGCAGTGATCACTGTAAAGCCACAGAGGTAGGTGGAGGGGAGCAGGTGACAGAAGGCATAAATCGTCTCTACAGTGAGCCTCTGGCTGTAGCTGGACCTGCTGGGACCCAAGCCCTGGGAGGCTCCCTCCTCCTAACACAGGGCAGATGGCTGTAGCTACTCTGGCCCCTCCAGGTTAGCCAGACTTCCCATCCACTCTGGACTGGCACCTCTGGGTGGGGCACTAGCAGTACCCAGGGCTGTTGCTGGGAGTCGTTGATGAACTAATGTTCTTGTATGTTCAGAAAACTACTGTTGTCCCCACGAGTCCTCTGTTATGCCTTCATTTGTTCCATAAACATTTACAGAGGGCCCATGGCTCAGTGCCTGGCACATAGGAGGTACTTAATAAATGTTATCGTGAATAATGAGCTCAAGATTTAGAACTAGAGGATTCTGCTTCATATCCTAGCCACACCAACAATCTATTCTGAGTTCCAGGTCAGTCATTGCTCCAAGAGGTGCCTCAGTCCCCTCCAGTGTCCAAAGGACACAATGATGACTTCTCTGGCCACTTCCTCACTGGTCACTGGTAGGGCCACATGGGAGGAAAGATTTGAAAGGACTGTAACTCATCCTGCCAGGACCCTCTTTGTGGAAGACACAATGGTGGCTAGTTACCATTCTGTCAGGGGACGTCAACCTCGTGGCACCTCTGCTGGCTGTTACATTACTTTGTGCCTTCTTGCTTCCTTCCAGGCCCCTATACTCACCGTTCTGTCCACACAAGCCACAGAGCGTCCAGCAAAGAGGCTGGCTACACCACGGGCCATGTTGACCTCGTCACTCAGGATGTCTTCCCATCGGTTATTGCGGAACTTGAACAACTTGTCTGTGTACGTGGCCACCCCTGGAGAGAGAAAAGAAAGGAGGGCTGGTGGACAGTGCACCAGGGTTCAGGTTTAACTTCTGGGTATGTCCCTAGCACCCACCACAAGGTGGTTAGGACCAAAGCAGATGGGCCATCCGCAGCAAGGAAGACCTCAAGCAGCTGAGATTCTTCTGTTTGGGGTACTCAGGTGTTTCCAGTTGCAAACTCAATTCTCTGGGAGGTCTGGGAAAGAGGCAGTGGGCTTAGGGGGACAGCATGGGACAGTGGTTATAAACTTGGGGTTTAGAGTAAATGAGTCTGAATAATAATCTCAGTTCTCCCCAGATTCTCCTTGTAGGTTCTAGACTTGGGGCAAGTTGCTTAGCCTTTCTGAACCTCAGTTTTCTTATTTGTAATAGGCATGACGATGATAACTATATTCAAGTTTACTGCAAGGAATAAATGAGATGACACACATTAAAGGTTTGTCACAGTGCCCCCCCATGGTAGCTGTTATTAGGCAGAAATGATTTTCCCATTTTGTAGATGAACTGCTCTCCAAGGTTCTTCCTTTAGAGACACCAGTTCTGCAGTGCAGGGGTTTGGTAAGAGTCGGAGATTCTGTGAGTGAGTGTGCATGTGAGAGCAAGCGTGTGATTGTGTGAGCATGGGAATGAGCTTGTGGCTGAGGGTGCAAGGATGGTAATGCATGAGGCTGAGCGTATGTAAGAGTGTGTGAGTGTGTCAGAATGTATGTAGGAATGAGTGGAAGGGAGGTGAGTGCAAGTGTGGGCGTGCAAGTGAGAGCTGTGTACAAATAGCCCCCAGGTGGCTCAGTCCAGGCAAGGATGAAAAGTTTGGTTTCTGAGGGGCCTCGTCTGAGATCTCCCGAGAACAGGGGCCCCATGGGGCCCCAGGATCATAGGTGGGGTCAGGGATGCAGGCCAGACACAGGACCATGGTGCCCAGAGCAGAGCCATCCTGTCTCTGCGTGCACTTGGGGAGCTGAGGCTCTGAGCTGCCACGGAGGGGAGGCCACTCACAAAGCAGACCTGAGAGCTCTGTGGGGTGTGTGTAGTGGGGGGTTTTCTGTGCAGCCATAGATACGGGTCTGCATGAGCTGTTCTGGCCTGAGAAGGCTGCTCTGGGGGAAACTGAGGTGCCGGTAAATTCTTTATCTGCTTCTAGCCTTAGTTTCCTCATCTGAGAATTGTGGATAATAGTAGTTGTCGTTGTTGTGGGAATCACCTAGAAAAATACTTGTGGCCCTGGCCACAGGTCTGGCCGGGCGGGAGAAAACAGTAACAGCTTTGTAACACTGTAGGTCCACAGCCCCTCTGAAATCCCTTGGGGCCCACTATGTTTAGAAATTTAGATTTTTTTCCTTCAAGTTTTAGAAAGGTAGCACGGCATACACTATTGATTATATAACACCCCAGCAGGGACTGGGGGTGGCACCCTATAATTAAACACATCAATATTTCTGCAGTGAAGCATGAATATTCACATTAAATAGGATAAATAAAGCTTATAAATAGCTCATATCAGCTCAGGACAAATTTTGCTATCCATTGAATTTCCCACAAACTAAAAAAGCACTTAAGGCTTCCCAAGAATTTTGGGTTCCAGGACTGGGCAGAAGGGATTTGGACTTGGGCTGCCCTTTTCACAGAGGCTCTGGGGTAGGCGCTGGAGTGTCATCACTTCCAGGGCCACTAAGGACGGCTCCTGCAGGCTCCTGCTTCTCCAACCTTCACCAACAGCGAGCAAGCTTTGCTCATCTCTGTCAATTCAGGACCTCCTCAGCCGGCACGGTCCCCTTCCTGAGCGCCTTGGTGACACTCCAGCAGAGCTAGGTCGGGAGAGCTTGGCTGCCTGCAGCTGGGATCTGCAGGGCTCTGAGGAACACCTCTGGATTAAGTGGGAGAAATTTCTGGAGACATCAAGCTTCTGTTTCAGTTAGAGGAGATGACAAGCAGGTCAGGGGGACACTATACCCCTCTGTTTACCTCATCATCCCTAGTTCTTCCTATCCAGCCAGGGCAGTGTTTCTGAAAGGGTGATTTGTGGGACCATGGTCTCTGTGAGCTGCCTAAAGAGAGGATTCCACTAAGTGGGAAGGGTAGGGGAAAGGGAATCAGGGAAAAGAAAACAATATGAGAAAATGAAAAAATGGAAACAAAGTGTTTGTAAATGGGAGGGGAGGAGGGGGTGAAAGGAGGGCAGGGACAAGGGAAAAAATGAGAACCAAGACCTGTCATGTAAAGGTACAAGATCCCAATGATGAATGTAACTGTACTGTGTACCTAAAATGTACCAATAAACTCAATAAAAAGAAGGAAAAAAAAAAAAAAAGAAAGGATTCCATGTTCATCTGAGTTTGGGAAAGACTTTGTACTTGCCCAACTCTTGGAGATTCTCCACAGACATCAGTCTATTAAAACTTTGAAAAGCTGTAAAATTAATTACCCGCTTAATGTTATTGAGTCCAGCCTTTCTCAAACACACTTGGTCAGGGAGCCCCATTTTGAAAATCACCTATTAATACCCTGCAGAGCCAGCATCGTTCTTAGAAAGTTGCTGCTGTAGGGAGCTGGTGTTTGAGCAGGCTCTGGGCTTTTTGGTCAGAGGAATCTGGGTGCCCTGTGCTCTGGGCCTCACCCCTTGCCAGCCTCCTGGCTTCTGAGCTCACCAGGGATGCCCAGAAGAATAAACTAATTAAGGTAAAATGTGCAACAGCAGTGCAGAGCCTTGTAGATCATAAATGGGAACGGTAAAATCAATGGCAGCCCTTCTGTAGGCAGAGGCCCGGAGGCCTGGGCGACAGGAGGGATGGGAGCCTGTGATTTAGGAAGAGCAAATGCGCTGGCAGCTGCAACCTGGGTAATTAGGTGTGTCAGGAAGACAGATAAACAGCGAGCCGTGTGGGTCGATGGCACAGGCAATAAACACCCAGCACCGGCCCCTGGCCCGTGTCCGAGCAGAAGGCTGCCCTGTGGCTCCGTGTAGCTGCACTCTGCCCCGAGCACCTTCACTGAGATGGAGGAAACTGCTCAGGAAGAGGAGAGGCTATGAGGTACAGAAGAAAGGGGCTCCGTTGAGTCCCTGGAGGAGACTCTGAGAGGACACAGGCCCAAGAGAAACAGGAGGGTGCTCAGGGCACGGCAAGGGGCTTGGAGGTCACAGGTCTGTGAGAGGCAAGTCTGGGAATTCCTAGTGTCATCCTGATTCTGGAGTCTTTGTCGTCAAGGATCCCTGAAGATCCCCGAAACCAGTGGGACCATCGCTTGCTGTCGGTGGCCAGTGGGAAGGCTTGGTGGGTGGGGTTCAGGTGTCTCCACACACTGCCTGGTGCCACACACTAAGCCAGGTGCTGTGCAGAGCCACAAAGAAGCAGTGCCTCTGCCCTTGCTCAGGATGCTTGTGGTCCATCAGGAACATAGGGGTGGGGAAAGAAGACGCCTTGAAATGGTAGTAAAACTAGTAATCCTTAACACTTCTGCAGCCGCCCCCTTTTCCATATTGTAGGTTGAACCCAAGGGCCTTCACACTGAGCTACATGCCCAGCCTTGTTTAAAATTTAAGATTTTGAGATAGGGACCTGGTAAGTTGCTCAGTTGCTTAGGCTGGGCTGGAACTTGTGATCTTTTTGCCTCCGCTTCCCGGAGTGCTGATATTACAGGTGTAATCTCACCCAGCACGTAGCACTTTCCGTTTGTCCAACACTTCACATATATTCACTCTCCACCCCACAAAGTGGATGCTTTTATACCTATTCTACAGATGACGTACCTAAGATATGAGACAAAGGAACTTGCCTAAAATCCCACAGAGACCAGTGGGGCAAGACTGGACAATACACTAGGACAGAGATGGCGAACCTTTTAGAGCTTTCAATGATACAAACAGCCTGCTGCAGTAAGTGTGCCATAGGTTCGCCACCACTGCACCAGGAGGTATGAAATCAGGATGAAAGTGGTCACTAAACAGGGAGGGCTCTCTGAAGGAGGAAGCACCTGAACTAGGGCTTGAAGGGTTGGAGTAACAATAACTCCTTGGTAGATAGCACTTAGTACGGTCAGGCTCTGCATGAAATACTTTTCCTTTTCATTTCTTTTGTTCTATTTTCTTTGGTCAGAGGAGTCTTATTCTTTCTTTTTTCAACAACCACCCCATCTAAACGCTAGAATCCCATTTTACAGATGCAGAAATTGAGCAGTACAGAGGTAAAGTCAATTGCTCAAGATCACAGAGTACATAAATGGAGACAGATTCAAAGCCAGATCTTTGCAACTCCAAAGCCTAGACTGAGCACTGAACCCTATAGCTTAGGGAGGGAGGACGGTGAGAAGCAGGTGCAGAGGGGATCCTGAATTTGCCTAGAGGATGTGTAGAGGTGGAGAAAGAGAAACAGGGCAGAGCTAGGAGACCCAGTAATCCCAGGACTGAGGTTGAAGAGGTCACTGTGGCTTCTGGTCCCAGGAACATCAGGGGGACCGTGTTTGCAGAAGGGGTAGTTGGCAGCAGAAGGGGTGAGCAGTGGGTGTATCGGCACAGAAGGAAATGTACCAGGTGGCCACTTTTGCAGGAGCAAGTTCTGCGCGCAGAAGGCTGGAGCAAAAAGGCAGAAGGGAGTGGCTGGGTGTGGCAGTGGAGCATTTTGGGGACAGTGACTAAAGCCAGGGTGTTGGGCCAGCTGTGTGTACTAGCGTATGTGTGGGTGTGGGGGGACATAGCTTGGCTTCAGACAGTTTGAGGTGCTCATTAAGTGGTCAAGAACAAAAGAGGACACTGGAGATGAAGGATGGCAATTTGCAGAACGGAGGTTAAGGCAGGAGAAAGGGAAAGACCAAGTTGTGTACGTCCAGGTCAGCTTCATTTAGGGCACAATAGGGAGGAAAAGGAACAGAGAAAGAGGAGTTCTCAGACAAGGGGAAGGGTTTTCTTCAAGAAGCTTAGAGTAATGGTGTCAAGTCAGGCAAACAGTGCTTGATTTACCACTCCAATGTCCCTCCATACCCAGAGGGTGTTCTGGAGCCACTGGGAGGGAGTGTTAGGGTCACAAAGGACTCTTGATAGCCACTGGCAGTTGTGCCTCCTCCCGCAAGGGCTGTCCCCACCCTGGGTTGTGGACTGAGATTGGGAGAAGAGAAGAGTGAACAGGTGTGTGTGTGGGAGGGCAGAGGCTTACATTCCCAACCTTACTTTGTGGCACAGAGATTACTGCCAAACAGCATGGGGGCAGGCAGCCAGCAGCATCCCTTCCTGGGTGAATCTTGGGCAGGTCATGCACTTGCCTTTTTCTTATCTGTAAAATGGGATAGTGAGAAGGGCCACCTGTTTGTCAGGTTGTTATGAGGATTAAATTAGTATATGTGATGTGCTTAGAACAATGCCTAGCAACAATAACACTACCCTCCTCCACCTCCTCCAGCAGATCACAGGGCTTGACCAGGCAGGTCCTCAATGAGTCACATCCCAGGAAGCAACTGTGACATCAAGTTTAAAATGCTTTACAAAACCCAGTCAATGGAAAACCAGCAGAGCAGTGGCAGCCTCAGGGGGAGAAGGAACTAGTTCAGGCAAAGGACACTTTAAAAAAGAATGAACCCAGACTCCTCTGGTCTCTGATATAATTCCTGACCTCAGCCCTCCTTCCTCCTTCCCAGAGTGAAGAGGAAGATCTTGTTAGCACCTCTCCCACATTAGCTGGGAAGATGGTCTTCATTCCAGAGATAAAGCAGGGTTCAGAGGGTCACTGCATTTGCCTGAGGTCACCCAGCTGCTGTCAGTGGCAATGCTGAGCTTCATACAATGGTCCAGTGCTGTGAAGCCCCCCTCAGTCATGTTATAGAGCCTGGGTGGGAGGCAGTCCCAGGCCTCCAAGGAGCCTCATTCTTTGCTAGGACCAACAGAATGGCCTCTGAGGTCCAGACTCTTTATTATGCAGTTTGCCAACTTGCTTTGTCCTTGATGCTGATCATTTAGCCACATATAGTAAGGCACAATGTGAGGGGAGGCAGGCTCAACTCCCCAAATGGAGCCATGGGGGGAGAGGTGAAAACCAGGACTTGGCATCCATGTGAAACGGGGGGTGGTGGTGACCAAGAGAGCTGAGAATCCATGTTGGGGTCCACAGAATTCTAGGAAATGAGGGTGGAGACTCAGGGCAACACATTTCAGACTCCTGAGCACTGGAATCAAATATGGATTCTGACCCAGTGAGTCTGGGGTGGGTCCCGAGGGGCTGCTTTTCCATGAGCTTCCAGCAGACTCCAACACTGCCGGCTTATGCATCACACTTTAAGAGCAGCAAGGTGCAGAGCCTCTGGGTGTGGCTGGAGCTGGCCCTGGGAGGAGAGCTGCTGGCCAAGGGCACTTCTCTCAAGAGCAGATGGTGCATCTGGTGTGTGGGCAGGAGAGGCCAGAAGTGCAACCTATCTGATCCCCTTTCTTCTCTCTCCAGCATGGTAACTGAGGCCTCTTCTCATCTCTGAGAGGTTACAAATGCCCTTGCAAAAGGCCTCTCTAGGTATGACATAGCCCAGAAGCCATAAAAAATGAGTCATAAATCCAAATCCCTAAAAGTGAAAGTTTTCCATATTACAAAAATCATATGAACAAAGACAAAAGAAAAATGACGAACAGGGGAAAACCATCTGCAACTTGTATTTCAGACAGAGGGCTAATTTCCCTAATTTATAAAGAGGTGTTCCAGATCAAGGAAAAGACCAATAATCAATAGAAAAAAATGGGCAAAGGCTATGAGCAGACAGGGGATTCAAATATATAAAAATATTCTCAGCCTCACTCATTTAAGAAAAATGAAAATTAAAACTACATCTGGAAATCAATTTTTTCCTATCATATTGGCAAATACTAAAAAAAAAATTGATGAAACATTGTGCTGCTGAGTGTTGGGAAGCGCTCTCGGGGACATGGCTGATAGGGGTGTAATGAGTGCCATCCCTGGCGGGGGGCAACTTAGTGCAGCTATCAAAACCACAAGTGTAATTTCCTCAACACAGCCACTCTGTTTCTGTGAACTCACAAATATCCTGCATCCTGGGAAATGGCATATTGTGCCAGCTTATTCATTTGGTAGCATTCTTCGTAAAGATAAGAGGATTGCAAACCACCTAAATGTTCACCCATAGGAGAAGGGACTAATGACAAGACTGTACAATGGAGGACTACACAGCGACACAGAGAGGAGACCGCTTTCTGTATACTGCCATGACATAATACAACAAATGGATTGAAAATGCTAAGTGTAGAAGTGTGAGCAGGGCGTGCTTCTGTTTGTGTAGAAACAAGGACATAGACCCATCTTTAAAACAGTACCTTCCGCGCACAGAGCAGATGCCGAATGCTCCCTTCTAAAAACTGAGCAAACGTTCGGTGAGTGGTGGGGTTCGCAGTTCATACCCACCCACCCGTGGTCACGCTCCCACCACTCAGCCAGTCATGTGTTCAGGATTGCTCACAGCCATGAAGGGAAACTCTGGTGGGGGCAGGGCAGGACTCCGGGGGATGCCTCTGTCTAGGAGCTATAGGAGGTGAAGGGCCGTGCTGGAGCCTGTCTCTCATCTCTTCATGCCCGGCACACCTCCTACCTGGGCGGCACAAGGTGTCATTGTCTGCAACACCTGGCTTGCATCTTCCAGGCCAGTTAAGCCATTAGCGGGTTTTGTGGTCTTGGCCGTCTTGGGATACTGATCAATCTTTCGCCTCTCCTTTTCCATTACCTTCTTATCCTTAACTCTTGGCTCATGCCCACTTGGTACCATCACCTGGGCAGTGTTTTCTTTAAATTTTACCTTTTCTCTTTTTTGCTCCTAGGGTCCAGGGTGCCTTTGCCATGAGCCAGGAAGAAGCCCTGTGGTCCTCTGTCCAGAAAACTTCTACAGGTTCTGGTTTTTTTCATAGCAGCACTATTATCAACAGCTATTATTTGAGAGTAGTTATTAAGCCCTGCACACCATAATAAATGCTTTTCATTCATTATCCCAGTTGTCCATTCAAACATACACATTTAATGCTTACTATGCGATAGGTACTTTTTTGGGTTTTAAGAGTACAACAGTGGACAAGGCAAAGTTTCTACCCCCTAGAGTTAAGAGTCTGGTAGGGAAGATGGACAACAAGTAAGAATATAGCACACTTTCTGGCGGGGGCAAGTGCCACCAAGGAAGATAAAGGCAGACGAGCACCTAAGGATTTTATCAGTAGGACTTCGGATACGGTGCTCTTATTTGAAGAGTAACCTTCCCCCAAATCAATTGGAAAGGCATTTCAGGAAAGGGCAGCAGAAAATATGAATGAATCCCTCTGGTGGAAATTCATTGAGTAAGAAAAAATGGAGAGGAGAATGTCAGACAGGCAGCCTGGCCACATCCGGTGCGTTGTATGCCATGTATTGTGTACCATGGTAAAGACCGTGTACCGTCTACATAGCCACTGGAAGGAGCTGAGTTTATGAAACTCACATTTTTTCCTACCCTAAAGAAGACAGATTCACCAGTAAGCAAGCGGCAGACCTGAAGTTGGTGTGAACTGTCCCCATAGGACACTGCAGGGCCTCAGCTCTCTTCCAGGGATCACAGTTCTAACATTCTAACTCTTGGCTGGGGGAAGGGAGAGGACTGTCTTTTCCTAGCTCCCTCCAAACCCCTGGCAACCATGAGAATGCTCTCATGACTCCCACAGTGGGCAGGGTGGCCATGGCTGAGTGCCATGCCAGTTGGACCCAAGGAGGTGCTGAGAAGGCACAAATATCCTGGTTCCGTATCCTGCCCCATCGATGAATCAATTGACTCACTCAACTGAAAAATTAATTCAGATCTGCAGACATCCCTCGAGCTTGCAGAAGGACACCAGGAAGTGCATGCCTGGGCACCATGGTCCCTACCCCAGGCCTGGGACCTAGCACCAGCTCCTCCAGATGGGCATTTGTGCATGTTTCTAGTAGGGCTCAGTGTAATTTGCCTCCCCTTGACATTCCTCTACTGGTGAATCTTCTTTCAGCCCAATGGCTCAGTCCCACCTGTTCTTCCTGGGACTTACCTTCCAATTTTATTGGAGCTCTGAGGACAGTCAAGGTCTGGGTGGGCCACCAAGGGCCACAATATATGACCAATACAGGGACTTTCCCTTAAGGAGATTAGAATTCAACAAGCTGGGAGAGGGAAGTTAGAGAAATTTCAGGCCATGCTGGGGTGGAATGCAAACTTCAGGAGGACAGGATTTCTGTAATTTACGTATGGAAACATGCTTAGTGCCCAGAACAGTGCCTGACACATAGTAGGTGCTCAATAAATATTTGCTCAGTGAATGAAAACATTAATGGGAGACTGGAACATTAATCACTGTTGAGGTGAGCATCGGGCTAATATGATTCTGAGACATTGGCCTTTCTCCTAAGATGCAGGAATTCAAGGGAGAGCTATATAATCAAGCAACGGATCGTACTTCCAGCCCTCTGATACCTACAGCTTAGCTGAGCTTATTAGAAACCTTTCAGGCAACTCTTCTCTGCAGCCTAGACTGGGAACCACAGCTCTGTAGCTCTGTAAGAGCCCGGGAGGGAATGCTACTTCTGAGACACCTGGAGTCTCACGTAAGTGCTCTGTGCTTGGTGTGCATGGAGGGGCATCCTGGTGCCGAACCCAAAGGGAACAGCCCTTCCACAATAGTCCCATTTCCACTTTCTGGACTTCTACTGTCTTCTTGGGGATTCATCCCTTCTACAAGTGTCCCTTGGTACAGTTCCCTTCCTGACCTTGCTCCACATTAAAGAGTGGATCAGCCCATCAATTAATTGTGTCCTAATCCAATCTTGGCTTGGTTGGAAAGAAGGCAGTAAATCCAGCTGGGTAATCATGTCCTGATATTTGTGTAGGGATAATTACCATCTCTCAGGCCTCTCTTGGTGGCAAGATGAGATGAAAACCCATAAAACACCACTTGGGGCTGTGGCTCATTGTTTCTTGACTGCACAGGGTTGGCTGCCAGCCAGCCCACACCGCCCACTGCTGCCCTTGGCACAGGTCCCAACCTCTTCCCCTCTGTTTATGCAACTGGCAGAGCTCAAAACCGGGGGCAGTCTGGGGGCTGAACAGTGGGTTGGGCCTGACAGCCAGTAGAGGCAGAAAGGCCCAGTGTGTACGTATTGGGCATTGTTGGGGGCAGGGAAGGGGTCTTCATGAACTGGCACTTGATAGCCTCCAGGAGATTAGAGGGTCTAGGACAGAGTTTGCCTAGGTCAGAACCACGAGGTCTCATCCAGAGTCAACCCAAGAGGCTGCTGATATGTCCAACCTGAATCTCCAGGGAATGCCACGACCTAGAACTTATCCCACAGATGGTATAGCCCCACAATATTCTAGTAGGCCCTGGACAAGCATGAGAAAGAAGAGAACCCCCAACTTGTGAAACACCAAGTGCCCCCAACCAACCATGTTCTCTGTTTGCCTGAAGGATACAGGGTTGAGGCAATCACAGAGTATCTTTGATTCAAAGGATAGACTTTGAATCTTGGGACTTATAAGCTGCAAGGTCTTGGGCAATTTGGGGGAGTCATGGTGCCTCAGTTTCCTCAACTCCAAAGTGGAACCACCAGTACTTTCCTGACTGAACTGTTGTGAGACCCACATGAGATCAAGTGTTGAGATCAAGGACTGGCACATAGTACGTTCTCCTGAAGTATTAGCTGTTATTATTGTCACTGTTTTGTAGCTTTCTTTTTTGGTACCGGAGATCAAACTTGGGTTCTTGCATTTGCAAGGCAGGTGGCAGAACCACTGAGATAAATGTTATGTAGCTTTCTAGGCATCAATTTCCCTCACCCATTCCTCAGCATTAGAACCTTGCTACTCAGGGTGCGGTTCCTGGACCAGCAGCCTCTCTTCAGGCCCAGATGGTGTCAGAAATGCAGGCTCTTGAGCTCTCAGACCTGTGGAGCCAGTCTGGTTCTGCACAGACCCCAGGTGACTTTGACACACACTTGAGAAGCTCTGGAAAAAGCTTCATGGAATCCAGGCCTGCCTTCCTGTCTTATCACCTCCCTGTCGTATGGGCCCTCTGCCTGGCATGCAGTAGGTGATGAGCAAGGGCATGTGGAATGAATATGTGAGAACAGCAACAAGCTATTGGGGTTTAAGGATTTCCAAGAATCTGAGAAAGGCCTCCTAGAGCAGTGTGGAGGGTGATTCCAGGGACATCTGCTGGCTACAGCAGTGACTCAGGGAGCAGGGACAGAGGGCATGAACCTGTGGGCCAGTGAGGTAGGAGGATGGAGGTGCCGCTCAGACTGGGAGGTGTTGAAGATGCCCAGCCTTAGGGAAAGAACCGGTCTCTTCTGGTCATACCCTCGCACCTTGGGCCAGGCTTCATCAAATGAGAAGACAGGGTCATGATGGGGTTCTCTGCTGAACATAAGCAGATCCTGAAGGAAGTAGGGACTGTCGGGGACAGTAGCTTGAAGATGCATCAGGGTCCCAAGGGCCCTCCCCTCAACTGGTTTTGGGAGGAGGAAGGCGGAAGCAGGAAGAAGCCCGAGGCCTCTGTCCCTACCTGAGAAGGCATTGTTGGTGTTGAGGAAGTAGATCTCCTCACGGCCATCCCCGTCAATGTCGCAGGCTGTGACCCCGATGGCGTTGCCCTGCCGGTCCCGTAGGGCATAGTAGGGTGAGCTGCGCTCATCCTCAGCGATGTTCACCAGCCTCTTCTGGGCCCTGTTGTACTTCAGAACCAAGTTGGGGCCATTGTACCTGGAGGAGGGCGGGGAGGGGACATTGGAGAGGCAGATCTGGGTCCACCCAGTCCACCTGACAAGACAGAGCAATGGGCTGGAATAGCCTCTCACATGCTCCAGAGCATTCCTGGGGAGCCGTGCCTCGGGGTCCTTGGGTGTCTGGTGAGTTTCTTTAGATTAGATTTGGACCCAGGCCAGGTGAGAGTCCATTGGCTCTACATTGGACATATTATAAAGGGCAAGGGTGACAGAGGGGAATGGGCAGCCAGTGGCAACCCCCTTACTAAGAGCTTAGCTGAACAAAACAAAAACCTCCCATACATTTATCTTGGGGATTTCAATGTAAAAGTCATGTTCACATTTACGTCTTTATTAAGTTAAAACTAACACCCATGAAGCGAGCTTGGCAAGGAGGCTGTATTATTAACCCATGTTATAGATGAGACAAGTGATGAGCTTCATCAGGGAAACTGAAGCACAGAAAAGGTGGGTACCTTTCCCAAGGTCACACAGAGAGCATCAGGTACAGTATCTGAACCTAGGCCCTGTCTATTCTCCCCAAATCCCTGTGCAAGCCTAGAGGGGCTGAGCTTTGGAACAGCAGGAAGACCCAGCAGGTCAGTAGTTGTGTGGAGCTCGTATCTTAGGTGGGAGAACGTGCAAACAGCTAAGGTTATTAGACAGCTCTGCTGGATCTTTTTCTAAGGAACTCAAGGATGAAACTGCCTGCCACTTCTCATCTCCCGTGCTAGCGATTCTTTTCTGTGCCCATACAGAAGCCCTAGGCATGTCTGTGCCAGGGCCTTTGCACTTGCTATTCCCCTCTGTCCAAGACGTTGTTTCTCCAGGCAGCCATACCACTGGCTGTCCCTCACCTCCTGCTCATTTGTTCCTCCTCAGTGAGGCTCTCCTTGACCACATGCCCCAATCTGCAACTGGCACTCCTATACTCTTCTTCCTCCCCTGATTTCTCTTGATCCCCCCGCAAACACACACACAGCCACTCTGCCTGCTTATTTATCTCTTCCATTTCTATTGGCTCTGGAATGTCAGTGCTGTAAGGACAGAATTTTCCGTCCATTTTGTTCACCATACCTTGCACAGAGTAGGTGCTCAACAAATATTTATGGAATGAGTAAAACCTCAGAGCTCCTGCTTGAGTCCTAAGGGCATAGGTGTTCCATGGCAGATGTCCCTTCTCCTTTCCACCTGGAGAAAGGAAAGGTCTGACAGGAGAGGAGGGTGTTCAAGGTCACCCCACAGGCATCATGGCCAGGAATGTCTGGAGGCCTCCTACCTCCGGGGAGCAGCAGCCTTTGAAGAAAGGAATCCAACCACCCTCATCTGCACAGTTCCTGGCTGCTTGCCTGTGCTTTGAGTTGAAAGTGTCCATCCTGAGTGAAGTTCAAGAGCTGGCTGAGAACACCTGGGGAGGTGAAAAGAGCTCTCCCAGGTCTTTGAGAGAAATCACTTTCTTTCCTGAAACAGAGCCAACCTGGCCCTTGCCTTTGTCACCAAGATGCACAAGCCAGTGAAGTTTGGGGGCCGTGGGGCAGCTGGCTGGGTGCCTTCTGGAATCCATCATTTAGGGAAGGAGAGATGGAGCTCCCTGGGGCTGAGTCAGCGTCAGGTGATGGTCACGCCTTAGACACCTTGACAAAGTGTGTCTGAGGGCTGCTCATCAAGGGCACGGCGCTACCTTTGCAGACACAGGAGACAGAACACTTGGGTTCCAGCACTGTCAGCAGCTGGCTCCAGCCCTTGGGACAGAAAACACTTTGTGAATGCTGAACTCTGGTCTTGAAAGCCTTGGGCCTTCTGTTCTTCCATCACTCCTGTGCCTACCTTGTAAGATGATGACTGCTCATAGAGTTCTTGCTCTTCTTCAAAGCACTTTCAAGCACTGTCTTGCTTGAGTCCCACACAATCCCAGAAAAAAAGTAGGTAAGGCATTTTCTAGAAAAGGAAACTGAGGCATGGTGAGGTTCAAGGTTACATGGTCCATAAGTGGCAGCCTTGGGCCTCTGTGTCTCTGGGGTCCAAATCTGGATCTTTCCATACTGCATATGATTTCAACATTCTGGTAAGAGATAGCTGGACCTAATGAGAAGGTCATAAAATGCATGGATAAGTGTGGATTTGAGGGTGTGTCTCAGGGCCTCTATTCTGTTTCAACCAGACCATTTCTGTGTTTTATTTTATGTACCACATTCCATAACATGTAGAGCAAGAGATTCTTGGGGCAACCTGCTTTCCAGTCCCCCTTCTGTCTCTCTTAGATGGAAGCTTTCTTTACCTTAATAAATTTTTCCTACTCTTAATCTCCATTGTTCCTAGAATTCATTCTTTGATTTTAGAGAACATGAACTTGCGTTTCAGATATCCAGCAGGTGTGGCAGTTACATTTCTTCGCCCTATATCATTTTGGAGGTCTTCCACCAAGATTACGGGTTGGAGTTCTCAATGGTATTTAATTCAAGGCACTTCCCTCCTCTGTGGTTGCTGGATTTCAAGACAAAGCTTCCAGAATGTTTGGAGACCAAAACTAGAAAGGTAACTGGGCTATGAGGACAGCCAATATTTTGGCCCTGGCCCCTCAAGGTGTACAAGATCCAGGACACAAAGGAACCTTTTCTACAGGATCCTACACCTTTGAGGCTGCCAACCTCCAAGTGGTCATACAAATGGAACCAATGACAAATGTGCTAGACTTCTTTAACCAGAATCTACCAGATCAATCTTGTAAACAGCTCATAATTGCCAAACTAAACAATATGACTTCTGAAGTCCCCTGGACCGTCTCCTTTATCCTCTTTGTGGGCTATATTCATAGCAATCCTGCTGACCTCATAATTTGGCCCATGCATTCTTAATTGCTTCTTTGGCTTTGTCTCCTCCAGACTTAAAAACTATGCAGCTACCAAGATGACAATGCCAGGCGCCTATGGGAGGCCTTTAGATAGACCCTCTGTAGAGTAACTCTAACTGCTGATCACAACTATGACCCTCTTCAGCTGGAAGTAGCCAGGGCAGTCTTCAACCTAACCCCTCACAGCAGTTAGAGGTACTTCTACAGAGGGGGAATATCGCAGATAGGTAAGTTAATTAGATATCTTGCAGGCAGTGAGATAGGCCAGCCCTCAAGGAACCAACACAGCAAGGAGCCAACATGGAGGACAATAAAGTCACATTCACTGTGGCCAGAATGGTAAAAAGAGAGAAACTACTATACCCCTGTGCTTCCCCTGGAGATAAAGAGCAGTGACTGATATTCTAAATAGGTTTCAATCGCCTGGGTGGGGGGCCAAGGTCTTAACCCAGCCTTTCCAGGAAATATCCTGACCCCCACCCTTACTGACAATCCTTGTATGCTTGCTGTGTGATTTGCTCCCTTATTTGACCCCCACCTAATCAACATTACCTAGGTCACTGTACTTGTAATCTTACTGGTTGGTCATGGTTTTGCCCCAACTCATGCCCACCTTGTAATTTTCCACTGGGTCTTATAGTTTTGTTCTACTTTGTACCTGCCTCACCACGTGGCATTGTTGTATAAAACATCTTGGAGAAGTGCCACCCCTCTTTCTGGTCCCCCTTCTGTTTCTCTTAGACAGAAGCGTTCTTTCCCTCAATAAATTTTCCTACTCTTAATAAAGAAAAGAAAAAAAAAAAAGATTCTTGAGTTGAGGTGGAAAAGCCATTGGCTGAGAGCTCTGTGAGTCTAAGCTCTGTTGTTTTGCAAGATGGGCAATACGAGCAAGCATCCCTCTCACAGCTTCCATGCTATAAAGTCCAGCACTGATTCCCTTCTTTGTCCCCTGGCCTCAACCCCTGGAGCCAGCTCCCAGTGGGTGGAGAGGGACCATAGGCTCCACATGCTCTGAGGGCAAGTCCTGTTGTCTTGAATCTGGGTTGGCTGGGGTACACACAGGTTCCTTGCCCCCATGATAGTGGCCCCAGAGAGAAGGTAGCCCTGGCCCATCTCTTCCTAGAAGAATATGAGGTGCTAGTTCCAGGGGACCTCTCAGGGGGATCACAGGGTGAGGTTACTGGGCTGGTCAAATTCTTCAATCTGTTATCGAGTGAGCATGTGCAGAGGTCTCTGCAGATCTCCATGGTGGCCTGGGATGAAACACGTGCTTTAGTTACTCCTCCCTTCTCCCCCTATGCCACTCCCCTAGGGACAGCACACATGAAGCCAGCCCAGCAGATCCTAGGTGGGTTTTTGACCAGATCAAGGCAAGGCCAGGGGACAGTTCTTGGAGTTGCCAGTCCTTTCTCCTTACAGGCTGGCCTTAGCTGGGTCTGCTGGACCAGCGCCCAAAGCTGCTCACTATCTTCCCTCTGCAGAATCAGCCTCACGCCCTCCCTCTTCTCCAGGGAGTTGGCGCTCCCATTGGCTTCCTCACTCTCCCTAGAACAGGTTCTGCCCTTTTCAGCTGTGCCAGGGTCTTTGCTCAGCTGCTGCACTCCTGCAGGAGAGAGTGTTCTCCCCACTGCCCCAGCCTCCTGTGAAGCCTGTTTCAACTGGGTGTGACCTTATCTCCTCTGGATACCTGCAGCGTCTACACCTTGCTTTCTCCTGCCGGGGCAGAGGTGTTTGTGCTCCAGCATCTCTTCCTCATTAAACACAGCTTCTGGCGCCCAAGAAGCACACAGGTGACTGTGTCCGTGCACGGGCTGTGCCTAGAGCAACGCATGGCAGGACAAGGGGCTCCACAAATGTCAGATGCAAGAGCGAGTAAGGGAGGAGGGGGTGAAGAAATCACGATGATCAAGGGCAGCCTTAAGAGAGCAGTCCCCCTGTGCCAGGCCCTGTACACTCTCGAACTCACTTGAGTCTCTTGGCAATCCCAGGACAGAAGTCCGGGTAGGACCCCATTTTGCACGTGCGCAGGTGTCGAGTGGAGATGTCCTGCTCTCGTCATTCTGCAGTGTCAGTCCCCATGCCGAGGAGCTGGGGAGCTGGATGAGAGCTGCACATTTTCCTCGATACCTGCCAGAGGTTGTCAGGCACTGCAGAAATCCAGGAGGCTTTGCAGCACAGTGAAATGGGCCAGGAAGTAGAACAAACTCCTGTGTTCCTGAGAGGGAGCTTTGGCTTCTGATATCAAAGGATGGGCCAGCTGGGACTTTGGGGGATGGCAATCTAGGGTGGGGGTGAGCCCTGCCCCTGCCAGGTCTTGGCTCTGGCCTTGAGCTTGTAACTCAGTTCCTCTGACTTCAGCTTCCTTCTCTGAAACTCTGTGGCTTGAGGGCTGCCACATACCTGACAGGATGGTTGTGAGGATTAAGTGTGAGAGTCTGCGTGTGACAACACTTGGTAAACTGTGAAGAGTTACACAATTTTAAGTTCTCATCATTATTTTAAAAAACACAACAAACCCGAGGCATGACCTCTCACTCTCTAGTGTTTGTTTTGTTAGTTTCCAAACACACTTTAGTGTTTCTCATCTCTGAATATCCCATCCTTGGTAGCTCATCCTTTGTAGGTGTATTTCTCTCTTCTTAAAAAATTTTTGGCAGTAATGGGGCTTGAACCCAGGGGTGCTCTACCACGGAGCTACATCCTAAACTCTTTTTATTTTATTCTGAGACAGAGTCTTTCTAAGTTGCCCAGGCTGCCCTCAAACTTCCCTCAGCCTCCCAAGTAGCTGAGACTACAGGTATGTGCCACTGTGCACGGTAGGTATATTTCTTTATTCCCCTTCATAGCCAGACTTCCCCCAAAAGTCGTCTTCACAAGCTATCTCTGATTTTTCACCCCAGTTCACCTGCCTCCAACTCCTCCTCCTCTCTCTCTCTCCTTTCACCACTGTCAGCAGTGGTTCTTGTGTGGCCACAGTTAGGGAGGCTTAGATTGTTCATCATCTTTGGCTTCTCAACTGTGCCTGGCACAGCCTCCACCCTCTCCTCCCTCTAAGGCACTCTTTGCTGTACTTTCTGATGCCACCCATCTGGATTTCCTCTTTCCAGATTCCTCTCCTTTTCCCTGTTGCAAGTTCTTCCTCCTCCCTCCAGCCTCTTACTGTTGAGGTCTCCAGGTCCCAACCTGGGCCCTGTTCTCCTCCCTCTCTCCCCTTTCACTAACTGATAATATCCATTCCCTTGGCTGACAACCCCCAAATTTATACTTCCAGCCCAAGCTCAAACTCCTGCCTACCGGACATCTCCCCTCACACATCCCCCAGCCGTCTCTGATGGAACGTGACCAAAATGGACTACTGATTGCTCTGCCCCTTCCTCCCCCAAATGGGCACCCAGGTAGTAAAGCCGGAAGCCTGGCGTCAGCCTGGGTCCTCCCTCCGCCTGGCCTTCACATCTAGTTTATCAGTCCATCCTGCCATTTCTGCCTCTGAAAACATTTCAGATCTTTCTTCTTCCTAGACTGCCACCCTCCTCTGTTTTTGCACTTTTCCCCTCAATATAGTCTCCCCACACCATAGCCAGAAGCACCTTTTAAACACATACGTCAGATCGTGCCATCTTCCAGCCTTGAACATTTTGGTGCGTCTCATGGTGTGGGACTGCAGCCCAGTCCCAGCACCACTCTCAGTCTGGGTGCCTGGTGGGGTTTGACGCCCCCTCACTGACCTCTTAGCCCCTGGGCTTCTTTGGGCCCTAAAGTTCCAGGAGGCGTGTTTCCAAGCTGGGGCTCTCTTGCAGCACAGCTCTCTCTGCCCAGCCCCTCTCCCTCTACTTTCCTCCTGCTTAGCTTTACAGCTGGCTCCTTCTCATCTCTTAGGTGTCACCTTAAAAGGCATCTCCTTGGAGGGATCTTCTCCTTGTCCAGTATTCCAACCCCCTACACTTTCCTAATTGCTCACTTTTTAGTGCCTGTTTCTCCCAGGAAACTAAGTTCAAGAGACATGGACTGGGTCCGTTTGGTTCACTTCTGTCTCCTCATCCTCCAGGTACGCTGCGTGCTCCACAGATACTCGTAAGTGGACAGAAGGAAAGGAAGGCACAGAAGGCTGAACAAAAAGGTGCACTGTGCGTCACACTCTTCCGTGTGGTCTTTGATCCTTCAATTTCACTAATTCTCAGAACACATGACAAACAGAGCAATGGCAAAGCGGATGTGGAGAGTTGGTGTCCTGGGTAAGGGTGAGAGAATGACCAGGTGTTATATATACATAAAAAAGTCAACTTTTTTGTAAAAAAAGATCACTTAGGCTGTCCCATAAGAAACAGCCAGATAAAAGGAGGTATTCCCTGAACAGCTACTACATGCCAGGTACTATGCTATGCAATTTATGTATGATATCTTATTTTACATAAATAGAAACTTGTGTTTAGATTTGAAAGACATATAACCTATGATATCTACTCTGAAAATTAAGAAGAGGGAACTTTTTCACTGAAGAAGAAAATAAAAATATCTGCCTGATATTATAGTCGAGGGAGAGGGACAGGGCAGAAAGACATAGATGTGTGTATGTATAAAGAATGCAAGATAGACATACACAGAATTTACAATGATGGAAATGAGGGACAGTGAGCCTATAAACAGAAATATACACAGGGAGAGGCAGAGAGAAAGAGAGAGAGAGAGAGAGAGAGAGAGAGAGAGAGACGTACATACATACATACAGACAGACAGACAGAGACATCCCAGAGATGTATGGAAATGGAAAAAGCGATCTGCAGACCCACAGAAAGACTTGAAGTCACAGCATGTCAGCAGAACTCTGAGTGATCATATCAAAGCAATTCCAGCTTGTGCTTACTTTGGCCATTTCCTCTAGAGGTTTTTAAGATGTGTTGCATTTTCATAACTATAAGCAAAAGAAGGCATTTTTATTCTTGGTCACATCAATGCCCTCATTTTATAAATTAAAGACAAGCAAGTTTCAGAGAAAAGTGACTTTCTGAATGAAAGTCAAACATAATAGGTAAACTAGGCTGAAAAATAAACTTATCCCTTGCTCTAAGCCAGGAATCAGCAAACTATGGCCTGAGAGCCAAATCTGACCTGCTGCTTTTATTTTCAGTAATGGGAATCGAACTCAGGACCTTGCGCTTGCCAAACAAGTGTGGTGCTGCTGAGCTAAATCCCTGGCCCTTGCTGCTTGTTTCTATAAATAAAGTTTTACTGGAACATGGGTATGCTTATTCATTTACAAATCATTTATAACTGTTTTGCTATCGATGATTTCAAGTTTCAATGGAGACTCCATAGCCCCAAAGCTGAAAATACCAGCTGGTTCTTACCAGCTCATTAAAAATGGCAATCAGTAGTCTAAAGGGTTGTTAGCCTTATTTTGAGTAATCATAACTTTTAAATTATCTTTATTGTAAGAAAACAAAAAAAATGTAGTAGAAATTGATTTTGGGTCAGTACTTGGGAATATACTGTTTTGGGTTTTTTTTGTTTGTTTTTGGTACCAGGGATCAAACTCAGGACCCTATACTTGTGAGACAGGCAGCTAAATCCCCAGACCAAACTTTTTTTTTTGTACTGGGGATTGAAGACAGGACCTTGTGCTTTTGAGGCAGGCATGGTGCCACTGAGCTAAATCCCTGGTCCCATTCTTTTTTTTTTTTTTTTTTTTTTTTTTTTTTTTTTTTTTTTTTTTTTTTTTTTTTTTTTTTTTTTTTTTTTTTTTTTTTTTTTTTTTTTTTTTTTTTTTTTTTTTTTTTTTTTTTTTTTTTTTTGGTGTATTGGGGATTGAACTCTTGGACCTTGCACTTGAGAGGCAGGCAGCAGAACCGCTGAGCTAAATTCCCGGCCCCCCCATACTGTTTTTTTAAAAAAAATATTTCAAGGGGAGCAAAGGTTGAATGTAACGAAGATGTTAGATCTTAGGATGGAGATTGTGAAGCAAAATATCTTTTGGGAAAAGGAAAACAGAGAGTGAGAAGTAATGCTCTAGATGAGAATAGTATTCTATAGATGGCCTCTTTGGGGACCAGATGGCCATCATCTAAGGCTAAGAAATGAGTAAGAGCCTGAGACCTTGAAGTTAATTAAGTGGTAAAAGGATGTGGCAGGCAGTCACTAAAAATGGTCACCATCATTTTCTTTCTTCTCTCTGCACATGCTACTGCACCCACCGAGGAGTGGTCTGTTTTTCCTCCCCTTGAAACATGGCTGGCTTTCTGACTTGCCCTGATGTGCAGCATATGGTGGGAGTGATGTTGGGCCAGTTCTTGGCTTAGCTTTAAGAGGGCTCTTGGGAAAACCAGTCACCATGTAAGGAATGTAACTACCCTGAGACAATCACATATGGGGGAAGACCAAGCTCACCTTGTGGAAGAGCACCAAGGCAGCACACACGGAAGCAAAGACCTCTGAGAGATGGCAACTCAGCCCTGCCTAGCTGAGCAGTGCCTTACTGTAGCAGGGCCACCAGCTGGCATCACATGGAGCAGAAGAACTGCCCAGCTGGGCCCTGACTGTAGAGTGTAAAGAATAATCATTTGTTTTAAAGCCACTAAATTTTTAGAGAAGAAAGCAGATATTGAAGCCTATCATCTCAGAATTATTTATCAATCAGTTGACTTCTCCAGGATAATCATTTGAATTTGTAGGAGACATGTCTCCTACATGTCTCCTCAGTGGGGATCTGGAGCCAGTTGAGTTGGTGTCGGCTCTCAGAATAGAAAAGGGTCTGTGCAGAGCCTGAGATGAAAGGGCAGTAAGAAATACAAGGATTACAGAACACTGTCTTTCTGTTCCTCCTTTTTCTTCTTTCCTTTTTATCTATATCTAAATGTTTCCCATTTTGAACGGATTCCTGTAAGTATAGATTATTTCTTTGGAAATATGTGTGATTTTTTGCCTTTTTACATATTTTATTCTTTGAAAGCCACTGAAGTTCAATAGGACCAGATAACATATGGGAAGGCATTCAAACAAGAAATTTCCAGATTGCATCCTAGACTAGTATCTATCTGGAGGCTAGGTATTTCCTTTAAAGGAGTGGGGCTTTGGTAATGGGAGGATTTCAAGTGTGATGAGGACTCTGGGAAGAGATCACCCAGGGGAGAAAAGTGGATATGGTTGAAAAGGGCATCCCAGAAAAAAAATCAGAAAACAAAGCAAAACAAAAAAACAGTAATCAGATTTGACCTTGATTTAGGAGCTGTCCAGGGTGAGGAAGACCGCACAAATGGAGTTCTGTACTGAAGAAAGTAACTTTAAAACGAAGGAGAAAATCCTTTTGTCCTGAGGGGTGGATGGTTTTTCAAGAAAGGGGTGTTTGGTGCTAAAAGGTCAGAATAATCTGCAATGGTAAGTGTCTGTGTTCTGTAAAAACTGCACGCAGACTGATTGATTTATGCCTTGATCTAAAAAAGATCTGTGCTCAGCATGTGCTCTGTGCCCTTGGAATTTCGTATATTTTGATGAACACAGAAGCACCCAGAAGACAGAGGCCATCATAGGCAGCTGTGTCCCTCACCAGACTTAGGGCAATGACAGGAAAGTGCAGGTGCCCATTGTATTTTATGGTGACGATAATGACGACGACGACAGTGACTCTGCCTCAATGCAATTCCCAGGGAAGGAGAGACAGAGAAGCAGGATTCCATAAACTGTCAACGGAGGGATTCCAGGTACAGACAAAGGCTCTGTTAATTAGGATTCCTTGGTTGTAAGTGACATTCAACCTGAACCAGTTGAGAAATTACTTGGCTCAGATGTCCAAACTACAGGAATAGCAAGGGGATGGTTAGGCCTTTGGGGTGACTGGAATGAGAGTTCTAAGCCAGCAAGTTGTCCTTTTTTGCTGCCTGTTTTGGTTTCA
Organism: Fukomys damarensis; assembly: GCF_012274545.1. NCBI lineage: Eukaryota > Metazoa > Chordata > Mammalia > Rodentia > Bathyergidae > Fukomys > Fukomys damarensis. The sequence goes on from NW_022900920.1 coordinate 2,618,623, forward strand.
TTTTCTCACACCACCCTTCTGCACAAGGCTTAAATAGTGGTGGCATTCCAGTCTTGTACCTGAGCTCTAGCTTCAGCCTGAGTGGAAGATGCTTTGTAATTCAGTTTCAATGTGAGGAGCCCTCCAGGAAGACCTCTGATTGGCCTAGTGTGGGTCACATGTCTATCCCGGAGCTGGGAGCTAGGAGCCTATGGCTGACAGCCTTCAAGTAGAAGTCATGTATCATCTTCAGAAAGGTAAGTGTCTCGGTGAGGGATATGTCTCTTGACGACTATGACACATTCAGCCTGTATGTTCTGGAGACACTCTCCAGGCCTACTGATGGAGGCAGTGCATCCCTGCCAGGCCCTGTGTCCTTACACATATCTCAAGGTCCCTGCATTCCCTTAGAAGCCCAAGGAAAAGGTAACAGTGAATGTGGGAAAACCGACTCATTATATTCTGGAAATGGGCCTGGTTTTCAACCTCAGGCCTGTGTTCCAGGCAGCAGGGCTAAGTTAGCTGCTGCAAGCCCAGCAAACGAGTCCATTTGCTATGGACTCAGGCAAATCACTGGCTGCTTGGTCACAGAAAACTTTAAATCTCTACTCAAACTTTCCTTCCAGCATGGTTTAACTAGAAGCTGCCATCTGAAAAGCTGCTGGTCTCTCTTTCAATTGAGGATGTAAACCAACTGAGGGACAAAATGGTGGGGCAAGTAGCCAATGGATGTGTCACTTTTCTTTAAGAGTAAAAAAGATACGTCAGTCACTGACTTCATGTCAACCTACTGGGACTCTACTCCTACGCATGGCATACTACTAGGTACTGTGATGGACACATATAGCATATGATCTAATTCTCTACTCAGAAAGTCTCATCCTTGTAGGCAAAGTAAGAATCCCCAACTCCCAAGTGTTCAAAGATAGGAGAGGTCACTTTTTCTAGGGTACATTATTCAAAAAGAAGGTACGTTTGATCTAGAGATTGAAGGATTTTAATAAGAGATGTATGGGCAGGCATTTACAAAAGAAATGGTATGATCTAAGAAGCCAAATGGGGAACAGAAAGGTATGTTCAGGGAATGGGGGTGGGCTAGCTAGACAACACAGAGGTGTGTATTGGACAACAGTGGGAAATAATGGAAAGCGTATTGGAAAAGTACATGGCAGTAAACATTGTGGAAGACATGGGGTGTACAGTAAGATTTTAGATTTTATTTGGGAGGAAATGGGGAGCGATGAAAAGATTCTGATCAGGGGATACTGTTACATTGAATTACTGTTTGGGAGAGCATTGTCTGATGACTGTGTGCATGTAGGATCAGCCAAGGGAGATAACTGAAACATTAGTGCAGAATAATGAAAATTGGATTCCATGAGATTTTCCTAAGTTATTCCAAAAAGCCCTTCTGAGCTAACTTGGTAGTTTTCTGTAATTTACAGGCAAATGCCTTCTAAAACAGAACACAGAAGAGAAAGCACAGAAATCAAAAATGCAAGTGTTAAAATGACAGGGGAGTCCAGGAGTGCCACATGCTTCTGAGGACTGGGAAGGCAGGTACACTGGGCTATTTGGAAGCTACTGATGACCTTCAGGGAGACTCGTTCCTCAGAGACTGCTTGGGGCAGAAGGGCCAAGGACTCACTGTGGACAAAAAGGGCTCAGAAAGGCCTAGGACATGGCCAGAGGATAAGGGCTACGTTACAGTTTCATGACTTTTCACGAGCCCTGAAACCTCTGCATGTGTGTGGGCAAGAGGAAAAGACATAGGTGACTCAGGACCTAGGAGGGGCAGGGGATTTCTAGGGTATCTGGACAATATGTGAAGGAGGACAAAGAGGGGACAGGGTGTCGAGTACCAGCTGATGGGTTAGGCATGGAATTAAGAAGGGAGGAAGTTGGATGCTTAGAAGACAGAAACTAGAAAGTGATGTCCAAAGGTCTTCTCATAGGTGATAGGTGAAGTTCTTAGTTGAGAACTAAGGATGTGGAAATCACAGCTTGAAGTTGGAATAGCAGTTGATGGGTGTGTGCATGGCCCAGCTGCTTCCTCTGATGAAGCAGAGTCCATTGGAGGAAAGGTGGGCTGCAGGGGGTGGGGTGGGAACCCGGTCCTATAGAGAAGACTGCCCTAGGAGTGGAGCACTGGGGCCAGAGTCCCTCGAACAGAAAGGTACAGGCGGAGGTAAGAGCACAGGTAGGGGTGCCTCAGAGAACCAGGCTGGGGAGAGCAGCCCTGCAGGTCAGGCTAGGTAAAGGTGACAAAAGCCCTGCTCTTCAGAGTGAGGTCTCAGGGTTCCATGGGGGCAACAGAAAAAACTGGACTGGGAGTTGGCAGTGTGGACAAAGAGGCAGAGCCCGAGCAGCAAGGCCCCAGCTTGTGGGTATTCCTGGACAAGTACCCAGCCCACGGGAAGCTGTTTCCTCACTTGCACAATGAGGGTGCCTATACCAACTCCCTTGCTGAGGATGAAAATCACACCTGTAAGGTGGTTAATACAGTGTTTCAGACAGAGCAAATGCTCAGTAAATACTAGTTAGCAAGTCTGTCTTTTTTCCCTTTCATACTCAGTGCCTGACGTATAATGGGAATGGGAACTCAATAAATATTTTTGAAAAAGTGAATTACTATTATTACCTGAGTAGCCTTGAGCACAGTAGACGGAGCTCCAGCGTTCTGTACTATATTTTATTCCTATAGTACAAACACAACGTTTGATAAAGGAACCTGCTCATATTTACTAGGATTCGGTTTCCTCATCCATAAAGGATGGGGTTAATAATATTTGCTATATTTCAAGGTCATATGAGATAACACATGTAAACCACAACACAGCTGTAGGGCTTGTACACATGAGCATGTGTATACACACACACACACACACACACACAATGTGTATTATGGTTGTTGTTTGCAGCTGAGGCAGCTGTCTGGACCCTCTGGGGAGTCCGACCTCTTCTGCCTCGTCAACAGGAGCTGAATGTTAAGCTTACTGAGCTTCAGGGACACCATGGTAAAGGGAGACAATGGTAATTTGTTGAGGGCCTATGGTTTTCTCCAGCAGGAAGGAAGTCCGGCTCAGCATTGGCTGGAGATGTATAGGAGACAGCTATAAGCCATCCTGGTTTGATACCTGGGTTGGACAAGCAAGGAGACACAGGTTGCTACATACAAGTGACAGACTCTGAGGGGCAGAGGGCAGACAGGACTTAACAGGTGAAGGTAGAGGCTATTATGCAAAGGCAAGGACCAGGTGGGTTCAGGATGTTTACAGCTCAGCGGGGAATGGAGATGGCCATTTTCAGACCAGAAAAGGCTGCCCTTCGGCTCAGACCCTGTTCAACCAAGGTTCTGGGACCAGATTCTAGCTGAGTGTCTAGGCCCTCTTCAAGACAATGAAATTTTTCCATGATGACCATTTGCTTGGAATTTCTAATATAAGTTGCTGTTCAAGCCCTTTATTCCTATCAGGACACAAGGGCCACACCGTGTTGGACTCTGTCTCTCTTCATCAGCGTCTTCACATATGCTGCCTGTACCTTGTGCACAAATTGTTCTTTTTGTTGAACTCCACTTCCTCCTCTCCATGGCTCTCTTATCCCAATGGGGAAATCAAGTTTCTTCTAGAGTTCTCTCTCATGCTGCAGCTAATGGGGTATGCCTGACTGTGTTTTGAGAAATAATGGCTGGAGGAAGCAGCAAAAGCCTTCTAGTTGCTATGGAGTGTTAACTGATGAATTCAACTCTTTATTTTGATTGGAAGGAAATAGTTCTAGAAGAGACTCTTGCTTTAAAAAAAATATAGAGCTGCCAACTATGAAAGGTGTTCATTCTTTGTTGCCAAGCTAGCTTCAACTCCCTGAGCCACAATTTAACACTAATCAGAATGTGGCTGTGGGAGCAAACGTGCATTATAGTTTAGGGACAGAAAATGTTGTGTATTAAAGTATTACTGAGAAAGAACCAAATTGGACCTAGACATTTATTTATTTAAAGTGCTTGCTGCATAAAAATCACCCACCTGACTGGCAGCCAAGATAAATAATTATGTTAATTACAAATGGACATGACTATAATCTAAGATATCAGGTCTGCAGACACTTTGTGATTTGAATCACCCAGGTATAGCAAAGCCCTTGCTAGAGCTGGCACATTTCAACTGCAAGAAGAGTAGTGAGCGGATTCTTGTTATAGAGAGTGTAGGGAAGGGGCTGGTGGTATTGACATCACTTGGGAGCACACAAAAAAATGCAAAATTTTAGGCCCCACCCACATCTCTGAATCAGAATCTCCATTTTCAAGGTACTTAGGGGATTCGTGTGTGCATTAAGGTTTCAGAGGCACTGGAAGAGCTGATAAAAATGCAAGTCCCCAAGGACCATCCAACCTACTGAAGCACAGGTCAAAAATGAGTATTCCAAACCAACTCTAAGGTGGTTTCCACATTCATCAAAATGTGAGACCCATCCCTGGTCCTTTTCAGCTCATGAGTCATTAAGGACCAGTTAATACATGACATTCCGAGTCCAATATGAAAATATTTGGATGAAGGTTGCTCCTGCCATGTAGGGGTTTATAATAACATCAGTACAGTTGAACATGTTGAGAACAAGCTGTGGTATGAATACCTTATGAGGATATTGATCAGTTCACAATACATTTGATTCTCCCTTCCACACTTGTGAATATGTGTCTTTCCTGAGGACAGAGGACAACAAACCTGTTGTCTTTGTGCTTCCTGATTCTACTGATGGAGACTCCCATTCCTAGGAAGTCTGTATTCCTGTGAGCCACTGGGCGGGGCTCAGCCCAGGCTCAGCCATTCTAGTGTCCTGCTCTGACTGGACAGGAGCCCAGCACTTATTTCCTGAGCCTTTCCCAGAAATCCTCTCCCTTTCTTGCAGGGCCCACCACCCTTTCCAAGGATCAGTCAGGCTGTCCCTCTGCAGATCTTCCCAAATTTAACTCCCAGTACATGGGTCAGAAGAGGTGCGATCAAGCCTCACCATCTGCAGGCATTCAGTCCTTTGGGATGGCAGAGCAAGGGTTCTTTGCTTTATGATGTGTGTATTTAGTTCCTTTAGAAAAAGCCAGACTCAAACCAAAGCAGTCTTTTAGAGATAAGAGAAACCAGCCAGCATCTTTTGAAATTCAATGTCCATCAAGCTGAGATGAGACAGTGTGTGTGAGAAGTTGGGCTGGTGGTCTCTTTTGATTTGTAGCCTGCATAAATAGCCCCAAGGCAGCAGATCCCCAAAGGTGGTCCTTTAATGGAACATTATCTAGTTGAGCTACCTGGCCCTGACCTCAGGACTCAAAACAGAGTCAAATAAACCCAGAGCATTCCCTTACAGCTTCATGGCCTTGCAGTCCTCACAATACTTCATGGTTTACCCACACCAATGAGTTAATCCTCTGAGAAATACAGTGGGATCATCATTTGTCTCCTCTAACTTAAATGAGAAACAAAGGCCAGGGGTCAGTCCTGTGCCCAAGTCAACAGTGGGAAAAAGGCAAGGCTGAGTCTTGAATTTGGATCCTCAGAATAGAATTTCAAATTCCCCCTGCCCCGCACCATAATGCCTTCTTTTCTCCTACTCATAAGCTAACATATTATTTTAACTAGACCAGGGATTCCTTTTGGCAAAGCTTTCTCCAAATTATACTAGAGGGTGCAGAAAGAGCACGTGATACCCTCTCAGCAAGTGTGGTGGCCAAAAAACAGTGACTGCTTCTTTACATTGTTCCTCTGGAAAATTCTCAGGAGCTGAACAAATCAGAGCCAGATGGCTGTCTTGGAGAAGTCTCTACGGCTCAATGGCTGTGCAGTTGCCCTGGGAGGGACATCTTTGCAGCTGAGGAACACAGAAGGACGTGCTAGACCCAGGCCCTCAAGAGCCTCTTGGTTGCTTTGTGGCGGCACAGACGTAGCTCAGCTCAGCCCCTGTTGCCCGGAAAAGGCTGATATTGAAGTAAAGCTTGGGGAAAGGACACGTGGCAAGCACAGTCAGTGTCTACGAGGTATTATTGCTCATCTGGAGAGTCCCCTACAGGGCTGGATGTGGATGGTGATAAAAGGGAATGTGACAGCACAAATAAGGCTCCTGTCCGCACGATCATTAAACTCAACAGATAAATGTGGACCTGTTGTCAGAAATGACAATCTGGCTGTTACAAATAACTGACTCGTCGTTGTGATTGCTGGAGCTGTGATTCAGGAGGAAAGTGGAAACTTGAGCAGTGACCAAGCTTCTGCACTCCGAAGGGTCTCCAAACAGCAGAGATTCTTGCCAGAGCCTGTATCCCTGGGTGCAGGAAGGAGGTGGCCACATTCATGCTTTACTTCTAAGGACCATGATGGCTCTCACCCAACACCTTTCTCTTTGTGTAAGGCAAGTTCCATACACAGCATGAGGGCTCGGCAATAAGGAAGACCCTGCCTCAGACTCCTGGCTGCCATAACAAAGTACTATGTGGCCCAACACACAATGGGCCTTCCTGTAGTTCTGGAGGCCAGAAATTTGAAATCAAGAGACCAGCGAGGTCGTACTCCCTCCTGAGGCTGTGCGGAGGAAGTGCTCTTTGGATCTCCCAGAGTCTGGTGGTTGTAGGAGTTGTCTAGTTTGTGGTCATATCACTTCAAGATAAATTCTTTGCAAGCTCTCCAACTTCCTAACATCTTTTGCTATATATGGTATAATCTTCCCAACAACCCCGACAAGCCTCACTTGTGTTGCCTTTCACAGAGAAAACAGAATTCTTCTGTGTTTCTGGACTGTGCCCTGTGGAGCCCAAAGGTCCCCAGCAGTTCCCCAGGACCTTGAGGGAAAGAGAGGGAAGTCAAGAAGTTTCCAAGCCTCTTCAACCACTGCAGGCTCCACTGTGGTATGATTTCTATGTGAGGGTGCTCTGTAAGATTTGCTTATTGTTCTAAAGGGTTATCCTGGTATTGTCTGGGCAAGAGCCCCATTTCTGGAGTTAAACACAGCTGGCCTCAAATCTCCTTACTAGGCTGTTCTTGGGCAAGTTGCCTAAACTCTGAGCATCACAGTTCTCATCTGTGCAATGGAAATATTTACGGTACCTACCTCAAAGGGTTCTTGTAGGAACTGAATGGGTTAATGCACTGTAGTGCTTAAAATGCACTCAGGAAAGAGTAGTTATTTTCCTTGGCTACACAATCTTCTACTGCTCAGCTCCCCTGGTATTCCCAGCACAGGGCTTCTGGAAAAGGAAAATGTTTACCCAGAACAGATGGGTCCAGTTGTTTCTCTCACTGGAGCTTCCAGAGGAGATGCTGGCCGCTTACAGCAATGACGTACAACGTCACTCTCCCCCGCTCACCTGTGAGAGCACTGTCATCCACGTGGTGCCCAAAGCATTCATGTCACACGCATAGGTGTATAGAGATGCATTCGAGGTGCAGTGATTGCCTCAGACAGTATTCCAAAGAGACTGCAGTGATGACTCATAAAGGGTGGAGATGCAGGACTTTCTCAGTATCTTTGACAGTTGTACAGATTTACTTGCCCATTATTATTATTATTATTATTATTATTTTTTTTTTTTTTTTGAGACAGGGTCTCACTGTGTAGTTTAGGCTGGCTTTACCCAGTCTGGCCTCAAACTTACAGGTCTCCCCCTGCCTCAGCCTCCCAAGTGCTGGGATTACAGGTGTGTACCACCACACTTGACCTTACCTGCCCACTCTTGTGGACTTCACATAACCTTGTAGAAATCAACTGAAGCCAGGCTGGGGATTTAGCTCAGGGGTTCTATTTTTGTTTGACAGGTTCTCACTGTGTAGTTTAGGCTGGCTTTACCCAGTCTGGCCTCAAACTTACAGGTCTCCCCCTGCCTCAGCCTCCCAAGTGCTGGGATTACAGGTGTGTACCACCACACTTGACCTTACCTGCCCACTCTTGTGGACTTCACATAACCTTGTAGAAATCAACTGAAGCCAGGCTGGGGATTTAGCTCAGGGGTTCTGCCACCTGCCTCGCAAGCGCAAGGTCCAGAGTTCCTGAGTTCGATCCCCAGTACCAAAAAAGCAAGCAAGCAAGCAAGCAAGCAAGCAACTGACCCTAAATGGCTGAGCACAAGTCACTGAAAGGAGTCACCTACTGTAAGTGGCAAAAAGAATGGACCTTCTGTTAAAGGCCCACAATTATTCTTGCTTTCAAGTTGAATGTGATACATGAGCTCCAGGAGGCAGGCTGACTGTCACCAGCCTCTTCCATATATTCCCAAACAGCTGCTTTGAGTACAGATGCTGATGGAATTTTAGAATGGATCATAATGACAGTTTAGCGTGTATTGACTGCTTACTGCCTGCCTGGCACTGGGCTAAGAACTTTTTATGCATGTTCTCATGTTCCCCCAAATGAACCTATTATCCATTTTTACAGATAGGTGTAGGAGCTCAGGCATCTTCTCAAAGGTCATTTGGCTACAGAGTGACGGTGCATGGTTCAGAGTGAGATTTGCCACCTCTCTGGAGGTGGTGCCCTCTATCCAGCCCACAGTCCCCACTCTGGGTCACTGTTCTCAAGAGGAATTCACACAGCTTGCCATGGGGCATCTTTATTATCAATAAGGGCCTTGTCATTAAACATAAACTTTACATACAGCAGCAGCGGTAATTAAGCAAAATAAAACACAAGCAACAATAAAACAAAAAGAAAAACAATTCATTTGGGCCCAATTCTTCTTATCACAAAAGGCTGCAACTATGGCTTTCAAAGGGGTAAAGTGTAAGAGGACCTAGACTCAGGGTGCCTAGGAGGTAGCAACGATCTCACATGGAGATGTCAGGGGCAGGAACGACTCCGGGAAGCGCACCCTGAGAAGCAGGGCAGTTCCTTATCTCTTTGGAGGAGAGAAGGCAAGGCTTCTTTGTGGCCAGGGTGTATCTGGCATTGGCTGTCTCAGGGCAGTGACAGACTCATTAAAACAAGCAGAGAGCGGTAACAGAATGAGATGGGGAGAGGGCTGACATTAAAAGGAGTATGCTTTTACTGTGGCCCCAAGAAGGAGGGTTTGGTCCTAACAGCATCAACAACAGCCCCAGCAACATCAGCAAGAGGCTGATATTTAGCAAGGGCTTCTGTGAACCATATGCCCCTCAATGGAATTATCTCATTTAATCCCCAGGCTCTGTAAGATAAAGACCATTATTTGTCTCCCTTTACTAATGAAGAAACCAAGGCTCAGCAAAATTAAGTAACTTGCCTGAGGTCGCACGGCTAAAAAGCAGCAGAGCCCAGTTCAAAATCTGGGCCCATGGGATCCTAGAGCTCATATGTGTAAGCATTTTCTTTTTGCTTTTTCTATCACCTGGCTGTTCTCCATACTCAGTCTTCGGAAGGTAGATGCATTTTTGATACAGTGGGGACTGTCCTCTGGCATTGTCTGTGTCCATTATATTGGAATGCAATAGATCTGTCAGCTGTAGGAGGTTGAGTTTAAGGTTTGTGGGAAGTCAAAGACAACTGAGAGTACATAGGAGAAAGATGGCACGGGGGAGGCTTAGAAACTGGAAGTGGCAATGACATTCGTCAACACAAATTACAACTTCCTGTCAGTTGCACGTTTGAATTTGGGAGTAATGGAACAGGTCCTCTGAGGCCCTCACCCTTTCCTGTACCACCCCCAAGGCTGCAGATGGGAATTCTTTTCTTTCTTTGCCTCCTCCATCCCTTGCCTGGACCTGTTGTAGCTACAGTGGGAAAGTGGGTCCACTGGGTCCCACTAAAGGGTAACTTCACTGTAAGCCCCTGGTTCCCTCGGCCTCAGGGCGTCTAAGGTGAAGGATGCAGCTTCAATACAGAACTGGGTGTTCTGTACCTTCTCAGGCTGGGGGAGAAGAAGGCGAGCCCAGCACATGCCAGTTGGCAAAAGAAAGGGGACAATTTCTTCTTTCTCAAAGATATTTCAGTGCATTTAATGGAGACAGCAGTGGGGGAATGTTGGAAATTAGTCATTCTTTTAAGATTGGCTATCCTAATCTATACCTTAAACTATACTTGGACAGCTAGAGCATGTCCTTTAAAAAACTAGTAGATTTTAATTTTTAAGAGCATTTTTAGCAAAATTGAGCACGAAGGACAGAAATTTCCAGATGCTCCCGCTCCCCTTCCCTCATGCACATCACACAGAGCAGTACATTTGTCATGATGCTGAACTTACACTAACACATCACACTACCCAAGACCCAAGTTACATCATGGTTCCCTCTTGGCACTGTGCACACTGGGTTTTGGAGCATATCTACTTTTATTTGACAGACAAGGTCACAACCAACACATGTGCCTAGGCCCTGTGTATCCAACACCTTCTTTGCCAGAAAATACAACCACCTCTCTTTCAGGGGACCGATAACAAGAAAGAGAGGCAGAGAGGATCCACTGAGATGAAAATAACAGGAATAAATTCCATGGGCCCTGAAAAATAGGGACCACCGCACACCCACTGCTTTGGGTGGTCTGCTTGGTGCTTTATTCTCATCCCAGAAGAAACTGAGTGCAGACTGGGGGATCTTACATTAGCACTGGGTGTAAAAGATCAGGAAGCACTACTAGAGCCTTGCAAGTTGAGTCATGAGTGCAAAATCACCAGAAGAAATTTACAATGAATCTCAATGCCTATGACTCAAGGGTCCCCAAGATAACCCCTAGGCTCAATGGTTCATCTGGAGACCACACAAGACCCGGCATATAATTAATTATACTCACAGCTAAAACCTGTGGCAGTGAAAGGATACAACTGAAAGAAGCAAAGGGTAAAGACACACCGGTGAAGTCTGGAGGTAGTCGGGTGTAAGCTTGAGTGAGTCCTCTCCCAGTGGAGCGCAGAGACAGCGCTTTATTTCCCCAGCAATGAGTTGTGACAATATGTGTGAAATGTCGTCTATCAGGAAATCTCATCAGAGATGCAGTGCCTGGGGTTTTTACTGGGGGCTGGTCCCATAGGCACCTTCTGCCTAGTATGCACTGAGATTCCAGGCTCCAAGAAGGAAAGTAGGTGTTCAGCATAAACCACATAATCTGTATTAACAGTTTAAGTACAGTGAGCTAACCGTATCCATTCTAGGGATGGGGGGAACCGTTTCCAAGCCCAAGCTCCCAAACAACAGCCATAGGCCAACCTTGCATGTGGGTCTTTCTAAGGATAGCAGTCTCAGGCCTCTTGTAACTCTTCTCTGCACAGCCTGCTTCATTTGTTTGGCACACAGCAAATGTTCAATCAATTGTCAGCAGTCTTGCACGTTTGTACCTTTCTCTGCAGCAAGGAAAGATTGTATCACCGCTAGTATCCTGCAAGTCAAATGGGGAACCCACTTGGAAACGAACAAGCTGGCACATTTCCATGATACCCTCTCTGTATACACACTGTGCATCTAAGATAAAGTAACTGCTCACTTAATAAACTTTTCCTTTCCAAATCCTGAAGCCTTATTCTTCCATCTCTGGTCATAGTTTGTCCTTTACAATACACTTCTGACTCATATCCCTTCCAAGTCTTTAGCTGAGTCATAGATAAAAAATGGGTTCAGTGAGGCAGGACTTTGGACAAAGCCTTCCCATGGGCTCTTGAATCAACCTTTGGGATGTGATTCTAGCTAAGAAAATGATTGTCTAGCAGATAGGTTGCAGTAGTCAGCTTTGTGTCGCTGGGACACAATTCCTGACACGCACAACTTAAAGGAGGAGACTTTAACTTGGCTCACTGTTTCAGAGGGTTCAGTGCACAGTTATCTGGCTCCAAGGCAGGAACCTCATGGTGGGTGGGCATGGCAGAGGAAAGCTGCTCAGTTTGTGGCAGCTCAGAAGCAGAGCAGGGCAAGTGCCTGAGAGGAAAGGGCCAGGGATTATATATAGTTCCCGAGGTCATGCCTCCACGGCACCAGATGCATCCTGAAGTGTGGTCTATTAATACCCTGGGTGGCTCCCAATTAATCATGTGGACAATTAAACCTAAGTGTCACACAGGTTAACTATTCAATACAGTCAAGTACGGGGACACTGTTAACTGCTTCACTACAGTAAAAATAAATGATGCCTTCAGCATTCTGCCAACAAATCAGCCAAATGCCTCCTTGCAAGGAAACAGGGTGGCTGTTAGGCAGCCAGGGCTAGCTCTTGGTGATCATCACAGGTTGCCCTAAATTTTTCTAAGCCATTTCTTTGAAGCTACTGTACTTTTTCACTTTGAAATAATTTGCCTTTTCTTTTCCCCGACTGCCTCATTTTCTAGATCGTCACAGACAGCTGCACCTTGTCTTATAATTTTATTTTAGACGACCACAAGTGCACCTCACCTACCTTGGGCTGTGCTTTCCTTAGTAGATATTGTTTTGGCTTACACAGGTCGTTGTGGAGAAGATGCAGGTCAATGGAAAGTGTAATTTCTATCTTCTTTCTTTCACTTGCAACTTCTACCCTCAATCCTCTTTCTTATCCTTTGTAATTTCAAACAAGTTCAGGCCCAGCCTCACCAACTTACCACAGTGACTTAGTGAAGTCCCTGTCTCAAAAAAAAAAAAAAGTTCAGGAACATAGTTTAGGGTGAAGGCCCTGGATTCAGTTCCCAGTTAACAATAAAAGGAAAGAGAAAGAAAGAAAAGAAAAGAAAGAAAGAAGAGAGAGAGAGAGAGAGAGAGAAAGAAGAAAAATGAAAAACAACAAGATTGCATATCAAGATGTCAGCAGTTAGGGGAAACTGTCATTAAAAGTCCACCAAAATTACAGGGGCTTCCTTATACTATTTGGACAATTTGTATATGTTTAAACTTTTCAATATAGTTTTTTTTCAAAAATCAATGAAAATAATGTCAATAGCATTAGAAAATCTAAATGATCAGTTAGGATTATGGGTTGGAGGGCACAGGAAATAGACCAAATAAAACACAAGATCTTGCAGAAATTATTAACTACTATTGAGCCTTATAATAATAAACCAAAGGGAAAATGAACTTCTTCTTAGTTAGTTATTTTTCTCTTGAGGGAGGTGATGGCTAAAGAAGAGAATTCTGGCTGTGCAGATACCCTGTACTTTAGTCACTGATCTCATGCTTTCCTGTGGGAAAAACACCTACCCCAGGCTATAGTCTGATTCTAAAGACAACTGGTTAATTTCTATACCTACTTACTGCTTGAGTTTTCTTTACATCTACCCTCTTCGATGGAACACAAGATCCCAGTGGAGTTTTTGTCCTTAACTATTTTCAGAAAGCTGTGGAACATCACTGCTTAGGAACCAAGAAAATCCCTGTCCCTGGACATGTAACATCCAAACTTGCAATTTTCTTCTCCACCTGTGTTCATCTGTACATGGGCCTCAGACCATGAGGGTCAGGGCTGCATCTCTCTCGTTTCTAAGTCAACACTCCAGGCAAAAGCAAGGAAAGAGAAAGAAGGTGAGTGGATCTGAAGCAGTCTTCCTGAGCAAGAAAAAGACTGGCTTAATTTCTAGGAGAAGTTTCTGATCCACAGAAAACAGGACAGACACTGCATCAGTAAGAAACACCCACAACCATTTTTCAAAACTAGCAGCTATAACGGAATTAAATGTAGATCACCATTTAGTGTACATACAGACTTATTTCTCCCTCAAACAGCTTCACAGTCATTATTAAGGGACACATTCCAGTGTATAATATTATTAGGCTATTGATTGTTGTTTGTTTTGATGTTTAATTCAGTAACAACTTGGGTTATGGAGAGCTTAAATAAAGCAGATGCTCTGAAGACCTGCACAAACGTTCCAATTTTCCATTGGGTTTTGCAAAGCCATGGGGACTGGGGCAAGGAATTCAGGGGTGGAATTCAGGCTCTGCAGTTTTGCCATACAGAAAATAGAAAAGGGGAGAGAGTTCTACATGAATCCAAACAACACCCGCTCTTTTTGTCACCACACATTAAATGATCTGGGACCGAAATTCAATACACACCTCAGGCACTCTTGCGGAACAGTAGCCGTGCATCTCACATCTCAGCAGCATCAACACAGAAGGAATAGAATGGGGGACGAGGGAAGAAAAGAGAAAAAGCAGCTGCTCCTCTGGGCAAGCATCAGGATGAGAGACCACCTTGGGAAGCCGGTACCGCTGGAGGACAGAACTAATGGCTCCCCCTTACAGTCAGGACCAGTGGCCACACTCCTTCTGTTCCTGAAAGCTGATGGGTCAGCTGGGCCCCCCAGTGCGTAGGACATCTAGGGACAAATAAACCCTGAGGCCAGACTAAGAGGTGGCTTGCCCACTGTACCTCCAAAGTCTGGGTTAGCACCGGCACCCCACCATCCCCTGTTGGTATTTGTGCGTGGACCGGGCCTTCTGCCTCCTGGACCACTGGTTCTCCAAGTGTGGTCCCCTGACCAGCTACACTGACATAACTTGATAGTTTGTTAAATATGTGCATTTTTCAGGTTCTGTCCCAGACTTTTCAAATTAGAAACTCTGAGGACGAGGCCCGGCAACCTGTCCATTTGAGAAGTTTGGCAAGGGGACTCAGAAATGTGCACTTTTAACGAGGCGATTCTGATGAATGTTCAATTTTGGGAACTGTTAACACAGACGGTTGTAACAGCTTTTAATGGTCTCCTGCCCACAGTTCAGACTCTGTCCTGCCACCGGAGCTGGTCTCCTAAGACTTCATCAGCTTTGGTGCCTGTCACAGCCCCAGCACATAGTAGGTATACAATAAATATGTATTAAGTGACTAAATATGACCTCTACTTTAAAAATGCTGATGGCTAGTCATGGCTGTAAAAATGAAATAGAAACCTTTCAGTACAGGAGAATAATATTTATTTGATTATTTCTTATTAGCACTATTTTTATTAGTACCTGTCATCTGCAGAGCATCTGTACCACTCCAGGCACTTTGGTAAACACCAAGTATTGATTTAGAAAATTTTTTTTCTCAGCTTTGAGAGGTAGAGGTAGGTGTTTGCCCTTTACAGATGAAGAAATTGAGGCTCAGAGAGGTTGTGTAACTTGCCTAAGGGTATACAGGTAGCAAGTGATAAGCTGCAGTTTAAATCTAGATTTGTGTGTCTCCAAGGCACACGCCTTAACTATTCGTCCTTTCAAAATCAGATGTGAACATCCTCTCTACATACTTTCAACTGCCATGCTCTCTCAAGGCTCCATGGTTTGGCTGACGTGGTCCCCCTTTCCGGCGCATTATTTCCCCCTTCTCCTACCTGGAGAATTGACAGTCATCTAAAGCCCTCTCATCCTTGTTCAAAACAGAAAGAACTATGGATTATACTGATGATCTCGTGCTGAGCAGCCTACAAGCCTTTAGTACATGTAGGTTGTTCATCAATTCACCTGCATCAGATTGTCTGGGGAGCAAGTGAGAAGTGCAGAACTCCAGGCCATGTACTCCCAGCCCCGCAAATTCAAACACACTAGATGGAGTACGTCTAAAAACGCCTCTTTGCTAGGCATCCCTCTCCTATGACAATTCTGCACACATTTGTGTGAGGACCACTGCCTGTGGCATGCATGGGTCTTATTCACGTGGGTTACCAGCAGCAAATTCAGGGGGCAGGGTCCCTGCCTGACAGGCCATCAGAGAATGAATGAAGGAACCCTTTCCGCTGAGATGAACTGAGGTGGGATGGGGCATCCCATAAAATACTCATAGGAGAAAAGAAGCTACAGCAGAAACAGCCTCTCCAGATGTGGAACCAGCTGTTGTCATGTAAGAAACAATCCTAAGTGTGAATAGAAGACACATGTTCTCAGCCACAAAAACTTGATGTATCGACTTTGGCAAGGTCTGCCCACCCCGCAATGCTGATAGTGTTATTAACGCTGAATGTATTTGCCTGACCTTATCAGGCTGTATAAAGAGCACAGGTGTCTAATTAAGTTCAGATGCCAGCACCTCTAACTTCTTTTTCGATAGCTACTGAGCCCATCATTTACCCCGATGCTCCTGAAATGACTGGTCTTTAAAACCAAAGGAAGTTGGTCATTAGCATTTGTGAGGCACTTGTCATGATTTGTGGTAAGAGGAATCTGGTGCCCAGAGATGGAGGGTATTTCATTCTACTTGGCATGCCACTAGTCCAGCTGGTAGGGGGCCCAGCCTTATCACCCCATCACACTAGCCACCAGGCTCTGCCCTCTGCCTCTTTCTATTCAATATTCATGCAGATGATTTGGAAAGGACACTGATGGGCTCACTGATGAAATGAGCAAATGACAAAGTCAGGAGAGGGAGCAGCAGAGTGTCAGAGCTGAGATCCAAAAGAGACTCATAAGTCAGAGCTGATTTACCAGGGGCTAGTGGAGGGTCTTTCTCCACCTTTAGAACCAACATTAAAGCAATATCAAACAATAGTAAACACTTATGTAGCATTTATAGCAAGCCAGCAATGCGGTCCAAGCCTCTTTATGTACATTAATTAATTAAATTCCCAACACCCTAGGAGATACATTCTATTATTGTCCTCATTTTAAATATGAGGAAACTGAGGCAAGCAGAGTTAAGTACTTGTCCATGGGGTAGAACACACTATTGGATCAAACTTCCTTTTCCAGTTCTATTTGCCAAATATCCTATTTGTAGCTGTCAAGCACACTTGAATACTATCAGTGCAGTATTCACTAGTCCCAGAAGCCCCCTCCCTCCCTCTCTCCTTCCTTCCTTCCCTCCCTTCCTTCCTTTTTTTCTATGTGTGAGGCGGGTAAGCTTTCACTTTGCAGAAAGCTATTCCTTATGTCGATTATAGTGGAGTGGTTTGGAAAAATACTGGATAACTGAGTTGGAAATAGTAAGTGTGAGATAGCTCTCTCCCACCCCCAAGTTCCTAAAAGTCACTGTGCTACATTAGAGATATGAGTAAGTGAACTGAAGCGGGTGACAGGTCTGTTCTTCCTTGAGCTGGGCAGCCACATTCAAAGTTGTGGACATTTCAATAAACGCGATTAGGCCATTTCGAAGTGGTTGGGCCTAGTGGAAGTGGTTGGGCCTAGTTGGGCCTAGGTCGTGGGTGTATGTGACCTCAAGGGAATTGTCCCTCCTCACTCTATTTTCTCTCCTGTCCATGAGGTGAGAGGTTCTGTTCCATCATGTGCTCCTCATGAAGTGCTGTGCCCCCAAAGGCCCAAAGCCATGGAACCAATCATCCTCAACTAGAAGCTCCAAAACTGTGACCCAAATAAACCTTCTCTCCTTACAGGTTGATTATCTCAAGTATTTGTTATATGAATAGAAAATGGACTAACACAACTGTTCTAGGTCATTTCTCAGTTGTTTCAGGATAGGGACAGAGCCAAGACCAGTAAAAGAAAGACTGATTTTAATTTTTAAGAAGTTTAGTTAAGGACAGTCTTACATTTATAGAAAATTGCAAACATAGTCCAGAGAGTTGCCATATATGCTATACCCAGTTTCCCTTATTATTAATATTCTACATATTGCATGTTGTAACTACTGAACCAGTGTTAATTCGTAATTATTAATTAACATCTATATTTATTCAGATTTCCTTAATATTTATCCAATGTCCTTTTTCTGTCTCATATCCCTTCCAGAATAGCACATCACACTCAGCTGTCATGTCTCCTCAGCCCCCATTGGCTGCCATAATTTCTCATTTTCCTTTGTTTAAATGACCTGGGTGGGAAGTTTAAAGAGGTACTGAGCAGATATTTTGCAGAACATCCAATAATTGAGGTTTGTTGGATATTTTCCTTGCAGTTTGACTGGGGTTAGTGTGTTTTGGGGAGGGTGACCACGGTGGTAATGTCTCATTTTCATCACATGACTTATCCTGCTGACGCTGGCCTTGATCCCCCAGTAGAGGTAGTGTTTGTCAGATTTCTCCTTTGTACGGTTACTGTATTTCCTCACCTTCGCCACACTGCGCTCTCAGGCAGGAAGTTTCTATGCAGAGCCACACCTAAGGAATGAGGAGTTATACTTCACCTCTCTAAGGATAAAGGATCCACATCAATTATCTAGAATTCTTCTACATGGGAGATTTATCTATTCTCCTTCATATATTTATTTATGCAATCACTTATTTATAGCAGTAGAGATTCGCTGTTATTTATGTTCTACTTTTGGTTATAATCCAATACTACTTCATTTGCGTCGTTGCTCACAGTGCTCTGGCCTTTGCTGTTGGGAACTCTGTTTCTCTTTAGGTCCTTTTTGGCACCTGTGCCTCTTTGACATAGCCCATCATTGTGGCTTTTTTGAGCATTTCCTTACTACAGCACTCCCAGATCCTCCGGGCTCATCTTGCATATTTCCTGCTTCTCTAGTAAAAGCAGGCATTTCTGCCACGTGTCCTGGTTCCTTTTATTGGAGAACGGTATTAGAAACCAAGATCTAGTGGCTAGATGGACCCATTGATCCTGGGGTATCAGTTGCTTTTAGGGTCTCTGAGATGACAGAGCAAGGAAATATATGTGTGTATACCTGCGCATATACCCATATTTAAGTATTTCTATAGGTAACCATCTGCATCTATATTAAACTAAATATGAGTTCGCATTGATGTTTCCAATTCCATATGATCATTCTCTTTCCTAGGTAGCCTGACTTTTAATTTTTATTTTTATTAGTTCATGTTTGTAGCGCAGAATGCTTACATTCATTGTGTGGAGATGGTACCTGTACATAACAGATCTTAATTCTTTTTACATGCTCTTCCCCTGGTGGCTGATTTTTAAAGAATATAAAAAAGAATTCTGAAAAGTTGGAAGTGGTTCCCTCTGGAGGTAGTAAGTCCTTTGTCAAAAATAGTCAAGCAGACTGGGTGTCTATAAAGAAAGGGAACTCCTAAGTGAAAGAAATAAGTCACACATGTATAAATACTGAATAGTTTCTCTGGTGTGAAAAACTATAATGGTACATAAGATCCTAATGATGTAATTGACAGTGTGAAATAGGAAGAAAAGGGCTAAAGGTGTAGGGGAAATGGGAATGGTAGGGGAAAGGTAATAAGGGAAAAGAAAAAAAAATGAGAAAATGAAAAAATGGAAATAAAGTTTTTGTAAATAGGGAAGGGAGGAGGGGGTGAAGGGAGGGCAGGGATAAGGGGAAAAAATGAGAACCAAGACCTGTCATGTAAAGGTACAAGATCCCAATGATGAATGTAACTGTACTGTATACCTAAAATGTACCAGTAAACTCAGTGAGAGGAAAAAAAGGGGAAGATGTGAGATATAGTGGGTAGAATTGGAAAAGTAAGTTCAATTTAACTATGTTCAAAGTCCCCGGCTCTATGACTATTGACAGAGAAGTGCCATGTAAGGAAAAGTGCAGATAAGGTATATATGGCTCCCCAAAGGGGATCACTGTCTTTTAGGTTTCAGAAGTCTAGGATCTGGGCAAAGTGAAAGAGGTAGCATTTAGGACAAATAAAGGAAACACTATTCCACAGGTGGGGAATTTATGACACTTTCAATCCATGGAAGAGAAAATAGGCTTAAAATATAAATGAAGCTCAAAGGGGTTTTAAATTCATAGATGACAGAGCCAGAATGGATCATGAAAGGAGAATGACGCTGATTTGTAGGAGAGACGAGTTAGGGCATTAGCATCCAAGGAGTTAATCGGACTGTTCCTTTGAGAGTCCTGGGTGGATACAGTCTGAGGGACAATTCTTTGTGTTGCCTGCATTAGTCCTGAGTCTAATGCAAAAGGGAAAAGGGAGGCAAGCAGAGAGTCCAAGAAAAGAAAACAAGTAATTAACTATCCTGAACACATGGTGAGTTCACCAGGAAGGCAGTGTTGCCCTCGCTCCAGGATGTTTTAAGAAACGTGATGGCCACTCTGCATGAAAGAGAATCTTTCCTTGATCAGCAAGTAGTTCTTCCTTTCTGCAAAATCCTTGCCCAAAAAGACCAGGTGTCTCTTTTCCAAGAAAGAATAGAGATGAAGGGACAAAGACAGAATTCCTATACTAGAGGCTGCTAAAAAAAAAAAAAAAAAAATGCAGACTGTGGGTCCCATCCCTGAGGATTTTGAGCCATCTGGAGATGAGCTCAGAGATTTATTTTTTTTAGATCATCTCCTTAGGTGATGCTGATACTGGAGTTTCTCAACCACATGTGGAGCTGCACTTGTAATTTTAATACTGGTGTTTGCCCAGGTCAGTCCCAATTGATGCTTGTCATCCAGGGTAAGTATCCTGGTATTGATAAAAAATTATGTGGCCCCTTTTGTCAACACTAATATGTCCTTGAGCCGTAGGTAAAACGTCATGTATTGTTGGGCATCTTTTCTGGCTCACTATGGCTACCCTACCTCAGCTCCAATCAGAGTATAGTCACCACTGAAAGTGAATATTCCTATCGGTGACAGAGGGTTCTAGAATTTCTTGGGCTCAGGAGTCTTGGGGGCCAGGTACAGAATAGAAGGACAGAGCTTCCCAGGTGTTTGGGTGTGGTTCCCCCTCCTAGCTCCTTAACAATCACTACTTTCAAGAAGGAGCTGGCAGGTAGGGAAGAGGCTGCCATTCCAGCCCCCAGCCTCCCTTTGAGCCCCTTGCCCTTCCTTTCTCTTTATCCTCTTCTCTTTCTCCTGAGCCTGCATTTTCCCCCCGCCAGTATCAAAGGGCTGCCAATGTGCTTCCCCCTGTTGATGATGAGTCTTGAGATTAAAGAGTTAGCTGATCTTCGGTCAAATGTAACCATGGAAATCTGAGGTATTAACCATTGCCTGCTGAGGAACTCTGATGGGAAGCTCTCAGAATCTTTCTGCTCAGGAGAGATGGAATAAACCACATAGGACCCTGCTGAGCCATTGATCAGAAACATAGATCTCATCACATCTTTCCTCCCTCATCCATGCCCACTCCCAGCCTGATACCCCTAGCAAGAGGTCTAAATCTCTCTGATGTTGGTGGTAGCAGGCTCATTCACTGGGCATCTCTGTTCTCTCCCATCTGGTCTCATTCCTTGGTGACCTCACACAGTATCAGGGCTTTAAATACCATCTGTACGCTGACAACTCCCAAATTTATATCTCTACCCTAGACCTCTTTCCTGAACTCCAGACTCATATATCCAACTGCCTATTCGGCGTTGCTCTTGAATGTTTAATAGACATTTCAAACCTAACTTGTCAAAAACAGAGCTCCCAATTGCCCATCTAGATCTATTCCTGCTGTCTTTCCTTTCTTAGCTTCTGACTTTTAGGTACTCAGGCTAAAACCTTGAAGTCTTACTTGACTTCTCTCACACCCCACATCCAATTCATTAGCAATCCGTATTGATCCTGACCTATAATACACACAAAACCTGGTTATTTCTCCCACGCCTGCTAACCTGGGGGTCTGAGGCCCACCATCTTCCATTTAGATTACTGCAAGAACTTCCCAATAATTTTCTTGATTTCCCTTCCTCCCTTCCTTCAACCTGAAAATCAGGGCAATGCTTTTAAAGTGTGAGTCACAACATGTCATTCCTTGGCTCAAAATTTCATTCCTAACAAATGGCTTTCTTCTCGTGCAGAGAAAGAAGCCAAAGTCTGAATAACTGGCCTGGCATGCTTTGAACATGGTCGGTTCTTGCTGAAACTCATGCTGAAATGTGATAGTCATTGTGGCAGTGTTGTGAAGTGGGGCCTGCAAAAGGTGATTAGGCCTTTGAATGGAATGAATACCTTTTTTAGGGTACTGGGTTAGTTGCCAAGAGAGCAGGCATTATGAAGTCGCCCCTCATGTTTTGCCTCTTCTGCATGTGCTCTCTTGCCCTTTAGCTGTCTATCATACAACACAGCATGTGGCCCCACCTGGGAGAGACTGTCTGATTATTGGCTTCCTGGCCTCCACAACCATGAACCAAAATGAACCTCATGTCTTTATAAATTACTTAGTCTCACTGGGTGTGGTGGTGCACGCCTGTAATCCCAGCACTCAGGAGGCTGAGGAAGGAGGATCACAGTGAGTTCAAGGCCTGCCTGAACTACAAAGTGAGACCCTGTCTAAAAAAAAAATTACTCAGTCTCAGGTATTTTGTGATAGTAGCAGAAAACAGACTAAGATGCAGCCCTCAGGGCCAGCATGGTCTGTGGCTCTGGACACACTGAGATGTTATTCTCCTGCTCTCTTCCTCAGTCTGCTTCAGCCAAGAGGGCTCCTGTGTTCCTGCCTTGGGCCTTTCCCTGAAATGGATTAACTGCATGCCTCCCTCCCTCCCTCTGCTTCCTTGGGGCTTGGCTCGTACTTCTCAGGGAAGCCTTCCCTGACAACAGCCCCAACACTTCTACCTCCCTTTCCCATTTTAACTTTTCTCCCGAGCACTATACCATCTAACATATTGCATGTGTTGTTCAATGTTTTTCTTCCTCACAAGGATATAAACTCTACGAGGATGGGGATTTTGTCTGATGGTTCACATTAGCATATCCTGTGCCCAGACAGTGCCTGATATAAGACAGGAGACTCTACAAGAATGTTGGTGATTGTTGGAGGGAATCATTCATCTATAAGGAGTGCATATAAAGTAATAAATAAAACACTACATCTTTAATAGGAAAATGATCAGAAGACATAAAAAGACAATTTACAAAGAGGAAACACACTCAGGCTAATGAAGTTATAAAAAAAATTCACCTTCATTAGGAATGTGCAAAGAAATGCATATCAAAACAGTGACATGCTATATTTCTAGTATCAAAGTAACAAAAATAAAACAAATAATCATGTCCAACACTGACACACACACTTTTACACTGATAGAGGTAGTGTAAAATTTTAGGGGGAAGCAATTTAGCAATATGTATCAAAAGTCTAAAGTTTTTTCCTACCTTTTTATTGATAACCAGCAATTGATTCTAGAGAGCCTAAAGTTCAGACGGAAGTTTAGGTGCATTAATGGATGAATGAGTAAACAAAATGTGGTATCTATCTACCTATCTATCTATCTATCTATATACAATGGAATATTATTACTTGGTCTTAAAAAGGGAACGGAATTATGACACATGCCTCAAATGGATGAACCTAGGGAACATTAATGCTAAGCGAAATAAGCTAGTCATAAAAGGACAAATACTACAAGAGTCCACCCACTTAAATGAGGAATCTGGAGTAGTAAAATGCACAGAGACATAAGGTAGAATGGTGGCTGCCAGGCGTTGAGGAGAAGGGGAATGATGAATTACAGATTGACAGGCACAGAGCTTCAGTTTGCAAAGACAGAAACAGCTTTGTGGATGAATGATGGTGAAGGCTGTACAGCAGTGTGAATGTATTTCATTTAACACCACTGTTCTGGTACACTTACTAATGGTCAAGGTAAATTTTATGCTTTGTGTGGTTCCCCACAATTCTAAAAAGCAAGCTACAGGATTGAACGTGGAGCTGCAGTTAAGTTCACCAACAGTTTATCTATGTACTGTGGAGACAAAGTGTAGCACATGTTTTTCAAAGGCAAGTGAATATACCACATCAGTGTTTTGCCTGTGGTATAATTTATCTGAGTAGAATATTATAAACAAAAAAGCTCATGTACACCATTTTTCACTGAGGTACTACTATGTACAATAGTAAAAAAGAAATGAAAATAGTACTTATCAATAGGGAAATGGTTCTGTAAATCATGGAATAGCCATGTAACAGAATATTATGCAGCTGTTAAAACTACTCTGACAAATAATTCTATAATCTGGAGAATTCTTTTCCTATAACTCTGAACAAAGAAGCAAAATACTAAATTTGAACTATCATGAGAACTGAACTTTGGGAGGAGTGACATAGCCTTATCAATTCCAATAGGCATTTCAGTGTCTGTCAATCCTAATGCAGACTTTTTTTCCTCATATTTTCACCTGTCTGAAACCGGATGTGCCTCATTCTCTCTGATGAGAAGCCTTGTGTCCAGTGTAATTATCTGCACATTCTGAGTGGCACAAAAAGTAATGGTGCACTCTCAACCTAGGCTGTCTTGGATTCAGTGAAACAATATACAGAAAAAAGACTAAAAGAAGTAATACATCAAAATGTTAATAGCAATTATATATTTGTATTTCTTTATACTTTTCCATACTTTAAGTGATTTCTATAATGAGCTTATATTACTTTTAGAATCAGGGAAAAAAACCACACGTCTCTTTAGTGGCTGCTCATTGCCTGACAGGATAAGGAACCAACTCCTCAGCCCCTGTACTTCTGGCTCTTGTCTTACTTTTCAGTGTTATCTCCCTCCCACCTGCTCTCCTTACATAGTCCATGCTCCAGCAAATTATTCTGGGCCTCCAAACATAGTATGGTCTTCTAACTCTCCATCTATTGAAAATGCTCTTCTCCCTGCCTGAAATGTTTTCCCCTGGCCCCTTTCCTGCCTGTTGAATTCCTATTTTTCAATGACCCATCTCTAAAATGGACTCACTTGTGAACTCTTCCTGTTTCCTTCCTACTCAGAAAGGGGCAGCCTCATGCGTTACTTTTACTTTCCCAACTGGCCTGAGATTTTTGAAGGGGGCCTGTATACGTCCTGTCCCCACTATGTTACCTCTAGGCCTCATCTTGAAAATCAAACTTCCTTCTGTCTCCCCTTTGAAACTTTTTCCCCAGGTAACCACCACTCACTTTATGATTTCTAATTCTAGTGAACATTTCTCAGTCCTGATATTTTCTAAGCCTCTGAAACATCTGATGGGCAGCACTTTCTCCATCCTGAGCCCTTTTAGTTTGCTGCCTCAATGACTTTTCTAGAATGTTCTCTATCGAATACCTCCTTAACCACTGCCATTGAATCGTCTTTTAGATAGCCACTGAAACACCAATATCCCCAGTTTCTTTCTTTGGCCTCCTGTTGTCATTTGGAGGTCAGTGGGTCTATGTATAGGCCCTCAGGGTTCCTGATCCTCCTAACACTGTCTCAGAGTTCTGCAATTATCTGAGAATGTGCATTGCTTGGCCAGACAGCCACAGGACTCTTTGTCTCGGAAGAGATCCTGTGACCAAAAAAAAAAAAAAAAAAAAAAAA
>NW_022900920.1:2643676-2665006 GCF_012274545.1 Fukomys damarensis
AAAAAAAAAAAAAAAGTTAAAAATGACTGTTCTATACTTTCTTCACTGACCTTATCTACTTTTGATTTTAAGATAAAATATAAAATATCGCTTATATTTTTAATCTCCCACCAAAGAACTTCTAAACCATGGGTGCGGCATGCTTTGTGTGGGAGATGTTCTTGGATGGGGAGGAGGTGTTTCTCGAAGTCACAACTCAGCCAGCTCTGCCTACACGGAGGAGGAAGGGAAGACGTCTGAGACTCCCAGGAAGTGTGTGTTGATGTGTGGCAGGGAGGGGCGATAGAGCTAGAAGCTGCATGGAAACCGGACCCAAGGGCAGCCAGTGCCAGGCACCCCGCCGCTGCATAACAGGCAGACTAACTTTGTTGTACATTTCTGATCACACCACGGAAATCTGGTGCTTCGCTGCACCTCGCACCTCCAGTTACTGCTCCGGCCGCAAGGTCATCTGCCTACAACTCAGAAAAAATTCAGACAAGGTTGGTTAGAGCATGTGAATAGAATTCTGCGCCTAGGACCAGCAAGTCGACCTCTTTCAACACTTTCCAATTTCCTCACAACAAAAATATTAATTGAGAGGGGGAGAAATCACTTTGGTAGAAATTGTTTTCTTCTTAGAGTCTCCAGATCTGTTTAACTCCCTGAAAATAAAAAATGGATTTCGTCTCTAATTCCCTGGACTTCGCAACTCTACCCCACCCTGCTTCACCCTTGCCCCTCCTGCAGCGATCCTCGGGCCTCCAGCGGCCTCCGCTGTGGCTGGGGAGGGAGCCCTTGGCTGCCTCCCATACAGAATCCAGGAGGACTAGGATCCTAAGGCCGGCATTTATGCTCCTCGCTCAGAGACAGGAAAAAAGACCCTTTTCTTCTGCTTGATATATTTAGTAACGACCTTAAAGAGTCTGCGAGGCTGAATGAATTGGTGCATCTCGCTGCATTGGAAGCAGCTGCCACGGCGCAGACAGGAGGAGGGAGAGACTGGAGGGGAAGAGGGGAAGGCGGGCAGGAGGGAGACGCGGAGGGGAAAGGGAGCGGGAGGCCGGAGCGGAGAGAGGGAGCGCACAGACGGCGGAGGAAGCCAAGAGGATTCGCGGACCCAGGCTGTCCGGGATCGATCGGGGGACTGAAGGGGCAGACCCGAGGGGCAGTGGCCGGCCAAAACCCACCCTTAAATCTAGCTAAATGGCAGCACTGAAGGGCCCTGCGAAGGAATCCAATTTGCTTACAAGGGTCGTCTACAAATTTATATGTCAGCATTTAACACACACAGCGCCTGGCCCAATCCAGGGCGAAGACAGGGACCTGGGCCCCTCTGAGAGACGGGGGTGGGGGGGGTGGGGCTACCTGGACCTCCCTGCCACGGGGCATCCCAAAGACTTCAGGCTCCTTCGCCCTGTGTAAGATGTCAGAGATGCTGGCGGTGTGAGGGGTGGAGCGGTGCAGATCCCTCTTTCTTCCTTGTTTTTGGGGGACAGAGGAGAAGCTGAGAGATCCAACATCACTTGGCAACTTAGAGGAGAAAGAGGATTAGCATTGTGGGTATTCTGGCATAGCTCAGAACCAGGATGCAGCCCCAGTTCCTCTTCCTTAATTAAGACCACGGAGTTGTTGCCATGCCCCCCCTTTTATTGGTTTTTTGAGACAGGGTCTCACTATGTAGTTGAGACTGACCTGGAATCACGATGTAGCCTAGGCTGGTCTTGAACTCACAGCGATCCTCCTGCCTCAGCCTCCCAAGTGCTGGGATTACAGGCGTGCGCCACCATGCCCAGCTCATGCCATTTCTGTTAAGGGACACTGTCAGTCACATCTCTTTGGCATAATCTAGGATTGACCCTTTCTGGCAAGGAGCAGGCCTGCATTGCCTCACCCAGGGCAGGACTGGGGAATAGAGTAGAGCCATGTTTCCAGTTCCCACTCACAGGGATCTTCTAAATGAGGCCTCTGTCTTGGCACCAAATACCTCTCCTCTCTTCCCACCAAGAGAGGAAGCCAGGCACACCTGACCCAGCCTACTTCTGGGCCCCATAGGTGAGGTGCCTGATCGCTGGCTTTTGAAGCCACCAACAGTCTCAAGCCACGTAGCCAGGTAAGAAGGCGGAAGCCTCTTCCCCTTCGTCCCCACTCACAACTTACACTTATGGCTTCTAAAGGGAGCCCGAACCCTGAGGAAGAGAGACAGCCTTAGCCGGCCTCTGAGGACTGAGAAGCCTCTCCAGGGCAAGAAGCTGCTGCCTGAAGAGCCTGCCCTTGGCTTTCCGGAGCTCAGAGAGGTAGGCTGCCACAGCTTCTTCTCATCCAGAGCTTAGTTGATTAGGTGGCTCAAAAGCCCATCATAAGAAATAAACAAACAACTTCAGTGGGTCCTTAGTGCTTACTCTTCTTCTAACAAAGCTCAACAGAGTTGATTACTGATTTAAACATGAGAGTAATAAAAAGGAAAACCAAACATCTTATCCGCAGAGGTGAAAGAGTTTTGTGGATCATAGCTGGGCCACTGGATCTTGGGTTTAAATCCCAGCTTCCCATGGACTAGTATTCAGCCTGGGGCAGGTTACCTGGTTGCTGGTCTTCACCTGTCTCACCTGTACTGTGGGGATGATAATTTAAGCACCCACCTAGTGGGACAAAGAGATGACCAAGTGAGCTCACACATGCAAAGTATCTGATACCTAGGAAGCGCTCAATACAAGGCAGCAACTATTAGTTCACTCCAAATGTCCATCACCTGGTTGAAATTCTATCTGTTCTGTAGACAGTCACCCTTCTAGGGGATTGTTCCAGACTTCTCCACCTAGAACTAATCTTCTCTCCTACTCAGCTCCTAACCTCACTTCCATCCTGCCTCTAATTGAGCTTATCACTTCTGTTCTATGTACCAGATATCTATGGGTGTGCTTGTAGACTCAGCTATGACAAATCAACATCCTCTTGAACACAGGGCTGCACTTTACACATCTCCGTTCCTCCCTGAGTTCCTTCCTACAGCTCAGTGCTTGTTGGATTGAATAAAATGTATACAGATACAGACCGCCTCCGTCATGTTTGTTAATTTAGGCCCAGGGATCATCTTGTTGAAAGGTACAATGTATATATTCCCTCAGGGGCCTTGGAATCTTTGCTGGGCCATCAAGATGTCACAGGAAAAAGTATGAATATTTGCCAAGTATTTCTATGCGGGTGGTATTTATGTGCCACTCACTGCGAAATTAGTCTTGGGTTTGCCTGGAAATAGGGGTACATTCTGAGCAGCTAGACCAAGTGAGCCCCTGACAGCTAAGAGGGACCAGGGTAATTGGTAAGAGGGCTTCCTTCAGGCATCTTCAGGGACAGGTCTCTAAATCCATTGGCCAGCAGCTCACAATGACAGGAGCTGCACTGTGATGCCTGCAACACTTCAGCAGAGCAGCAGCTCCAGGGACCCTGTCTGACACATGAGTGAGAAGGGGGTAGGACAGGAGGAGAGCTGTAATTGCATCTCAATGGGTGCTTTTTAGGATTGGCTCTGCTCACCCAATGGGGCAGAGCACTGTGAAAGGTTTCCCCTAAATCAAGTCTTGTCTTTTCCTTCTTTGGGTAATGCCAGTGGCCAGTGCAGTGACATCCCTGCTGTTAGAAAGAAAGCCAGCTGTTTACAATCTATGCTGATTTTTTTTTCCTAAAATAATCTTAATGGCCACTCTCCAGGGTTCTAATCTAAACCTGAGCCTGGAGAGGCAGTGTGGGGAGGCATGTTAACTCTGAGACCCAGAGACGGAACAAGATCAGGTTAGCAAGGAATTCGAAGCAGCTATGGCATCCTCGGAAACACAACTGAAAAGAGAAACACTGGCTTTTTGGAGTTGGTTTTTGCTATCAAAACTGAAACCTAAAATAACTCAACAAGTCCCTATTGGAATTGATGAGCACCTCCCGAGCGTAAATCAGAGTGGCAGGAACCAATATGCTGTGATCATCAGTATGTATGGCCTGACCTGAGGCTGCTTCTAAGACAAAGGAGGGATTTTACACCAGCTGGGCCTTTCTGTTCCTGAGGGTAGGGGAGGTCTCTGCTGCCTCCTTCCAGGGTTGTTTTTCAGTGTCTCAATGGACCTAACCTCTGATTTAGGATCACTGTTTACAGTTAGAAGAGGTTAATTCCGAGGATACATTCTGCCTGGCCGGAGTATGAAACAATCCTCACCTCATCCCGCTTCTGAATAAACAGCGATAGTCAACATCGGTGATGACCTATGACCTTGCTACTGTAAGTATGGCCCATTCACCAGCAGGAGTGACATTAGCTCAGCAAAACTTGACCTCAGACTCTGCCCCAGACCTCCCAAATGAGACTCTGCCTTTTAACTGGGAACCTAGTGATTTGTCTGCACATGAAAACAGGAGCATTGCTGTAAGCTTCACTGCTGACTATCCCTGTCACCTTGGGACTGTCTCCTTACCCCTTTCTACCTTGGCTTTTTTCATACCAAAACAGCGTCTTCTCAGCTGTCTACTCCTAAAGGCAAATACATCACTGCAAGAGCTCTGCAACTCGGCAGGAAGTTTACTGGATGGCAAGTTTGATTGGATAAAGGAGACTCACAATTGCTCATAATACAAATTGTGGATGAATATCCTCTTTCCTCTTACATCATGAGGCTCCAATGAGATAAGGGATATAAAGAGGTTTATGGTGGTGGAAAGGACACGTGATTAATGTGCCATATGGGCCTCAGCTTGCTTTCTCTTCTTCACATACACCGAGCTCATCCCTACTTCAAGAATATTTGTGCAAGCTGTTCACTCTGCCCTATGGCACTGGTCACTTCCTGGATGTACTCATTATTCTGAAAACCATTTGTAACCAGGCATGGTGGCACACACCAGAAACACCAGCATTCTGGGAGACTGAGGCAGGAGGATCACGAGTTCCAACTCTGCCCGGGCAATTTAGCAACTTAGAAAGACTTTGTCTCAAAATAAATAATAAAACAGGGCTAAGGGAAGGCCCTAGGTTCAGTCCCAGCCTAAAAACAACAACAATAAAACAAAACAAAACAAAACAAAACAAAAAACACCAGTTACACCAAACCTGGTAGAGGGAGTCTTATCCCGGGTCCTTGAAGGACTAGCTCCTTGTGTGTCATTTCCAGCAACTTTTCTTCAGAAAAGGCTTTCTTCTTCCTCTAAAGCTCCGTTCTGTTTCTCACCCTGGTTTGCCTTCTTTCTATTGCTTACCACTCTGAAATTGCCTCGCTTATTTATGTCTGGTGTGCTTGGTGGCTCCCTACCAGAGCAACATGAAGGTAAAAAGTCTGGTCTGACTTATGTACCATCCCTCTTCCAACCAGTGAAACACTGGCCTATGCCCCGTAGACATCACACTTTGCTGAAGAATCCATTGAATCAGCACTGGGATCTGGAAGTCTGTGTAACCCACGATTGAGGAGGAGATGGAGGTGGACCGGCCCTTCTCATTTATGTGGTCATCTTAAGTGATGTCTCTTGCAAACACCACGGTCAAAGAGTCTCATGCCCAACCAAAAACTCCCTCAGAACTTCTTCCTCCACAGCAAAGTACAAAAGTAGTCGTCTCCCGACCACAAAGGGTGGCCTTCTCACCGGTAACATTGGCCTACCCTGGCCAGGCCTGATAAGAAACCATGGAGCTAGAGTCCTGCCATCTGTTCTACCCAGCTCTCCATGTGGTTCTGACTCACCCAGTAACACGAGGAACCACCACGGCCAGGGTAACAGGAGAATTTTCTTCTCCAAGCAATCCCTGGCCTCAGCAGCATCCTAAGGGTGTCAGGTTTTGGGGTTCATTCAGAGCGGATCGGTGAATGGGTGAAAGGACTGCTGTCACACCCTGCCGGCTATGTGGCTTTTCTTCAACCCCTCCATACCACGCTCTGTTTGCAGAACTGGAGGTGGGAACTGTAAGACTTGAATAGGCTAAAGTGACTCCATGCTAATCGGCCAGACTGTGCTTCTTCATATGCTAATTGCTACCTTGGTTAACAGCCCGCCCAGGGGCAAATGGTTTGACAAAAGGTGACCCTAGAACATTTCCTGCATAAGATAAGCAATGTGTTTGCAGTCTTGTTCTGTGAATTCCCTGACTCTTTGTTTAGTAAAACCTTATAAAAAGTACCTCAGCCCCTAAGCAGTTGCCTCTCTGAGCCACCTGGCTCCGGGAGTGCCCTCTGGCCAGACTAATAAAGGTCTTTTACCATCTAGGCTGGTGTGTTCCTTCCTGGGTTTCTCGGTTCTCTGTCGTGTTCCCGGAGCCTCGCTGGGTGTTAGGGCCCAGCATCATGGAGGCCTTTCGGCTGTTCACGCTCTGTGGAGTGGAAGTGAGACTTTAGGTCTTACAGGAACAGCTGGCTGGCACCAAATGATTCTTCTTTTACCATTATTTTTGTAGAGTGAGTCAGGCTGATTTAATTTTAATCAGCCGAGAAATCAGAGCAGTGGTTCTCAGCCCTGGCTGCGCTTCAGAATCACCTGGAAAGCTGGAACATACTGAAGCCTGGGTCCCACCACAGTCTGATTAAGTCAGAATGTCTTGAGGGTAGAGCTAGGGACCGCCAGTACGTTTGAAATGCTCCCAGATAGTTCTAACTTGCAGTCAAGGCTGAGAGCCACTGCAGCACGGTTAAACACCCACTCTCCCACGGTGACCTCATGCCCCAAATCACCAGGGGCTCTTGCTAAAATTACCAATTCCAGGTCCCTCCCCAGATCACCAAGGCAGGGAAGCTACGAGGCCTGGGGTCTGTCTTCTTAGCCAACACCCAATCAGGTCATTCTTCCAAACGAGCTGGAGACGTACTTGTCCAGTGGTGTGTGGGAGCCCTGGGATTAAATCCCAGTTTTGCAATTTACAGCAACCTATGTACAGACGTTTCTTAAGCCTCTATTTCATCTGTGTTATAGAAGAAATAACAGTAGCAATCCCAGAAGGTTGCTGAGGGCCACATTCATGTGACAGGCTCAGCAACATGCCAGGCACTTCATACCACACCTTGAATTCTGGGAAACTGTCTCCAACAAAACACTTGCTTTTATTTCAGTTTTGGACAGATGTCTGGTTCTGCCTCTTCTTTAAATATGAGACCAAGACTACCATTTGCTTCCAAGCCTCTAGAGCCCCCAGTATGGTATGCTCCTGCCCACTGAAACTGGGTTTTAACTCACCATCAACAATGCCCATGAGGAAGTCCTTGGAATTCACATATAAAATATCCGCCTTTCTTTTTCTTTCTTTCTTTCTTTCTTTCTTCCTTCCTTTCTTTCTTTCTTTCTTTCTTTCTTTCTTTCTTTCTTTCTTTCTTTCTTTCTTTCTTTCTTTCTTTCTTTCTTTCTTTCTTTCTTTCTTTCTTTCTCTCTCTCTTTCTTCCCTCCCTCCTTCTTTTTTTTTCTTTTTTCTCCCTCTTCCCCTCCCCCCTCTTTCTTTCCTTCCTGGGAATTGAATCCAGAGCCTTTACCCTGAGCTATATCCCTAGTCCTTTTCCAATTTTTTATTTTGAGACAAGGTCTCACCAAGTTGCCCGGGTTAGGCTTATATTTGTGATCCTCCTGCCTCAGCCTCCCAGTGTTCTAGGACTACAGGTATGCACTGCCACACCTGGCTACAATTGAGTTGGCACACACCTGTAAACCTGACATTTGAGAGCTGAGGCAGGAGGAACGTTTGAGTTCAAGGTCGGCCTAGGCTACATTAGTAAGTTCAAGGCCAGTCTGAACTACACTAGCAAGACATTGAATCGAAAAATAAAACAGAATGAGGAGACAAAAAAGGAACCACTCCAAAAGGCATAAAAGCAAACCAGCTGGAGTTGATGGTACCTTATATGATATTGTTACTTTCCTCATACTACAGCTAGGAGGTAGATGGGTTTTAATTGCCAGCCTATAACACCAATTTGGAGAGAAATCAAGGCATCTATAGATTAGGGCAGAGCCTTAAAAAAGTCTATCAAGAAGAGATAGAAAATGGATCCCATGAAGGTGCCTACTACTCTGTCAATATTTTAAGATGCATTTATATTTCAGCACTACATATACATGGCGTAGTCACCAACTCCCTTGTTATTCCTAGACGAAGAGCTGCTAAATAAGAATGAAACTGTCACTAAGGTCCAGAAGGATCATTTCAGAAACCTCAGTTAAGACAATTATTGAGAAATGCATTTTCAGTCCTATTCTACAGTATGAGACAAAAGAACCTGTAGAACCCCTCAGATTCTTGACAAGGTGCAGAAAATCATCAAGCAGCTGAAAAAACAAGGCATCTGGAGCCAACAGAATTTTTGCTAAAAATTTCTAAATTAGGTGAAGAGAAATACATAATTGTTCTCTCTGTTCTCATCCCGAGGATCTGAAATGCTGAAAAAATTCTTGGGTGACCCTATGGATGCTGTGATTATGATCATTAAAGTTTCTCCCCATCCTAGAAAACTGTATTTTGTTCAGATTTTACAAAAACTGAAAAAAACCTGTAAAAGCATAAATAAGGAAATAAAATGACCTATAAATCGGAATAACTTTTTTATTGCATTTAATCATACATTCTAGGTATACAGTACAGTTACATTCATTACTGGGACTTTGTACCTTTACATGACAGGTCTTGGTTCTCATTTTTTCCCCTTGTCCCTGCCCTCCCTTCACCCCCTCCTCCCCTCCCCATTTACAAACACTTTAATTCCATTTTTTCATTTTCTTAAATTTTTTTCTTTTCCCTTATTCCCCTTCCCCTACCCTTCCCACTTTCCCTACACCTTTAGCCCTTTTCTTACTATTTCACATTGTTAATTATCCCATTAGGATCTTGAGTACTATTATAGTTTTTCACACCAGAGAAACTATTCGGTATTTACACATGTGTGACTTATTTATTTCACTTAGGAGTATATCCTCAAAATGTATCCATTTTCCTATGAATGACTCTAATTTCTTATTCTTTATGGCTGAGTAGTATTCCATTTTATAGACAAACCACATCTTATCCAGAATAACTTTTTAATACAGTGTATTTACTCCTAGTCCTTTTTCTGTGAACCTTTAAATGTTTCACAAAGTTGGAACTGTAATTGATGAAGCTTTATATTATACTTCTTTCCCTTAGTTATGATATCACATCCTTACATATTATTTGAAGATAATTTTTATATACTATTTTATCATGTTGGTGTTCTATAATGTATTTAGCCATTTTGTTATTAGTGGATCTTAAAATTGCTTATTTTTTGCTCTTATAAAATAGTGCAACAAATAGCCTTGCATATAAATTTTTTACCATATATTTCTACAGTTTCTCTAGGGCATATTATAGAAGTAGAATTATAGTGAAAAGATTCGTGTATTTTAAGGTTTTTAGTACTTTTTCAGTTTTCTTTCCAGACTTTTGAACTTCCATTAATAGTTCATGCTAATATCTATCTTACCATGTCTTTCCCAGCGCTGAGTAGTATATTTGTCTAAAGTTTGGCCCGTTTTCTTAGTGAAAACTAGGGTCTGACTTTGTGTCACATCTTGAAAATTGTTAAAGTTGTATATCTGGCTATCTCTTTACATCTCTTCTCTTGTGCATTATTGGTTATGATTATTTTAAGAATGTCTATATAAAGTAAAATTATACATATCAAGTTATAGGAAATCCCTGCACATGAGCCTCCTCCTTCCTATATCTCACTGTGGCTTTAAGTCATCCAGATTTAGGCTCACAAATGGCTACTCTTGTTTCTTGCTAGTGGAAAGAAAAACTCAAAAACATATCCTTTTTTTTTTAACCATATCGGATCCTTTTTTTTTTTTTTACCATATCTGATTTCATGAAAGCTTCTGACTCATTCAAATGATAGCTACTGTTGAAAGATGTTCATCAATACAAATGCCAACCAAAATGTGCGAACATTTCTTTTCTCTATGGTCTCTCACAGGCAGAAATCTTTGATAATATATACATTTCCAGACCCTTCAAGGTCAACACCAAAACCACACAAGGTTGGGTTTTGTTCTGATACTACTTGACATTTCTTTTTCTAATGGTAAGTTATGTCACTAACCATCTTCCAGCAAGAAGTTAAATCAGTCGATGGACAGTAAATCTCTGCTGACTCTGAGGGAGAAGTAAAACCCACTCTGATCTAATCAAATCTAATCATCGAGCTCAAAAATGCTGCTGCGGCGGCTTTAATTTCAGTAACAGATCTTCGCACAACTGTCAACATCATTACCAAAACACATCAGAAAATTGGATGAAAGTGCAACACGTAGACAATCATAATCCCCCATCGTCAATCTCTAACGGTCCCCAGTTGACAATTCAGATTAGGAGGTGAATCTGTAGGGGACACTCTTTATAAATCAACTTCACAAAAGGGTAATATTAACCCCAGAAGTGCCTCGATGGTATAAACTTAGGCACTGGCCAACCGAGAATCAGGAATTAGACTCTCACAACATTTGAACAAAGTTTATAGTCTAGCTTATTTGCTAAAGGGTGGCACGAGAGGAAAGAAATGGAAATTTGTTCAAATATATAGAGTAAATCAAGAAGCAACTTTTGACAAGAAAAAGTCAAAAGCATTGAATGATGGTCATTTGACAGTCATGATACTGGGTAAACCATGTGGACCTTCAATTTTAGAATTTTGAGAAGAACATCATATGCTAAGGCAGTAACTGAACATGCTCAGGAGACTGGCAAAACAATGTCTTTGAGAACAGTACCAAAGCAATATGAAACATGCCAAGAGCTAATGGTGATGTTCAGCAAGGGAACTGCTGGATTTTCTTCAGTTACCAGGGAAATCCAGAGAGTTAGAGTTAGGAGGACCTTAGAAACCATGCCACTCTTTCACACATACTTATTGAGCACCTATTCTGTGTCAGGCACTGTGCTTACACTCGAGACAACAGGTTCAGAGAGGTTAAATAATTTGTCCAAGGTCAGACAGATAGTTAAAGCCAAGACATCCACTGAGAAACCAGCATTTCAATTTTTTATGACAAGAGATAGAAAAAGAATGTTTGACAGAAATGAGTTATAGAACAAATAAATAATCCAAGACTGCCTTGGAGTCTGCCAAAAGTGGAGATTCTTCTCCCCCCAGCCCCAGTTCAGCTGTGATCTTTCGATCACAAAGAGATGGAAATTGCAAGACACCAAGAGACAGAAGTAAATTCTGAAAGCTTTACTTTTCCTTTGTTTCCCTATCAAGAGACACATCAAGAACAACCACATTTCTTCTGCCCCCTGCCTGAAAGTGGGATTTTTCAATTGTTAGAATGGTCCAGGACCTTGCATCTGCAGTGACATGGAGGGGAACGTCAGAGGGTGTTATCCATTCTGCTTGCCGGACTGGGCAAAGTCAGACGGCCATGTCAAGATGTGGGTGGCATACGTTCCACTCACTCGTATGTTTCAATTTATGTCATCAAAACATACATATGAACAACCCACACCACACACACAGCTTCTTTTGGGGAATCAAATAGCAAGATTTTTCTCAATCTAAGAGAATCTTAACTAGCAAAGAAGCAAGATGCCTACACAAGGGTGTTTAGAGCAAAGGTTTGCTGAAGGATGTTACAGGTTCTCTTAATTTAGATTTGCAGCCTGTCCTTGGGCAGAGGTCATGCGTCCTGCTTACGAACAAGAGACAATGGCCATTGCCTGATAAACCTCATCAGCTTGCTAGATGAAGAGGAAATCCTTTTATGTGGTCATGTCTGGGAATGGGGAGGGGTCTTAGGCGGCCTATAGGGAATTTTCTAAAGGATCTAAGTCTAATTCTTAATCTTGGAAACATGGCTCCAAAACAGAATATGACTTTTAGATAATGAAATGAATGCTTCAATACATTTATGGGAATATACCATCCAAATGAATAGCCCTCCCTTTTCTGAGCAGTCATGAGAGATGCCATATATTTATCCCAAGGCTGCTACCATTGTTCCAGACATTTTGGGGCTCCCTTGAGAATTTTCTTCAAGTCAATACCACATTATTTGGAATAAGCACAGTGGTGGCAGACCTCATCCTGTGAAGCTGTATTTTATTTTTGGAAACAGTCAAGAGGCTTTTTGGCATTTGTAGCCAAGCCTGGTGAATAACCAGCTGATTGAGCTGGTAATGTTGTTCTGGGTCCAAATTGAAACATGATTATAAGGGCCTGTGTTCTTGTGTGGTATGGAAACAGGCTCCCAAGGTTATTTCTAACTGGTAGGGATGGCAGTACCATAGGACCAAGGACATGACCTTTCAGTAGCCCTCTGTGGAGAAGCACTGATTTGGGTGGGTGATGTGCAGCAGAAACTGATCCTAACACAAGTGAAAAAGAAACTGACTGGCAGGCTGTGGGGAACTCTCTGGTGTGAAGGAGAGGACAGAGGGCCAGGCTTACAGCGGGCCACTGCAGAAAAAGCCTGAATCCCGTGATGGCCTAGCTCAGGTGTTGCAGCTAAAATAACTAAATTCTAGACAATTCTTCTATTCTTGCTTTGCTCTGTCCAAATATGGAAGACTTGGGGGAGATTCTAATTAGATATGCTTAGAATTTGTGCTCACTTCTTGTGCTCTACCCATTAACATCTGATGGAAGGGATCCTCTTGACTTCTATAGAGTGACAACAGTACTCTTTGACTGTCATTTCTCCAAAATGGCCCACATAAAGGGAGAAGGGTAAAAAGAAGGTGTTTTTTGGAAGAGATAATAAATGTAAGGCACAAAAGAATCACAGATAGGAACAGCTACGTCCTGTTATTTTCACTATGTGATATAATATTACACTTTGCTCCTTATCAACATTTTTCTCATGTTGTGAGTTACACTGGCCTCATTAGTCATCTCCAGTTCCATGAGCTGATGGAGTCTTCACCCCTTATCTTATACTTCTGAAACAACACACTGGTCTGTGGTCTGGTCCCTCTTCTCCAGGGACAGCCAGGCAGAAGGACCCTGTCCTTCAGGGTACTCATGAATCCAGAGAACCAGCTCAGTTCTTACTAATGAAGAGAGCAGGTGTTCGTCCCGTTTGTGGGTATGCCTGTCACAGCCACACTTGGCAGCAGCACTAAGGCCACACTGCGTGGCTGTCAGCGAGGGTGAAGTACATGAAGTGGGGCATGAGTAACAATAGCCCTGGTCAGCCTAGAGGTGCACTCGTCTCTGCAAAGTGCCAAGGTTCCCCATATATACTGAATGTGGATGCTCCCAAGAAACCTAGCCACCAGACTATCTAGGGGAAAGGCCTCCTAGAGCCACTACACACGGAGGGAAAGCCCTGCAAGGCAGGCCCGGAGGCAGCTGCTGGCCCCAGCCAACCTGTTACTGAAATAAGAGGTCTTTTTGTGAAGTGCCAAGAGCTCTAGGAAACCCATCTGACATCAGTATCCCTGGCCAGTAAGAGACAAAAGAAAAAAAAAAAAGGCACGGTGATCATAGCCTCCCTATTGGGCTCTCCAGGATGTTCTTCTAAGTCATAGCACCAAAAGGACACAAAAGCTGACCCCAGCCGCCAACATGCTTTTTCTGGAGACTCTGAGAGCCACAGATGCAGTGTAGTGGGGGAGGATTGGGGTCTGGGAAAGAGGAAGTGGGAAGAGAAGATGAGGCTGAGGACAGTAAAGAGGTGATGCTCACTGGGTTTCTTTGATTGTATGTAACAGAAATGGACTCTGCCAACATACAAGAAAAGGAGCTTGACTGGCAGGCCATGGGGGCGCTGACTGGTTCAAAGGACAGGCTGAAGGACCTGAGAAGTGCTGCTTGGGGGGACGTGCACTGAGGGCAGGGGGACTGAAGGAGATTCGGGGCTAACCAACAACCCGTCGCCATACTCAGGGCAATGGAGGTATAGGGCTTGGTTGCTACAGCCCTCAGCAAGGACTGTCATGTGCCTAAGCCTCAGTTTCCTAATCTGTAAAACCAAGGGAATGCTTTCCTTTAGTGGTGTGATCTACCAGAGGTAATGTATGGAAACCATCCAACGGCCCACTCATGGCAGACACCCAATCAAGGGCAGCTCCTCCTGTTTGAGATGCCAACATTATATACAGCAGTGCATTCCAGACTTTGAAATTTCATGGCACAGTAAATTTTCAAAACATGAACTTCTGAGCCCTCACACAGCATTGCCAGTGTTTTATTTTGCCAACTAAGGACAGTAACAACAAAAACCCATCTACAATGTAACCATAAAAATACTTTTTAATATAAAAAAGCACGGACAAAATCTTCAAAGTTTAAAAAGGTCAGTCTTTCAGATGGAACATTTTTACCTTTACAACTTCATTTCAGACTGGCCCAGCTCAGGAACAGGTATTTGGGAATCAGGGGCAGAGAAGAAAGGTTTGGGCTGTGAAGCCCCACAAGCCAGGTCACCTCCCAGCTCCGCCTCTTACTAACTGCATAACCTTCAGCAAGTGACCGGCTCTCTAGGTTTCACTTTCCCCCTTTATAAACAATAGCACCCTCTTCAAGAAGGAGAAGGGCAAAGCACAGGTGCTCATTAAGCTCTGCTGCTGGAGCCTCCCACGGTTTGAGTGAGGACTGGGTTATTTCCAGATTTTGAAACTCTCAGGTCAGATGCTCCTCAATTTAAAATGGGGAAACAGGGCCGGGGATCTAGCTCAGTGGTACTGTGCCCACCTCGCAAGTGCAAGGTCTTGAGTTCAATCCCTGGTGCCAAAAAAAACAAAACAAAACAATATGAGGTAACAGTTCAATAAATCCATCGTAAAGAGAAGAAATGATAAGTTGAACCATTGTTAAGTCGGGGACAGTCTGTATACTAAAAACATGAAGAAATGCCAAAAGAGGGCTGCCAAAATAACTTACATAATTTCAAAATATTCACATTAGAAAGAAATATTTGAAATACGTCCATATCCAAATGCAATGGATATATCTTTATAAATGCCACATATGTGAGTGCTAAGTTGCCAACTAACTGATAACCCTTCAGTCCCAGGTATAGGTCCCCATTGACTCCTTCTGATGGCTTACATTGTTCTCATGATGAGACACTGAATTCGCTTTTCCTTCTTCTCCATTGTTCTATTTTTTGCTCATTGGGGCTCACTGCTCCAGGTTTCCCTACCTTGAATTCATAATTCTGCGCATGCAAATCTTCTTGGAAATCTAGCTGGTATCTTCTTTGCATCACTGGATCTCCATAGGTTTCAAAAGACTAAAATTGAGGGTTAGAAGAGAAGATAAATGGGTACTGTGGTGGATGATTTAACCAGGGCATTCCAAGGCAACCGAGAAAGGTAAAGGGACTGTGCCAGAGGCTCCTGGGGAGATGAATGCATGCCAGAGCAAGGCTCTTCGAGATTTTCTTGGAGATGAGGC
This sequence comes from Fukomys damarensis, assembly GCF_012274545.1. NCBI lineage: Eukaryota > Metazoa > Chordata > Mammalia > Rodentia > Bathyergidae > Fukomys > Fukomys damarensis. The sequence goes on from NW_022900920.1 coordinate 2,659,027, forward strand.
ATTCCTGTGTTCACGTGTGTATGCAAATGTGTGCACCTGTTTCTCTACAGAAATTAAAATCTCCTGTTTCTTTGTTTATTGCTGTTTCCCCACTAGAATGGCAGTACCAGGAAGGCAGGGACTTGTGTATGTCAGACAACTTAATGTCTCTGGTGCCGAATACAGGATCGAGCAAACCATATGTACTCAATGAACCTCCGTTGAATGAATGTGTCACGATGCAGTGTCTGCTCAACTCTTTTTATTAAATCTAGAAACAGAATACCTTACATTTGGGGGATTGATCCTTTCCCTTTCCCAGCCATAGTTTCCTTGAACCACAGGGATAGGAATATGGCTACCAAGAATCCTTTTCTTGTAATAGGAACTTTCTGTCTGGCAGTCAGATTTATGCCTGGGATTGCTAGTTTTGGTGCCAGACTCATGGAGAAGGATGCTCTGAAATAATTAAGCTGACAGACCATGACACAGATACAGGGATGAGAGGCAGCAACACAGAAAGAGCGATCCTGGCCTTGTTGTCCCCCTGTTGACTGTGCAGCCACTTTCTTGAGGTTCAGTAGATCAGGTCTTCGGTTACATTAGTTGTCCCTGTGTACCTCCGCTAGATCTTTTTTTTTTTTTCTTGGTGGTAAAGGGAAATAGCAAAAGGTTAGTTTCTATTGTGTCAAAGGTTCTGGCTGATCCAGTTTATTAAAGATGAGATTTACCAGAAGGTAGCAGTCATGTATTTGCTGACCAGTGAGACTCTGGAAGATCTCATGGGAAATGCAAGGTGGGTCAGCAAGAAATGATGGTGGCGGTGACAGAGTTAGCTAATATTTGAGTATTTTTCCCTACGTCAGACACAGGATCAACCATTGTGTGCACTGTTTTGTTTCACTGCTGTGATGGTTAATTTTGCGTGTCACCTGGTCATAGGGCCACTGGGTGCCTTGATTAAACATTGTCTCTGGGTGTGTCTGTGAAGATGCTTCCAGATGAGGTCAGCATCTGAATTTGTGGACTCCCTAAAGTACACTGCCCTTCACAATGTGATTTTCATCATCTAATCCACTGAGGGCAAAATGCAGGGCAAGGAGTGATCTGCTTCTTATTTCCTGCTTCACTGCAGAGCTGAGACGTCTGATTTCATATTCTCTTGCCTCTGAACTGGGGTTTACAGGTTCCCATCCCCTCAGACTTACCAACCCAGATCACTAGCTTTCCTGGTTCTCCAGTTTACATACAGCAGATTGAGGAGATTTTCAGTCTCCTTAATCTCGGTCCCTCTGTGTCTGTCTGTCTCTTTCTCTCTCACACGAACACACATTCTTTCCTCCTATTGATGAACCCTATTGAGCTGCTGCCCCAGTGCTATGAAGTAGGTTATTAGTTATTATTGTCTCTGCTTATAGATTTGTAAACCAAAACTCAGACAAGTTAGGCAACTTGTTCTAAGGTCCCATAGCTAGGAAGAGGAGTTAGCAGTTTCAGCAAATTTGTGTAAGTCCCTAATTTCCCTCCTAGATTTTGTGTACATTTCTTATCTCTTTGTTTTCACTCTTTTCCCACTCCTCTCTGTTCTCTCCTTTATGTCTTCTCCTTTCAATTATCTTTCTCTGGCTACTTTTAATTTCAATTTCATAGAAATCTATAAGCATATATTTTAAGACCATGGTTTTCAACTCTTTTTAAATATGAAGATTCCTTTTAATGTTAGAAAAAAATCTCCATATAATGGTAGCTGTACTATCTATTGATAAAATGCTCATGTACAGATGGGCTCTCAGATGCCTTGTAATAACTTTGTGACCTCTAGGCTGGCATTCACTATTTTATAATATACGGGGGAATCCATATAACTGTCCCTCTTACTGCTATCTGCTTGGCTTTTTATAATATAGAAAAAGTTTATAAATGCTATTTCAGAGCTCTATTTTCCTCACCCTCTGCCTTAAGGCTACTAATTTCTTTTGAAATGTGGTCTTTTTGTCCCTTCTTTAATATGTTTAATTATTTAAGAAGGCATGAACTATGATACTTACATTTTATATATCACCTCTTGATTATTCAGGGGCTGATTAATTCATGGATTGCCCAACTCATGTCCTTCTCCTTTCTACCCTCATTTTGTTTTATCATTCCATTTCTTATTAACATTTCTTAGTAAGAATGGACAGTGGGAATGAGATATGATTCTGTTACAAATTATGAATTCTGATGAAATATTTGGTTGGAAGAAGGTGAAATTATTTCCCAAAGTAAGAATTTCTTTAGTCCATCAGGCATATTGATTCTCTCTGAGCTCTGTGAAGGCAGGAGTTGCTCTCATTCACAACTAACCTCCAGGGCTCAGCAAGGTGCCTGGCACATGGTAGCTTAATAAAAAATAATGGTAGAATGAATGAATAAAAGCTAATATAATAGGGGTAAATACACTTTCTTCTAGGTGGGACATTGATTCATAGGAGACTAAGTAAAATACAGGGGAACTTATTTTAGGGTTGCATATCTGCAGAGAACACAAAATAACACTGCTTAAATGACTATGTTAAAAACTAACAACAGAGGATATATAGTTCTAATTTCAAAAAGATATTAAACAATACTATATTATCCCATTGATGGAAGGAGGTCAAGAGAGATACTGGGGTTCCTAAGATAAGGTTGGTTCAGGCAGACTCTCCTACTGTAACATGCATTAAATAAACATAACCACCCTCAACACACTAACAACTGAGCACTTGGTATGTGTCAGGTGCTGTGCTAAGCAATTTGTGTGCCTTATTTCATTTGTCTTCACCACAATTTAGGAAGTACTATTATCTGATAGCCATCAGAAAGTTACAGTGTTCTTTGAAAATTTTTTAGCTCTCTGCCTTTTTGAACCAAGAATGAACTTGTCCTTTTTTTCTACCTAGCTTTCAAATTAAAGATTTATTTTCCCATGAAATGTGAGATGTATTCGAAAGATTGACTTAGATTTTAGATGTGCCTTAGAATCTTTGAGATATCTGTTATTTTACTAGCTCTTGCCTTTTGACATTAATGAATTGCCCGGAAAGAAAACTTTTATAACGAGACGTCATAGTTTTCAAAGTCTCTCTAACTTGTGGAACCAAAATGGTTTGCCTGTGGGGGTGCAGCAAGGGAAGGATGGGAGCCCTTGACCTGTCCCATGGCCCTGGTGCTGCCCAGGACTCTGGTGTGAAATGGCCTTCCCAAGCAAGCCACAAGGAACAATAACAGACAGAGTTGAGGGCATGCTCTTTGTGCTATAGGCTTGTACAGTCACCGCTTCCTAGAAGTACGGGAGCAACTTTGAGAGATCCTGAGGAACTAGAATTATAGCCCATCTTATTCGGAGGAGGTTGAGGGAAATGGCTAGCTATCTCCCTCCTCCTCCTTTCACATTTTGCTTTTAGCTTGGAAGAAAAGATAAGCACAACGGGTTACTGATAGAAAGATAGATGTTCGAAAAAATACAAGGCTAATTATGAAAGAATATGGAAGTTCTTCAAACGATTAAAAATAGAACTCCCATATGATCCAGCAATCCCACTACTGGGTATATATCCAAAGGAAATGAAATCAATATGTTGAAGAAATATCTGCATTCTTACGTTCATTGGAGCAATATTTATAATAGTTAAGATATAGAATCAATTGAAGTGCCCACCAGTGGGTACATAAAGAAAATGTGAAATATATATATATATATATATAAAATATTATTCAGCCCTAATATCGCAGAATATCTTGTAATTTATGACAACATGGGTGAACCTGGAAGATATTATGCTAAGTGAAATAAGCCATGCACTGAAAAAGATACCACATGATCTCTTTTATGTGGGGAATCTAAAAACACTGAGCTTATGAAAGCAGAGAGCAGAATGGTGGTTATGAGGGCTGGGGGGTTGGGGAGATTATGGTTGAAGAATACAAAATATCAGTTAGATGGGAGGAATAAGTTCAAGAGATCTATTGCATACTATGGTAACTACAGTTACTAACAATGTATTGTATTCTTGACAATCACCTCTAAAACATAGATGCTCCTACCATGAAAAATAATCATGTGAGGTAATGCATATGTTAACTAGTTCAATTTAGATACTCTACAATACATATTTCAAACCACCCTGTTGTACATAATAAATCCATATGATTTTTATTTTTCAACTAAAACAAAAACAAAAATAAGGCTGTCATTTGTACACCCAGTTAAAAGTACAGTTTGGAGAATTTTACTACCTCTCTGAGTTGCAGTGAACAAGCAAGGATGAGGACAGAAGGCTCTATGTTATTGTCAATCCCTTCGGACTACTTAGTCAACAAATAATTACTGTGCTTTAATGAAAGGGAAATGAACACAGGGACCCTGGTTGCAATTGTAAAAGATCAAACATAAGACATCATACAGAAATTTCATAGAGGGAAGAAAAAGCCATATTACTACGGCTTCAGATGAAATTCACTGTTTATAAGAAGCTGGAATATTCACTGGGGACATGAACCTGATAAGTGTACTGAACACGAATGAGTGTTTCCTCTCTAGCAATATAACATTTTGCTCTGTTATTTTTTTGTTTTGTTTTGTTTGTTTGTTTGTTTTTGTTTTGGTACCGGGGATCGAACTCGGGTCCTTGCGCTTGCGAAGCAGGCCACCAAACCGCTGAGCTAAAGCCCTGGCCCCTATTATTTTCATATACGCCTTATCTCTCTTATGAATAAGATGGCTTGAAGGAAAGGATCTTATTCTTGTATCTGCCAAAGCACTGAGCACAGAGCTATGTACCTGGTAGGAAGGCATATAGGATTTGTTTGCTGAATTGATTGATGTTGCTCTCAGGGCTAAGTTCCTTGAATCAATCACTTCTCATGTTTATTATTTTCTTTTTTTTTTTTTTACTCAAGTGTGTTAATGTTTATTATTTTCATTAGTTCCCTTACCTGAGAGCCTCTATCCATCCAGAAGACTCCTGCCTATTTCATTTCATTGGACACAAACCATGTGCTAAGCACTGTAGGTACATAGATGAAAAGGATAAAGTCCCTGCAATCTAATGTGAAAAAAATATTTTGAAAATAATTATTGATCAGAATTTATTGCTTGATTAAATAACATCATGAATTTTTTGTTTTGTGTTTCTTTTTACATCTAATTCAGCGGGAAAAAAACTCAGAAACTTAAGTTAATATTGATCACAGATTGTCAACTTTTTAATGTACATTTAAGACTCTTCCTTCCAACTAAATAGTCACAACGTCTCCTTTGGGACTAGGTATGGTTATGTTCTAATTTGTAACACAGCACCAGAGAAGTGGCTTGCTCTGGCTTGCAAAGGATGGTCTTTGTCTGATTTACAAGCTGTGAGATTTGGTAATAGATGAGAAAAATGGCTCTAGAGAAAAGGAAGGTGAGGCAGATTTATTGGAGGTATACAAGGGTATTTCAATATGAAGGAGAGCTGTAGACAACCTATAGGTATGAGGACCTTAGGGACAGGAACCTCCCAGGATTACCCCCAGGATTCTCTGGATGTCATCTTCATTCTTCCAAATTCCTCCTAGAGTCAGGGGATGGGGCAAACGGTGGCTGTATTATACCTTTAGAACTCTTGATCTAAGAGCAAAGGGGAAATTTCCTTCTTATATTCGAGATATCTAGGGTTATATTATTTCTATAATCAGATCAAGACACTGGAAAGTTTTAGGTCATAGGAAACCTTATAATGCATGCAGTCACATATTTCCTTGTTTGGCAAAGTCAGCACTAGTGATGTTGGTATCATCTAGACTGACAACAGACTCTTAGCCTGACATCCTTTGCTCTTCCAGAAAGGCCCAGGGCCAGGGATTTAGCTCAGTGGTTGCCGCTGCCTGCCTTGCAAGCATAACGTCCTGAGTTTAAATCCCTGGTACCAAAAAAAAAAAAAAAAAAAAAAAAAAAAAAAAAAAAAAAAGGCCCAGGGGGGGCAGCCGGGTCTCACAA